>NC_143260.1:99194494-99506716 GCF_984573655.1 Nuphar pumila | reverse complement strand
TCTGATAATGTTGTAACTGCTTTCAAGTAAAATATATCTTGTGGTGTAAAATCTTAAGGATAGAACTTCTCTGCAAACTTGTAAATATTAGCTATATTAAAAGATTCAAATGAGTTTTTAGGATCCAATGTCGCATTGAGAGAAAGAAGTTCAACTGATGTGTCATTAAATCTAGTATTTAACTCCACCAACAAGAAATCTATAGCTTTATTGAAAACATCAAAATGATAGTGATGCTCAACTGAGGGATACTCACGACCACAAAATCGACCAACCACATATGAACCACTGAAGTCAGGTAGGCAAATATCATTTGTTGAAAAAAATGATGTTACCTCTTAAAGGACTTCTTCCCAACCATCTTCTCTCAAAGCTTGAATCACAATCTTTGTAGTGTAGACAAATCTCATAGCAGTCAAGATATCTTGATTTTTTTTCTGAAGGGTTTGACATAGAATATCAGTAACTGCAAATATTTGATTCATCAAATGCAAGACAAATACAAATTTGAAACTTGTAATGCACGTGTATGCACCATCAACTTCAGCTTCAGATCTAGCACTTAGAGAATTTTCAATCAGGCACTCAAATACTTTACATGTTACAACATACATATCCATCAAGCTCTTTATAGATTCATAATGAGAACTCCAACGAGTAGCTCTAGCTCTATGCAAGTTCTCAATCTGATTAGCCTGACTTCCTATCGACCATTCCCCAGTTTTTAATAAATGCTCAAATTTTTTTCTATATGCAACTTTTAACTCACCAACACGCTTAGACAAAGAAGTAATAATGTTAACAACATTATCTAAATGAGAAAAGAATAGCCAAATGTCACGAATATCCTTAGCTACAGAAACCAATGTTAATTGCAAACGATGCGCAAAATAATGGATATAATATGCATAAGGACAATTTTTCCGAAATAAAGCTTGGAGCCCCATTCCAAGCACCCTGCATATTACTAGCATCATCGTACCCTTGTCCATGCATATTCTGAATTTGAAGGTTGTGACTACTAAGAATATTAGAAATTTGATTTTTTAGATTCAACAAGGTAGTATCACTAACACTTTTAATTACAAAAAATCGTTCTCTTAAAATTCCCTCTTCATTGACAAACCTCAATACAATGCACATTTATTCTCGTTTAGATGTATCTCGTGCTTCGTCAACAAGGATACAATACAATGCATCTCCAACCTCATTACGAATCATACCTTGTACTCGGTTTACCATAATGTGCAAAATCTCCCTCTGGATACCTGGAGAAGTGTATGTGGCATTTCTTGGAGCATTAGCCAAAACAACTTTACCAACATTTGCATTCATTTTTCCAGAATAATCAACCAGTTCAATAAAATTTCCATGATTAAATGAAAATAAAGATTTATCATGGCCCTTAAATGCGCAACCTTGGAGCGCTAACCACTGAAGAGCTAACATTGAGGTTCTTACTCTCAAACGAGCTTTCTGACGTTTCTCTTGGGACACAACATTCATCACTTTGTCAATGTGATGACCCGATCTGATCAAAATCTCTGCATTTCTTACACATACATTATGATATGAAGACAGTGAAGAACCGACATGGGTAAGGAAAGCATATTTTTCTCCTTGACTAACCCTCTTCCAATTATTAAACCCAACCGTTGCCAATGCTGAGAGATTCGAAGAAGGGCTATTATCAAGAAAAAGAAAGCAATAAAAACAATATGCTTTATCTTCTGTCGGAGAATACTCTAGCCAACAAAACTTATCATACCAATGTTTTTGACATCGACGCACTTGTTTACCACATTGTCTACTTGGGTATTGTGCAAGTTTTGGTTGAAAAGGTCCCGCCCTCAGATAAGCCTGTATAATTTAATCTATTTCATTAACAGGGTGATCACACTTACACTTTCTTTTACCCAGATCTCTTTCAATATAAAAATCAGATTCTGAAGTTGGATTCAGAGATGAATTATATGCTCAGGTGATGAAGGAATGGTTGGAGTAGGACTTGGAGTTTCCTCGACTTGTCCATCTGAAGAGTTGTCTAACTTTGAAAAAAATGATAACAAGTTTTTTTTTTTCTTAGTGCTCGAAGATTGTCCTCTTTTCATTTTAAATTCTACAAATAAACAAGATACTACATAAGCATAGCTTTGACTGTTTCAACTTACAGAAGTATTACTTTAACTGTTCAACATAACAATTATACATAAGTACACTGAATCAGATACAATTACTGATTGGTGATAAATAATAAAAAATAATTGAATAACATCATGTTAAGATAGTAAAAAAAACTAGAGAAAAGCAGATATACATTGTTTACCGAACCAGATACAATTACTGATTGGTGATAAAATTATTAATCAAACACGTAAACTATCAATAATCTACATGATTAATCATTATAATTCTACACAAGTACACCGAATCAGATACAATTACTGATTGGTGATAAAATTATTAATCAAACATATAAACTATCAATAATCTACACAATTAATCATTATAATTCTACACAAGTACACCGAGTTAGATACAATTACTGATTGATGATAAAATTATTAATCAAACACGTAAACTATCAATAATCTACACAATTAACCATTACAATTCTACACAAGTACACCGAATCAAATACAATTATTGATTGGTGATAAATGACAGAAAAATACCAATATAACACTATAAGTCTATACTAATTAACAAATTAACACTATAACAATTAACACTTAACAACTATAACAAACTAATAATCGTGCATAGGGTATGGATCAACATAAATAATAACAATAAATTTGTAAATTGCAACTAGATAAGAGTTAAGCATATACTCACAAGTCACTAGGAGAGTAACTAGATAAGAGTTAGCACCGCTGAAACGATATTCACTAATTCACAACCTTCAAATATATTTTCTTGTCCTTCAAATAAATTCACTGATTCACAACCTTCTTCTACTGTCCAAAGATAATTAATTTGGACATCAGAACATTAAAACACAAGTTAGAAGTCAGGACTTTTCTATAATTCTATATAATTTGAGTAGATAAAGTAGATAATTAATTCTATAATTCAGAAATCAGGACTTATTCTAAAATTCAGAAGTCACTGATTCACAACCTTCTCCTAGCTTTGTTCCAACTAAAATGAGTAGATAAAGTAGAATTATTGCACCAAAAAACATAAATTACCATCAACAATCAATATTCATCTTCCACTTTAATTTAATTTGTGAGTCAAACAATTAACATGAGATAAAAGACTGAGAGACATCTATATATATGTATATATGTATATAATATATACATAGAAATATATGCATATGAGCTCATTTAGGAAGAAAAAATAGGATTTATCCCTAAAATGGATAAATTATTTTTTTATTTTAAATAAAATTTGATCAAAAATAAATACAGTGAATTGTTTCAGGTCAGGATCAAACCTACGTCGGAGTTGATTTGATTAAATCCACTCCAATCCACTCTAATCCACCTATAATTTGATTAAATTAAACTAGCACATATTTGATTAGTCAAATTACCCAAAAGATCGGTGTCTCATCGTCATGCTCGGTCGGTGTCTCATCATCTCACTCACTCAGAAGCACGAGAGCAGCGCCAGAGGCTTGGAGGAGAAGCGTGGGCGGCCCGCGTCGGAGGAGAAGCTCAACCGGCATCGGAGAAGAAGCTGGGCAACGTTTGATCGGTCGTCGGGAGTCGGAGGATTTGGGGAAGACGAGGGCAAGGGCTAGGTCACTCAAAATCAAGATCGAAGAAAAAGAGGGGATGAGGGGTAATAAGTTAAACAGGTTGGATCCAGCACGGGTGGGTGCCCGCCCTTGCCAGGTGCCGGATCCGACCCGGGAATCAGGGCTGGGCTAGGACTGGGCTTTTAATTTTTTTTTTTAACTAGGCCGGGAGTAAGGACTGGGCTACAACCAGTCCTGCCCTGCCCCCCCAGCTCCGCCTTTGACTCCAACTGAACCACCATGGGTGGTGTCTCAAATAGGGGGGAACTCCATTGTTGGCCCACCCCCATCCGGCGACCCACCACCAAACAGGGCATGTCGGGGGGGACCTCTCTCATCGATGGGCTGGAGTAAGATTTGTGCCCCTAGGGAATGAAAACCAAAGCAAAGACAAGGACTGGCTGGACGTCCCTCACCCCTATACACGATTTGGCCCTTTTGGGCGTTTTTTCAAAAATAGTGTTAAAAAGAAAATAATTGTTGGGCGCCTTTTTCTACAGGGGGTTTTTAGAAAATAATTTATGAAAACTTGAATTGGATTGGAGCTGGATTGATTCCATGTGTTTTGACCCAAATCCAAGATCCAAATGGGCGTCTGGATCCAAATCTCTTAAATCAGCTTCGAGGTTTGACCCGCTACACTGTAAATGCATTAATTCCTTCATTTTAAATCTGATTTCGATGAAATTTGAACCAAAGCTCTATAACCTCATTATGCACCTAAGTGTATGCTTTAAACCTATAGATGATGCATTTATGCAGTGAAAACATGTTAATAAAACATAATATTTATGCATCATCACGCTTCAGCTCCAATCCTGTGCTATCCTGCACAAATCAAATGAACATGAGCAATACCAGAGATAGAAGTAAAAATAATATTAAACTAGCTCAACACTAAAAACACTCAAAGACATCATCAACAGAATTCAATGACAATTAAAACTATATTAACTAAAATAATTAACTAAATTTCAATTCACTAACACTTAACTACATGCGATCTAACCATTTCAATTAACTAAAAGTAAAAACAATTAACCACTAACACTTCATTAACAAAACATGAACATAAACTATTGAAAAAAATACAAGATTAAGGAATTGAAACCAGTAAAATCAAGGAATGTAAAAATCAAGGAATGACTAATGAAGAACAAAAATTAATACAAAACATTGTATGGAAAAACTATAAAAACAAATGCAGAACGAAATGAGAAAAACCAGTAAAAGAAAATTTAACAGAACATAATATGTAGAGAAATGAAAGAATGCAACGAAGGAAAATACTTAATTGAAAAACAGGATTGCATTGAAGTGGTAAATAGAAAATAAAGCATGAATAAATGAAGCAAAAAATGAACAAAAGTACAAGAAATTACAGATTTCAGAAAATAAGAACATGTGCTAAATGTAAAACATGAAAAACTGAAGGAAGAAACAAGAAATAGAACATGCTGAAAATAGGAAATTACATCTCAAAGCATAACATGCATTCTCATAACAAGGAATTATGTCAACATGCTATTTAACAATTTATTTATGCAGTATCACATAATTTCAATATTCAGAATAATCATGCATCAATTTTGTAATTATGAATCAAACTGGGAACCATAATTTTAATATCACTATCAATTTATTTAGGTCTCGTGGCTAGAGTAGCTCGAACCTGCGCAACTGAAACATGTTACCAATTCATAATACAATCAATATGTCCATGTTCATCCTTTCACATGCTTTGCAAATACAATCATGCTCATGCTCAATTTTTATAAAAATAAATATACTTAATCAGCCATGATTGAATTTATTCATACATCTCAATTTTCATTCGTGTAGGAGCCTTTTCCTAAAAAACAGGGCATCCATACACCGCAACCATATCAATCAAACTCACATTTATCTCTATCATAAATACTTATATCAGATCTAATATGATTCAAAACTAAATTTATGAAAAGTTCAGGAAAAACATCAAAACATAATTAAAGTCATAAACCCGACTTTCTCGATAAGAACTTCTATAAACCATCATCGAGCAAATCGACCTGACTTCAATTAATATCTTGACTTTTTAGTACTTAAATCATATCAGACCTAATTAAAATATTCATGATAATATATAAATCATAGAACCTACTATAAATAACCCATAACCAAAAATACATAAGTCATTTTTCCTGATTCAGGCTCCCATAAGCCCAAACCAAAAATGCTTACATATTTTTAATTACATTCAGTTGTAACCATGCTTAAACAAGGTGAATACACATAACTTAATTCAGTTCATGTTGCACAAAACTTGTAAACATCATATCTTAACAATATACGAATTTGAAAGAATCGAATTTCAAGAAAAAGTTTAAAATCCTAAATCAATTTTTAATAAATCGGGGTCTTGATTCTCTCAACCACAACTTGTTAAATCTCCACTAAGTCAATCATAAATCTAGATATTAAACAAGCTAAACATGATCATATAAACAATGGTACTCTCTTTTGAAAACAAACAAAATAGTCAATTTACAAGATAATCAAGACTGACATATCTTTAAATTGCAACTTGCATAAATTACTATTCAAATCTTTCTAAATGTTTGTCCCTTTGTTTACATTTTGATAAGGTCTATAAATACTGATATTATGCAATATATATCAGAAAACATTAAAATCACAAGATCCAAACAAGTTATAAACTAATCACAAGCACAAGTTAGGAAAAATTCGGATCCCTGATGACCCATTTTTATAAAATTTGTCAAGAATAACATATCATATATAAAATCATGATACTTTTATCGTAGCTGCCTGTACCTATAAAAAATACAAACCAACAAACTATTTTAAAAAATAATAAATAATTAAATAATTAAAAATCTTTTACGAAACCCTATTTTGATAGAGTTTTGATCCAAAATTTGCAAACTACAAGATTTTATCAGATTAAATATTTTTTTGAATTTATACAAAATGTTTTTGACCAAAACCTTTTTAAATGGTATGTTATTATATGTTAATATTCACCCAAATTTTTTGTAAAATATTCAAAGTTGTTTTTTTGGGAGTTTATATCTTTTAGCAGAGATAGGTCAAAACAGTCATGTATCCAAAGCTAGGAACTAAGGCGTTGTTAAAACAAACCTTTCTTCCTTAATACAAATCCAAATCATGTAAAACATGATTCTAAATTCAAGATCAAGATGCGTAGATCAACCTAATATGTTTATTTAGAGTTTTTGGACTGATATTCAATGAAATAGCAATTTATTTCTAAAATTGGTCAGAAGTAATATATCAATCAACACAGATTTAGGTTTCTTAGAAAACATGTTTGTTAAAAATCTTCTTGAGACCATAAAACCTTTAAAATCTCATTATTTTAGGTTTGATTAGATTCAATATGGATCAACTCATAAAAAACATCAACAATAATCAAGTTATGACTGAACCTAATACGAACCAATGAAGAAACCCTATTTAGGCATGTTTTCCAAAATCATTTTTATAAAAAACTCATGTTACCTTCTTTGAATCCAAATACCATTTTTTTTATAAAAAAATAAATATATAGAACATATCTAAACATGTAAATCTGTTGCTAAAAATAAATATAACTCAGATATGCATGCTTAATATACGTAAAAAGCATCTACTATGTAACTCTTACTTGAAAAATCAATAGATATCTAAGACAACGAGGAAATCGGGTAGTCCATTCTCTACATCATCACAACCACAAAAGTTTGTGCAGGTTTAATGGCCGTTGAAAAAGTTTCAAGAAGAAGAAAAATGAAAGAAGAAGAAGATAAAAAAAAAGATAGAAGATTCTAATGATAATGGGAGAGAGAGGGAGAACTATCCTCGTTAATCCTCCCCATGAGGGCCTCTATTTATAGATGAACTTAGGTAAGAGCTACATCTCTAATATAAGAGGTTAATATTTATTAATTTTTTTATTAATAAAATAAGAAAATAAAATTATAGGTCCTAATTCATTAAATTTTGAAATTAATTAAGCTAGAGAAGAAAAATAAAAACTTCTTGCCCTGACTTGGCCTCCAGTGATATGGTAACCCTCCAAGAGGCCTTGAGACCCAAAGACTCAACATAATTTGATATTTAAATAGTCAATTTGACAGCCCTTAAAACATAGATCGTTGTGGTAGTCTTAGATTTAATCATATGCACATGAATTGGAAATAAAAATTAGTCAATGTTGAAAAATGTTAATTTTCAACTTATAATTAGTCGTGAACTTTAGTCGATGATAAAACACTCAAATCAACACCAATTTGGGTATGTAGATAGTCGATCGATTTCGATGCCCTCGAAATAAGGAACGTCAAGGTTGAAGCCAATTTAATAGGTAAACCACTAATCGGCTGAAATTTCTATCAAAATAACAATGATGTTCGGAGCGTCCAACACTATTGGTCTAATCTAATGAGATTAGATCCAAATATCCTTAGTTATATCCAATTTAATCCATCCCTAATTAGATCTAAATCCCATATTCATGATCTAAAAATATACAAATCATTTACTTCCTTGTTTAGTCCACATATTTTAAAATTTTGAATTATTCTTGCAATGTTCTTGAGACTTAATTTCATAATAATTTAAAATCAAGAAAATCAAGAATTTTAAGAAAACCAAGAAATTGCACTCATGTCATAAATGCACATAAGGTTCATCATTTATTCATTTTAATTACCAAAGAAAAATCTTGAGTTTAACAATGCGTATGCTCTTCTCTATTTTTGATTTGATGATGGCGGCAATGAAAAGGTCGTGATGAAGGTGGTAGTGTGGGCAGCAAAGTAACAGTACCAAGGCGGTTTGGCAGAACCGAAGCAAAGGACGAGGATCTGGGTCATCCCATGCCTAGTCGGGGCAAAAGAGGGTTTGGTCAAGCTGAGTGCAGCTTGGTTGGCCTGCACTATTTTCGGTTGAGTCGAGTTGTTCAATGGGGCAACAAGAGGGAGTTTGTCAAAAATAGAGAGAGGGAGCGAGAGCTGGGTTCTCCCGTTCCATGCAACAGTAGGGAGAGGAAAGGACATATGTCAGTGTTGGTAGCTCATGCTGCTAGCATTGGTGCTGTGTCGGTTGAAGGCCAACAAAAGAGGAAGGAGGTGAAGGTGGGCAGGCAAGGGACGTAGGTGCTGTTGTCAGTCAGCTCTTGTGGTACCCGATTGGTGGCGGCTGGCATCAACTAGGCTGGCATTGGTTGTGCATGCCGAAAATAGAAAAAAAGAGGAGAAGAATCGATGGTGATCAGGTGGCGTTCTGGCCACTGGAATTGCTTTTCTAGAACTGGACCAAAAGTTTTTTTTTTTTTTATCTCAACTTGAGACTCACTTTGGTGGACCTGAGTGCAGACAAATTGTGGTGGTTCAGATAATTGCAAGGCTCCTTTCTGATTAGTAAAGTCAATGTAAACTTTGAGAATTATTACAAAATTTTTCAATACTAGTTCAACTTTACAAATCATGTGGACTTCATCATCTTGGACGCTATTTGATTCCTCTGAGGCTTCTTAATTTTCTAAGATCAATTTACCATTGTCAATGTGGTCCTGGATTGTGTGCTTAAGGGGAATACACTCTTTAGTGTCATGACCTAAGGCATGATGATATTTGCAAAACTTTGCCGGATTCCTTCCTTTCATTTGGGAAGGGCTTGACACTTTAGGCAATTCAAAATCTTCATGTTACAACAAAATATCTAAGACTTTCCATCAAGATCGAGTCTACAATTCAAGATCAAGCTTGTTGGATCTCGATGAACTTTTTGTCATTAGGACATCTATGATTTTGGGTTTGCCCCTAGTTTTGCTTGGGATGCTTAGACTTTTTCTTTTCTTTTGAATAGTAGTCATACTAACCTGGCTTCTGGGTTACTTATCCATTTTGGATATGTTCTTTTCAGACTCAATATTAACCAGAATATCATCGTGTATGCCTCTTTTAAGATCTTTCATCTAAGTGGCAATATCAATCAAATCCACGAAGGGTCTCAGGCCCTTGAGGTATTGATTGAAGTTGTCCATGATGAGGGTGATGTCATGAAACTCTTGGATTGAGTCTTTCATGTGATAATACACTGGTCTCTAATGATTGATGAAATCTTAAGCATCCTCACCTTTCTTATGCCTAAGATCGTAGAGTCGACGATCATTGACAGAGCATCTATGTTATACCAAAATCGCTCAATGAACAAGTTCATGAGAGGTTGAATTTGTCTGATAAGATGAATATCCAAAGTAGAAAACCGGGGCAAAGCTTCTCCTTCAAGACTTCTCAGAAACTATGTGATCAACACTCGTTCATTGTGAAGACAATCAGAACAAGTATCCAAGAAGAGAGTGATATGAGTCTGAGGATTTCCCATCCAGTTGAACTTGACAAATTTCTAAGAGGTGAGATCCAAAGGTTCTATATCTTGACTTAGACCAAAGTCTTAGATTTTGTATGGTCTTTTTTCTCTTTTAGCTCATTTTATTTGTTGAGTCATATTTCTCAATTCTTTCTCCAGATTTTAGACTCGCTCCTCATAGATAATAAAGTGGGATGACATAATTTTGCATGTTGGGATCATTATTTATGGCATATTGGTGAGCTGGACTTTTCTGACTAAGTCATTCTAACTCCTCTGTTTGTCCACTTGTTTATAATTTCTCAACTTTATTTTATTCTCTTAAAACTTTTGTTGCATTTCTGGCATCAGGTTTTTTAAGGCAGCATTTGAATTCTCTATTTCTTCCAGAGCGAATCTGTTTGAAAGTTTATAGGCTATTCTTTTGCCTTTGTCACTTTCTACATATTGGACCCCATCATCTTTCTCTTCTTCTTGATCTTCAGGATCTGTTTCTTACCTGACTAGCTGATCCACTTTTGCATTCATGACATGATCGAAGGATTCAGGTAAAAAGCCCCCCAATCCTTGAAATGCATCTTCCCCAATCAAGGATCATAATTCCTAAGAGCTTTTGGGCGGTTTTTAGATATTCTTAGGAGGAATCATGGGTATAGACTTAGGTTGGTCTAGGTTACAGGAACCTTGATGTATCTCAGTATCTGGGTTCATGTTCAGATTCATAGAATCCTTATACAGAACCAAGGCTTAGGATTTATGAATAAACAAGAGTCCAAATCGATCAAACAATACACATATCAAGATTTCAAAAAATAAGTTTCTTAGTTTTTCTCAAATGCTCTACGAATTTGAGGTCACTCCAAATAGGATTTAATAGAACAAGCTTTCTTTGTACTAGACCTTTCACAATAAAATCAAACTAAGGTTCCTAGTACTGCGAGTGGGTTCATAATCTCTTTAATCTTTTACCGATATACCAAGCAGATGACTTTTAGTACTAGTGGGATGATCCAAAGATCCAAAATATGTGACATGATTAGTTTTTGAAAAACCAAATAAGAAATAGTGGCCCTACAATCAAAATCCTAAGAGAGAGGATAAATATGGAAGGACAATCATGAAGCAAGCAATGTCTCAATCAAAATGAATTTACTAACTTGTCGGGAGTTGAATTATTTATAAAAAAAAGAAACTAAATGACATGCAATTTCCTGACAAGGGTTTCTAAGTTATTTATGCTAAAAATCTAAGACAAAAAAAGAAACATCAAATTTGCCTAGGGTTTCTTCCTAATGTAGAAAGGAAAATAAAATTAGATAGAAAAACACTATGATTTTGTATCCAAATTGGGTTTTTTGTACAAAAAAGAAAAGTGAACCAGATCTTTAGATCCAGATATGGATCTTATCCAAAAGGCATATCTAAGTCCAAATGCCACACACAACATAAAAAAACATGATGCACACACGAGTTATGGGAACTGGGGTCCAAAACCCAAAGGAAAACAAGATCTAATCTAAAAAGGGGGATTTTTTCTAAAATTTCTCTAAGTCAGAAAACAATAGCAGGTCTTTCTCTTAATTTTTGGGCTTGAGAATGGCAAAATCTAGGAAAAGTCCCAACAAAAAAAAAGTAGGAAAATAGAAAAATGTTTTCAATGGTGTATGGCACGTCATAAATCGATAGATGGGTGTCGAGATACGACCCCAGGAACGCTCCTAAAATGAGTCATGAACATGCTCTACTGCCCCTGTTTTGATAGATACGACCTATTTTTTGTCTACCTGTGCCATAAATATAAAAAAATAGTAAAAATAACAGAAAAAGAAGAGTGTTATCTTTTCAATGCCATTGAAATCACAACAATCTAGTGGGCAGTTTGGGGAGATAAGTCTCTGAGAACACAAATTGGTCGTCTGTTTCACAAAACTCAGAAAACATTGTAACCTGATTTTGGATCAAAAAACAAAAGCTCTAGAGGGACTTTTGGCTCTGACTCAAAAGTAGACAAACTTAGATATTAATCTCAACTTTTTAAGGATCCCAAAACATGAATTTTGAACACTAGGATGCTGAGATACAAATCAAAGTTTGAGTATTTTTGGAAACAAAAGTCACTTAAATGACTATTCTTCACTGTTCAAGTCTATATTCAGAGATTATAGAATCAAAATCTGAAGTCAGGTCGAAGAAAATATAACCGTGCACATTTGCTTTCTAAAGAGACTAAGAACACAGAAAATCGATTTATAACCATAAAGATATGACTCTGTCACCGTGACAAAGTCTGATAGAACATAATACCAAAAAAGGGATTTAAATCTGAGTTGGACCTAGTATCCGAAAATCACAAAAAAAGAAACTACCAACTTAGTAACATTGATTTTCATAAAAACTTTGTTCTTCAAGTTAATTGAACAGTCCCATCATGATTGTCATTTTTTGGATAACTGAATTTTTAAAAGACTTAAAAACATAAGTTTTTCACCAAAAAGATATTTTTTCTTTGAAATAGACCTGAAAATGATCTAGACTTTAAGAGTATAAGGACCGTTCTTTAAGGTAAAGTGTCTTTCCTCCTATGATAAGCAGAGATCAACCAAATTAATAACTTTTGATCTTCATTTTTTGGAATGACAGCATTGCGAAAGCTCGTACCTTGTACGCGATCTTATAAAAAAGGTGAGCTCAATGATAGGAACCACCAAACTCGAAAAAACACACGAAACAAGAAATATATGAACATTAGAACTATAAAAAACTTAGGAAAATTTCATAGAATAAACAAAATAAAGATTAAAACAAATTGAATATCACATTGAACTTAGGTAGCCCTTTCTATGGTTGACGAGTGCGGTGGGGCACAGACAATACTTCGACTAATTGCAGGCTAAAAAAAAATGAAATTAGAGATCTGGGTCCTAGACTAGGCTCAATAGAGGCTTAGACTAGGCTAGTCGGCTAAGCCAAGTGAGCTAGGTTAGTCGACTAAGCTAGGTTGGGGTCTATCAGGATTTTAGCAGAGTGACAATGCTAGGAGAGACAAAGACCATATCTAAAATAGGAAGAAGAGATAACTGGTATTTATAGTTTTTTAGGTAGATTTAGATACATTTCTTGCGTATCCAAGATCCATCTAGATGGACGGTTTATAGGCGAGATATTTTGAATGGATGACTGAGATTCGTTCAATGTTTTATTGCCTTTGAGGGAGATTTTTCTTAAGGAAAGGTAGATTTTGGGGATGGGTAGCCTTTCATTTTCAAGTTTGGAAGGCTTAGAAGGCAAATCTTGTCCCAAAGGTGCACAAAAAAGGTAGCTGATGACAAGCTGGTGTCGAAAAAAATTGACGGCAACTTACTCTAACGACAAGTGGCTATGTTTACAATTCATGGACAAAAAATTCTAACGACAAATTAAAGAGCTCTAAAGACAAGTAGCTCTTACGATAATTTTTCATACAAAAAATACTATAACGATAACTTAAAATGCTCTAACAACTTAGTTGTCACCAACGCTTTTGGGAAAAACTGCTAACAAACCTGACTCATCGTCAACGAAATCAAGTAAAATAGGCTCGATATGCTAACCTATTTCGGTCATAACTTCCTATTCAAATGTTTAATTGAGGTAATTTTTTAGTGTTGAAAAGTCAACATCCTCAATTTTAATTTACTTTTTAAGCAAAAGGCCAAATTAGATTGTCAAAAATGCACTCAAAGTGAACCCTACCTGAGAAACAAGTTTTTTAATAAATAAGTCACCTTGTTTTGGTTATAACTTTGACTTGATTTTTGGTTTGTTGAAAAGCTAAGATTCTATTTTTTCTTTGGACAAAAACCTTTTATTTTAGGGGCAAAAAATGAGATTGAAGTCAGTTGAAGCTTAAAATAGACCAAAAATACTGAATTTTGGTACGAGACTCGTGACATAAAATGACTCGATCAAAATTTGTGTATCTAGATATTACAAAGTGAGATTGGTCTAAAGTTTTCAAGAGCACTGATTTTAGGGATAATAACCAAATGGGCAAAATTAATCCTTTATAAGCTTTTTTCCTTTTCTAGAAAACTCTTTAACTGCTGGAGTAATGTCGTGATTAACAATATCCCAATAGTACTAAAAAAAGTAGGTTGAAAACCCGTCCGAACCAGGAGCATTTTACTTTGGTTTCATCATCAGAATCAGGGGACACAAGTATTGGCCCTATCAGCATATTAGAAAACGTAACCCCTCCATTCAAATTCTTGGACAATAACTCATGGAAAAAAGTGGAAGTTTGAGAGAGAACCCAATCAAACTCCTCAAATAATTGTCCATCACATTCAATATTGTGATTATAATTCCTTTGTCTTCCCTCCTTGAATGCTGCATGAAAAAAAGGAATATTGTGATCACCCTCCCGCAACCAATGAATACGTGATTGAATGAACAAAGAACCTTTGTGGGTTCATTGTGCATTGCGTACTCCCTATTAATTGCCTCTGCCTCCCCCTACTGACACCCAATTGGAGGTCTTCAAGTTCCTTGTGAAGCACACAAATTTTATCGCTAATGATACCAAATGTACGCTGGCTCTAATTCCTTAGATTCTGTTGATGGCCCAACTACGAGCTACAATGTTCATGCATTCTTCATAAGCAGTCCAAAACTGATAAAAACAAAAGGGTTCAAGGCCTTTGGAAGGTTTTGAATGAACATGGACCATAATAGGGTTGTGGTATGAAGAAGTCTTAGGTAAAATCTTAAACAAGAAGTTACCAAAGAATGAAATCCACTTCACTCAAAATTAACAAAGCACCAGTCTAATTTATGAACAATTAGATCATTTCCTTTTTTATTATTATCCCAAGAGAATCTGACAGAGTCATCAACTATCTCAATAAGACCAGAGCTATCAATGGATCTACAAAAATCTCTACAAGTAGTAGGAAGGTTACCTGACTTGTCCAAGGGACTTAGTAACATTAAAATCCCCCAAAATTACTATAGGTTTAGCCAAACTGTTGATAAAAAACTGAAGAGGTTCATATGCCAACCTCCTTTCACGAGGATTAGTGGGAAAATAAACTCCAATAGCAGAGAAATTGTTGCATCAGTCTACTGCATAAAACCTCACTGCAATCCTTTTGTGTTCCTTTACTGGTCCCCCCACCCCCCTTCAAGATCAAAGGGGATACATCACCAATCTCTGTGACGCCCTTCAAACCGATCTCGCCAAGGGGCCTTCTCCTTAAAAAGAGCTCTCTCCTCAGCTAAAGCACTCTTCATAGTAGAGTTAAGCAAAATCTCCTTGCTGGAATCATCAGAAGTAGAACTTCCTGGTTTGCTAGTAGACCTACTTGCCTAAAACACCACTAATTGGTTGGCCCTCTGCCTCTCACCATCGTCTACATGATCTACAACCATCACACTCTGATATCTTACTATAGAATCCTTATCTAAATCAACCTCCAACTCCTCGGGGTCTTTCTTATCAGACCCAGAGCCTTCACGAATCAGCTTACCAACAGTATGGCAGTTAAACTTTGCCAACTCCTCCCTCTTCTCCTCTTCCATTGATGCCAATGCATTGAATCTATTGCTCCCCCTCCCTGTCCAAAAGCCATTGCACGTTTCTCGAGAAATCTTTTAGTGCACCGAATCTTATTCCACCCATCATCTTCTTGCACTATATTGTTAACCTCTTGCTCATGAGGTTTCACAAGACACCCGATGGCAGAGTAGTACGTAGAACCACAATTCTTGCACAATTTCACATAAGTTTCGTACTCGACTTCTTGTTGGAAAACCTCCATCTGAGAGAGAGAGAGAGAGAGAGAATATCGAGGAACTTCAATATAGATGCAAGCAAAGGACATCCTCTCAGTCGATTGCATCACCCTATCTATCTTCAAGAGAAATTCCCACCGGATATGGTGCTACCCACTAGAAGAAATCCATCGTCCACAGTTTTGATGATAAATCCGGCAATCGAATCCAAAGAGGCACTCTATTGGAAATGTTCAATTGCAGCTCCATACCTGGTACCCAATGATTAGCTACCAATGAGTGATCCACCACTCCACGTATTTCGCCTCATGATCATTATAAAATCGTCTTCTCTGGTTGCCCGAATTAAGAACAACCCATTCTTTAGGGCTGAAAACCGCATATCTTTGAACGAAGGCCAAAGTGCCCTCAACTTCTCAGGCACGAAATTGGGTTCCAAATTTTTCGAATTTGAACCTCCACATAATCTTGCAATTGTCGTCCATTTGGGAGGTTTAAGCATCTACATATAACGCTATGGAGGGATAAAGATACGCTTCCTGTCACCCATTCAGTCTACCCTAATCATCGACGACCCAAGAAGAACGACAAAACCTGAACCCCCACACTACATCATCCCAAGAAACCCTAGAAGATGGTTTCGAACCCTTGGGGGAATAATCCAAAGACAATGGTTCTACTTGATTAAGTGTACAAAAGGTGTTTAACGCCCTGAGTGAACCATAGAAATTTGAGGGTTTGATTGATCGCTCCAGAAACAAGATGCAGAATGCTCCCACGCACAGCAAGAACCCGTCATCAGAGAGTCTGGGACACTAGGGTTCTCAAGCAGAAGAGGGGGGGAAGACTTCTCAGAAAACCCAGGGGACCCAAGAAGACGACAATCACATGAGGGAGACTCGCTAGGTGGCATTCCTGCCAAACTTGCGTCTTATGATATCAACTTGCTTTTGTTCTTTTTCAAGGTTGTGTTGTCAATTTCTCGTGTTTGAGGTTAATTGAAGAAGCTATTGAGAATTTTTCAGCTTTTGAATTACCACCTCTTTAGGTGGTATTTTTTATTCTGAGAATTTGAGGGCTCTCCCTTACCTCCTTATCGGGCTCCTCATTTCCTCTCCTCTAGTACAACAACTTGCTAGAGGCCGCCAGAAAACTCACTAGAGGCCACCACAACACTGGTAACAGTAAGCTTTGGGGAATCTTCTTCAGCCAGAGGTTAGGTCTCTCTCTCTCTCTAAGCTTGGTTGGGGTCTCCCTTCTCATTAATGGAGGGTGGAGGATTAGAAACCTTCGTCCTGATGGTATGAATGTTCATGGTTCCTTTTGTTTTCTTATTTAACATGTGAGCTTCATGGATTCAAGATTATTTTTCTCATTTAGAGATTTATGATGAGATTATTACATTTGATAGATCTATTGTGTTGATTTTCTGTTTTTTTAAATTGTGGACAAGATGGTTATGGTTTCGTTTGGTAACATTTGGAATTTCAAATGTTTGGGGGTTAAGAATTTCATGTTTTTGGGTTTAGGTTTCTTATAATAAAAAAATATTAGTGTTTTTTATATTGTTTGGGACATATTCAATCAAGGTGAGCATGATGTTCCCTGTGGTCATGGGGATGTATATAAAATGTGGGCCAGTAAATGAAGTGCACATGTTAAATGGAATGTTTGAGAGGGATGTGGTTATTTAGATCACCATGATTGTTGGATACACATAGAATAGGCAGCTTATTGAGCATTATTTAATGCGTTCCTGATTTGCGGCCGGGCTCGGGTTAAGAATTTTTTAGGCCGGATAGGATTGGTTGAGTCTAGGTTTAGTCAATAGGTCAAAACAGGGGTGACTGGTTCTGTTTGGTTCTAATAGAGGTCGGGAGAAAATTCAGATCTCCCAATCTACTGGGTCAGGATTATGATTTGGGTTTGGATGGTCCGATTATAAAGTTGTTCTTTTGTTTGTTTGGGTCAGCATCATTATTTTGTTAAAAAAGTTTCAAAATATAACATATTTGTAAAGTTTTTCATGATTTATTGTTTCCCACCAAAAATGCTTTGAAAATATTTAGTCCCATATCTAAGAGGGAGAAATTTTTTTGTTGGTTTAAATAGAGTGTTGTTCTCTATTCTTTACTTTGGTAAACCTTGTGTGTTTGGGTGACTTGCGAACATTGTTGTGCTTTGCATAAGAATGAATGTGTGCACACACGCGTAAGGGTGCTTGAGACGCAATGTGACATTTTGATGGCGCACTTCACATGCTCGCAGCGACATGAGACACATGTGAGGTACTGAGGTCCATTTTGACTAAACCATTTTTTGACTAAATCCTATTTTTAGTCATCAATTGGTCTAACAATTTTAGAACTTCAATATGGCTTCTGGTTCGACATCCAACTCCATCAATCTATTGAGCCATGACCTTGATAAACTCGATCGATTTGATGGGTCAAACTCAAGCGGTGGCAATCGAATGTCTCTTTCTTGTTGTCTGAGCTGCACATCGACTATGTCCTCAAAAAGTTTTGTCTCACTGTTACTGTCGGAGAAGTTGAGATAGAAAAACAGAAGAAAGAGCAAGAGAAGTGACACACAGACAACTATTGATGCAAATGGCATATCTTAAACACTTTAGTCGATTCTCTCTTTGACTTGTATTCTCCTTTGGAGTCGGTTAGAGAATTGTGGAATGCTCTGAAGATCAAGTACAATGGAGAAGACACGGATAATAAAAGGTCTATCGTATACCGATATGTTAATTTTTCTATTGTTGATGATAAGCTTATACTTGCCCAAATTCATGAAATGCAAATACTGACTTATAAGATCAAGGGAGAAGATATGTATCATGATGACGACTTACAAGTTGCAGTCATCATTGAGAAACTACTTGATTTCTGGAAAGAATATGGGAATCACCTAAAACATAAAAAATGAGAAAATCACTTTAGATGGTCTTCTTAAGGACATCCGAATTGAGGAAAAGACTCGTCTTCGTGACAAAAAGAATTCGAGTCCTAAATAGGGTTATCTTAAAGTAAATATTATTAGTAACAAGGGTAGCAAAATCATAAAAACTCAAAAAAATAAAAAGAATTTCGTGAAAGAAAAAAAGCTAACTGATAAAAAGAAAATCAGTTGCCATGTATGTGGCAAGTTTGGCCATTTTGCTAGAGAATGTAGATAACGAAAGAGGATTGGTCCCAAGCCAAATGAGTTAAGAGGCTTGTTGTTGTAATATCTGAAACCTTCATGGTGGCTGCGAATAAAGATTGGTACCTGGATACTAGAAGCACTTTTCATGTGAAAAATGATAGAAACTTGTTCAAGTTGTATAAAGTAGTGAGGGAGGGATGCAATCTCTTTATGAGAAACTCTTCCTCAACTAAAGTGCTGATAAAAGGGAGTGTGAAAATTAAGTTCACCTTCGGGAAAGTCCTAATACTTGAGAATGTCCACTATGCTCCAGAAGTTCATAAAAATTTAATCTCTGCAGATCTATTGTCATGAAATGGTTTCAAAATTGTTACTAAGTCTGGAATTGTAACTATGACCAAAGGAAAAATCTTTGTAGAAAAAAGGTTTGCCACTAGTGGTATATTCAAGATGAGCAATAATAAATTTGTTACTTCTGTTTATATGGTTGACTCTTATTTTCTTTGGCATTCACGATTAGGACATATTAATTATCGCTTCATTTATAACATGAATAATTCTGGTTTGCTTCATTGTCATATTAAAATACAACATAATCATAAGTGTGAGACATGCATTCAAACTAAGCTAACTATACTTCCATTTTCTAGTGTAAAAAAGAATTATAAATTACTTGAATTAGTGCATTCAAATGTGTGTACGATGGATAATGTTCTGAGTCATGGTGACAATAGGTATTTCATTACCTTTATAAATGATTACTCAAAATTCTGTTATATTTATTTGATGAAACATAAATCTGAAGCATTTTTCAAATTCTTTTTTATCTTACTGAAGTGCAAAATAGGTTTAAAACAAAGATTGTATATTTAAGAACAGATAGAGGAGGTGAATACTTAGGTGGAGAATTTGATAAATTCTGTAGAGAAAATGATATTATTCATCAAGCCTCTGCTCCTAAAACTCTTGAATAAAATAGTGTATCCGAAAGGAAAAACATAATACTTATAGAAATGATGAATGCTATGAGTTTACATCCCAACTTGTGAGGAGATGCTTTACTTACTGCTTGTTATATTCTAAATCGAGTTCCTTATTCCAAATCTGATAAATCACCTTATGAATTATGTTTGGGTAAGAAACATAATCTTAGTTATTTTCGTGTTTGGGGTTATTTAGCATATGTTAAAATTCTAGAAAATAAAAGAAATAAGGTTAGATATAAAGCATTCAAATATGCATTTGTTGGATATGCTAAATATAGTAAAGCATATAGATTTTTGGGTATTACTAATGATGTTATTATTGAATCTAGAGATGCATCTTTCATATAATATAAAAATGTATTTGATTCTCTTCTTGATGGTAGTCGTATTGTAGTTGATGAACATCCGATTAATAAAATAATTGAATATTCTAATGATTGTGATGTTGAACGTGAAACTGAAGTTAGGCACAGTAAACACATTAGAAAACCAACTAATTTTGGTTTTGACTTTTATATATTTCTAATTGAGAATGATCCTATATCTTTTCAAGAGACTATGTCTTCTCAAGATGCTACCTCTTGGAAAGAAACTATAAATGATGAAATTAACTCAATTATGTGTAATAATGTTTAGAAATTAGTGGATTTACCTGTTGGTTGCAAATCTATTGGCTACAAATGGATTTTCAAAAAGAAATTAAAAGCTAATAGTATAATTGATAAATTTAAAGCTCGTATGGTTGTAAAAGGATTTAAACAAAAAGAAGGTATTGATTATTTTGATACTTTTGTTCCTTTAATCAGAATATCTACTATTAGAATTCTAACTGTTATGACTGCCATATATAAGCTTGAAATCCATCAAATGGATATGAAAACAACATTTTTGAATAGAGAATTAGATGAAGAGATATATATAGAGCAACCTGAACGTTTTATAGTGCTAGGGCAAGAACACAAAATTTGCAAACTTGAGAAATCCTTATATGGATTAAAGCAAGCCCCTATGCAATGGCATAAAAAATTTGATAGTTCTCTGTTAAATAATGGTTTCAAAATATATGATGTTGATAAGTGTGTCTACAGTAAAGTAAATTATAATTTTATTATTATTATTTGTTTGTATGTTGATGATATGCTTATTTTGGTTTCTAATAGTGAATGCGTAAACCAAACAAAAAGATTTTTATCTTTCATGTTTTGTATGAAAGATTTGGGTGTTGCAGATGTTATTTTAGGAATCAAAATTGTGAGAAATAATAATAGCATTGCATTATGTCAATCATATTATATTGAAAAAATTCTTACAAAGTATGGATATATTGATTATTCACATGCATGCACTCCATATGATTCAAATCTAAAATTGACTCATAATGATGGTATAAGTGTTTAACAATAAAAATATGCCAGTGATGTAAGTAGTCTTATGTATGCAATAAATTTCACGCCTGATATAGCCTATGCACTGAGCAAGGTGTGTAAATATACTAATAATCTTGGACATCAACATTGGAATGTTGTGAACAAGACTTTTAGATATCTTAAGCATACTTTAGATTATGGAATCCACTATACCGAGTTTCCTACTATGATTGAAGGGTATAGTGATGCAAGTTAGAACATTGAATTTGAAGATTTCAAATCTAAGAGTGGTTGGTTTTTTACCCTTAGTGGAGGAGCAGTTGCATGGGGGTCTAAGAAACAAACCTGTATAATATTTCTTAATGAGTTTGTAGTTCTTAAGGCTAGAGTGTGTGTTATAGAACACCTAAACAAACTCACCTATATTAGTGTAAAAGTGTGAGCCACTTCTTATGAGAATTGACAATTCTCTAGAGCACTTATGAATCCAGGCAAGCACAAGGCTCTAAATGTACGAACTTGAAATCCACACAATTAAACTTTTAAAAACCTATATGTGATTGAAAACTTGGTTAACAATATAAGGAGCTAAGTTTAAGGTAAGTCCACTTAGCACCTTGATTAATTTAGGTTTTCTTTCACTAAGTGGGGATTCAAGTCTTGCAGAAACTCTCATTAATGCACAAGTTTTCTATGCAAGCTAAATATATTTTGAAACTAGTGGGAGATTGTTGGAAAAAGTTTCAAAATATAGCATATTTATAAAGTTTTCATGATTTATTGTTTCCCACAAAAAGTGCTTTGAAAATGTTTAGTCTCATATCTAAGAGAGAAAGTTTTTTCTGTTGGTTTAAATAGAGTGCTTGTTCTCTATTCTTTACTTTGGTAAACCTTGTGTGTTAGGGTAACTTGTGGATGTTGTTGTGCTTCGTGTAGGAACGGATACACCATTCACACATATGCACGTACACGTACGTGCGCAAGGGCGCTTGAGGCGCAATGTGGCATTTTGATGGTGCACTTTGCACGCTCGCAGCGGCGTAAAGCGCATGTGAGGTGTTGAGCTCCGCTTTGACCAAGCCATTTTTTAACCTTCCATTTTTCGAATGGTATGACCATTTGAAAGACTTTAAAAATGCATTTATATAGCGCTTATGGGGCATTGTGACTGTTGGATAGTTTTGAAAGTCCTTGATCGTTAATGACCATTGAGGATCATTTTTGTCCAATTTTTAAACTGTTGGATTTATGCCCTTTAATTTCATTGATCACAAAAACATCTTGGTCTTCCTGAAGTCTATAAATTTTTTCATTTTTTCATCTTTTAGATTATCAGATTTTTTGATTCTCAAACTTTCTCTTTCTATTCTTTTGTTCTCGATTTGGCTTGCCAAGTTCAAGTGTGCGAGAGGTCACCTGATCTTATGAAACAATAACTCTCTTGAGGTTCAAGCCTAGTTGTATCCTGAAAACTCAGTCGTAACAAACCCTTTTCGCGTCTTTGGAATTTTCAATGTGGGGCGATTGAAGTTCTAAAGATAGTGATCTTAAGAACATGCCTCTAATATTGGGATCTTGATTTTCCTAAATCCTATTTTTGGTCACCAATTGTTCCAACATATTTGTCATCCTTATGCAAAGATGGGGTTTCAAAAGCAATTGTGATGGTAGGGAGCGGGCAACAAAAGCTTTTGGAGTTGGTTGGACTAGAATGAAGACTACCTCCTCTATTTTTACAGCTTTGCACTCTACTATGATGTTACATGTACTATTGGGAGCAACTTAAGTGTTTGATCTGCTGCTCTCTTCTACAATATGTTGTAGCGAACCAACTTGAAAGCATAATTTGAGAGTTTTTGCTCAAAAAGTAGGCATTATGGGATTGGACATGTGTGATGTGGGAATGTTTTGGCTACTCTCTCTTCATATCCTCATGAGTAAGGTTAAGTTCTGACAGACCCACAATTTTGGCATGTAACAATGTTTACAACCACTTGTGATTCTATCTAGTCCACCATATATGAGAGTGAAAATAAGTATGTTTTCTTCTCTGTTTTAATATGAATTTTTAGTTTCTCAACTAGTTTCCTCTCTATTTTTGTGGTCACTGCTATGTTTCTTTGTTTTGTTAGCATGTGCTTTGCTTATAATTTTGATGAGGGTTGCAGTTCGCACACCTATTGCATGGAGAACTAAGTTATATATGATCACGATGGCACATTTTTTTTTAAAATTGGTCCAAGTCATCTCTAGAAGTAACTCAACTATTAAGTTATTGTAAGTCCTAAGTCATAGTGTTGAAAACTTTAAAAATTATGCATGCAATAAACTAAGAATTCTCAGTAACATTTCATAATAATCCAAACAACAGACTAAGAATTCTAAGTAGACTTTCAAGAAAACCCAAACAAAAGAAAAGAATTCTCTTTATTGAGAATGCTTTGCATCAAGAATTCTCAATCTCATGAAAATTCTAGAGAACTTACCCAAATGCACTCTAATATGAAATTGAATTTTCTTGATATGGAAAATGAATTTTCCTCATGTTACAAAATTATTTTTTAATTTATATATTTTTTCATAAAAGTTCTGTAAATAATGTGAATTTTGGTAAAAAAAAGCTTAAAGATCTATTTGAGTGAAAGTAGAAGTTTTTAGCTTTTTTTTCTCATTTATTGTATGCTCAACACTTCCCTTGATGATTTTGGTCATTTTTTTTTATATTTCCTAAAAGCTTCATGCTCCACATAACAAGGCATTTTCTTTGAGTATTTGCTTCCTGCCACACACATAGGGGTGTTAATGGGTCAGGTTTGGTAGGGCTAAACCTGTACCAAACCCTATACGACCAAGGTTTGGTGGAATAAAGTCGGAGGTCCGATTAGAATTTAGGTCAGACTCAAAGGGTCTGGTTAGTATATGGAGCTGGATATGGTTCAATAAATTTTATACCAAACCCGTATTCAACACAAGTTTCAATTAAGATTCATGATTTTTTAATGTAAAAAAGATAAAAAATATTATTTTTGCAAGTATGAAGTGGTCTGGTTTATGTAATCTTTATAAGACCCAGGCATGATTTTTCTTGTAAGGGTCCAATAAAATCCAGGTCCGAACCCGATACCAGCACTGCAAAGTCATATGGATTTGAACCACGCTCAACCTGTTGACACCCTAGTCACGTAACAATAATTCTTTCACCCACTTTTTCCTATGGCAACTCAATCATGAGCTGCCCACAAGGGCTCCACGCATCTGGTAGGGGTGAATTGGGCATGTCATGAAGTTTATAGGACATCACATATGTCATACCTGCAAGGTCAAAGCTGGGCAAAGCAGGTTATATGCCCCCCCTCGAAGACGTAGGTGCATATTTGGGGGTTCGAATGAGCATCGCGTATATAAGTACGTGGGGCTCGTATCTCCATGTGTGTCAGCATCACTTAGCATCAGAGTCCGGTGTGGTTGCAAAGACTTAAGTACCCTTTCCTGTCATTCTCGCCATGAAATGATGGTTCAAGAAACAGACAAAAATGTCCTCCATCTAGAAAAGTGAAACGATGGTTCGAGATCCTCCATCTAGAAAAGTGAAACGTCGGTTTGAGATCCTTCATCTAGAAAAGTAAAATGTCAGTTCGAGAAAATTACAAAAATGTCCTCCATCCAGAAAAGAGAGGATGATGTTGACTCTTTAAAGTCCAAACATCCCATTTTCACCCTAAGCAGTTAACATTTGCACCATCTGCTGTAACAGGAGCTCCCTCTAACGACACACCCTTTGTCGTCATCTGCTGCTGCCAGAGCACCCCTTATCATCATCTGTTGTCGTCGGAGCACCCTTTGCCATCCTCTGCTACCGCTGGAGCAATCTTTGTCATTGTTTGTTGCCGTTAGAGCACCCTTTGTAGTCGTTTGCTGTCGCTGGAGCACCCTTTGTAGTCGTCTGCTGCCGCTGGAGCATCCTTTGCCATCGTCTGTGCAGTGGGAGCATCGTTGCCACCATCGGCTGCATATACCTTCTGGGTGTTTCTCTTCTACTGTCGAATTACCAAAACTTATGGCATTTCGGTGAGTTTCGTCTAAGGTTTCGTTATGTAGACAAATTGATTTATAAATATGAATGCTAAATCTTACAAGTTATACTATCCACCTTTTGGGCATCGAAAAACAGTTAGCACGATTTGTTCTTATGAATGCCAAACATTACAACAATATGTACTTATGAAGGCTAAATTTCTATAACGATTTGTACATTGGAATGCAGCAATGATTTATACATTTAATGCAGTAGCGATTTGTACGTTCGATGCAACAACGATTTATATGTTTGAAGCAGTAACAATGTGTATTTATGATTTATAAAGTTACCATGATTTGTACTTAAGTTTGCTAAATCGTACAATAATATTTACTTATGAAGCCTAAATGTTACAACGATATGTACTTATGAAGGTTGCAATTTCTATAACGATTTATAAGTTTAAAGCAGCAACAATTTATACATTTAAAACAGTAGCGATGTGTATTTATGAAGTTACCTCGATTTGTACTTAAGTTTGCTAAATCTTACAACAATGTTTACTTATGAAGCCAAATATTGCGATGATTTGTAATGTTGGTGATTGTTTAACGAATGAGATAATTTGTAATATTATATACTTGGGGAGGCAGTTGTAACATATAATGATGTTGTTAAATTTATGTGTTGTGCAAGTTAGCAATGACTAAAGCTCGTAAGACAAGAAAGCCCCCGTCGTTTGATGTGATGACTATTTGAGAAATTATTCGTCAGTTCATATATATGAGCGTTATGAAAGGTACCAAAATATAATAAAGATTGAGAATGATGAAGACAGGGACAAAGCGTTGGAATTGTATAATGCAGAGCATTATTCATCAGATATTGAGGTTGGAGAGCAAAAGAAGAATGAGGCAGAACTAAAGATGAAGAAGAAGAAGGATTACGAAGAGAAGGAAAAGCAAATGAAGGAGGAGGAGGAGAATGAAAAGTAAAGGAAGAAAAGGCGAATTAAGAAGGAGGAGGAAGAGGAGAAGAAAAGGCAAAGGAAGGAGGAGGAGGAGGAGAATGAAAAGCAAAGAAAGAAATGGCAAATAAAGGAGGAGGAAGAGGAGAGAGAAAGGCAAAGAAAGAATAAGGAGGAGGAGGAAGAGAAGAAAAGGAAATTAAAGAAGAAGGAGAAGGAGAAAGAGGAGGAAAGACAAATGATGAAGATGAAAGAGGAAAGGCAAAGGAAGACGCATCTGGACGAGGAAGAGAAGGAAAGGCAAAAGAAGGAGAAGGAGGATGAGGAAGAAAAGGAAAGGCAAAGGAAGGAGAAGAAGGACGAGGAAAAGAATGAACGACAAATGAAGGAGGAGGACGAGGAAGAGAAGAAAAGGCAAAAGAAGGAGAAGGAGGACGGGAAAAATAAGGAAAGAGAAAGGAAGAAGCAGGAGGAGGAAGAGAAGGAAAGGTAAAGAAAAATGCAGAAGGAGGAAGAGAAAGAAAGCGAAAGGGAAAGGGAAAGGGAAAGGAAGGAAGAAGTAGAAAAGCAGATGGGGGAGGCGGAGTGAAGGAAGGAAGAAGTAGAAAAGCAGAGGAGGAAGGCGGTAGAGTGAAGGAGCAACAAGAAAGGCAGAGGAGGAGAGGATGAATGAGGAACAAGAAAGACAGAGGAGGGAGGAGGATGAGCGAATAATGGAGCAATAAGAAAGGTAGAGAATAGAGGGAGGGGATGAAGAGAAGAAAAGTATGACTAAGGTACGTAAATCGCTTGTCTGTCACGATTTACTGTTATAAGTATTATTATGTATAGCGATTATTGTGATAGCAATTACTATGTATAACGATTACTATGTATAGCGATTACTGTGAACGATTTAATATGATAGTTATTATTATGTAAAGCGATTACTGTGATAGCGATTACTATGTATAGCGATTATTGTGATAGCGATTACTGTAAATAATTTATTGTGATAAGTATTATTATGTAGAGCGATTATTGTGATAACGATTACTGTGATAGCGATTACTATAAATGATTTATTGTGATAAGTATTATTATGTATAGCGATTACTATGTATAGCGATTACTGTGATAGCGAGTGTGCAACAATTATTATATATAGTGATTATTGTGTACATCGACGTGTAGAAGTATAAATTTTGATTTGATACGAATAATATGTTATTTTGTATTAGAGGGAGGTCAGAAGAGAAGTAGAGCACCAGATGAAAAGCTCAGAGGGCGGTGTCAGTGGCCTGTAGTTTTGTCATGGTATGTACAGTTGAGTGAATATTAGAAGGATCGATTACGAAATATGCACTTATGCGGCCTTCTGGACCAACATTATTTTGAAACGTGCTGGAACACCATGACCCACCTGGTAAATAAGTGAAATCATAAGACAAACACATTCCAATTTGATTCATTTAAGATCACCATGACTCTAGAAGATGTGACGTGAATTATGGGTCTTAAGTGCCATGAAAGTGTTGTCCTATTACAGGATTCAAACTATAACGCAAGGGACAAGTGCACGTCCCTTCTAAGAATGTCGATGGAGGACTAGGGTCAATGTATTTTTAGTGGAAGCAATTTCACATCGATGAAAGTTTCTTCTCTCTATAATAAATGGGAAGGGCAGTCCGCTACATATGCATCTGAAAGAGCTGCCCAAGAGTTGCGCGGCTTCCTTATTTATTTTTTTGGACTTACTTTATTTTCAAATTTGTCTGGTTCGAGGTTAAGTTACTTGTTGTTGCAGTTCTTGAAAGACTTAGATGAAGTCGACAACTATGCATGGAGTGCTGCTATGCTCGCATATTTGTACAATCAACTTTACCGTGTGAGTAAGGGTACAAAGACCGTCAAAGGGTTTTGGCCATTTGTCTAGGTAATTGTTTATTACATATTTGGCAGTTGTAGACTAAGATCGTTGAAGGTTATAGTCTTACTAATATATTGATTTTGTAGGCCTGGGCGTAAGAGCATATTGTCACCTTGCGTCCTCAGTATGGTCCTGCGATTTATGGTTTTCCCAAGATCGGCCAGTGGGCTAGAATAAATGTCAAGAAGGATAATGCTAAGTTCATTTTAGATGGTCTGCAATTAAATGAGGTAAATGGTTTAAAATCGTTTATAATCGTTTCAACATTTATCATTCATTAGTATAAATTATTAAAATGTTTAGCATTCTTAAGTAATCATTACTGCAAGGTTTTGTCTTCGTTAGTATAAATCGTTATCACATTAGCATTTAATAGTATAAATCTTTCTAATGTTTAACATTCTTAAGTAATGAGCGTTGCAGGATTTTGTATTCCTTAGTACAAATCGTTATCGCTTTAGCATTTAACTTTTATTAGTGTAAATCATTATAATCTTTAGCATTCATAAGTAATGATCGTTGCAGGATTTTGTCTTCGTTAGTACAAAGTGTCATCGTTTTAGCATTTAGCATTCTTTATTGTAAATCATTATAATATGTAGCATTCATTAGTGTAAATCATTTTAATATAAATCACTCATTAGTAACAATCAGTGTAATATATTTAGGACTCATTATTATAAATCATTTTAATATTTAACATTCATTAGCATGAATAATTATGTCTATACCTAAACCATAATCTCCAATATACAGGTTGTGTGGAGTCCGTATGGAGATGAGGAGGACAAGGACCAAGAGGTTGTTGATGAGGCTGCAAGACTGTCTGGTTGCTTAGCAAATCTGAAGCCGAGTTGCAACATGGTAGTCGAGTTCTCCTATAAGTTGGCTTGGGACGGTCTACCCCAAAGTTGCCTGTGGAAGTGAGAAGGAAGATGAATAGTGGTGGGCCAGGAACGTGAATTGGCACAAATGCTTCAGAGAACAATTGGATATCTGGTACAAAGGAGGTGTTAGCATCATAGCATATGATTATAAAGTACAACAATATGACCCCAACTATTTCAAAAAATATTAAGAACTTTGATCGTTGCAAAAAAAAATTTCTTCCTTTTTGGAGAAAAAGAGAAAAACTTTCGCAAGGTCTCACTTGACCATTTGAAAAAGATATTTTGAAATTGCTCGCCTCCATTTTGAAATTTGCGGGAAAAATGGAGAGTCGGGATTCGCTCGTCGGTACGAGGTTCAACCGTTCCTAGCGCATTTACTAGGGGTAATTGAACAAAGGATCAAATCAATGCCTTTGACTTGCCTAAATTTGTCTATGAAATTATTCTAAGTCCTAAAATGCACATTGAATCATGCTTGTGCTATGATTTTGAACTTGAAAAGATGTATGCTTTTGAAAATGTTTTGAAGATTTGAAAATTTTCAAGTGACTTTGAAATGGATTTGAAAATATCCTTTTAGAAATGACTTAGAAGTTCAGAAATCGATTTAGATTTGGAAATAGAATTCAATTTCAAAGTAGAAGATCAAAATTTGAATTTTAAGTTTGATTTCTGAATTGAGAATTGAATTCAGAAATCAAACTTGGAATGATTTGAACTTTGAAAATCAGAATGAAATTGAACTTGAACTTTGATTTGAAAATGAATTTGAGTAGGATTCTGGAATAGAATTCAAAATTGACTTTTGGAATGAAAATCAAAGTTCTGAGATTGAAGTTAACTTTGAAATTGGAAGTGATTCTTGAAATCATGATTGAACTTAGAAATCGATTTTTGAAATTGAATTTGGAATTTAAAAATAGAAATTAAAAATCAGAATTTAGAATTGAAATTGGAAATTAAGATTAAACTTTGAATTAAAATTGGAGATTTGAAATTGAAAATGTAATTGAATTTGAAAATTAAATTGAAATTAAAATTTTGGAAATGAAATTGGAATTTAGAATTAGAAATTCAAAGTGAAATTTAAATTTTAGTTTGAAATAAAAATAAAAAATTAAAATGAAGTTCAAAATTGAAATTTGGAATTTGGAATTTGGAATTTGGAATTTGGAATTTGGAATTTGGAATTTGGAATTTGGAATTTGGAATTTGGAATTTGGAATTTGGAATTTGGAATTTGGAATTTGGAATTTGGAATTTGGAATTTGGAATTTGGAATTTGGAATTTGGAATTTGGAATTTGGAATTTGGAATTTGGAATTTGAGAAATAGAAAGTTAGAAATAAAATCGAAATTTGGAATCTTGAGATTATTTTGAATTTAGAGAATTGAAAATTAAGATTTAGATTAAAATTGGAATAGAAATTTGAAAATTGTATTTTGGAATTGGAATTTGAAATTTGAAAGTTAAAGTTATTTTTGAAAAGGAGGATTTTAGAAAATCCAAAGATTAAAAAAAATACTTTAAATAAGTTTGAAAATATTTTGAAAATGAATTAGAATAAACTTGAAATTATCTTGAAAAGGTTTTAAAAAAATGGTTTGAAATAATCTTGAAAATGATTTGAAAAATGACTTAAAATAAAATAAAAAATATTTTTATAATAAATGGGAAAGGAATTTCGAAAACCACTTGGAAAATGCTTGGAAAAATGAATAATACTTTGAAAATTTCAATATTTTTAGAAAAAAAGAAAAGAACTGATGCGATTTCTGCCTTAAATGATGAAATGTATTAAAAGAATTTGCTTGAAATTGGAATTAAAATCACACTTCATTCTTTAATAGAATTAAAACAATATTAAAACTTTAATATATTCATGACTATGGTCACAAACATATTATAATTTTAATCTTTATCTAAATTCCAATAAAGAATGAAATAAATTTTTGTGCTTTTATAGAATTAAAACAAGATTAAATTTTTGTATATTTATGACTATGGCCACGAATATACTTTGATTTAATCTTTATTTTAGATTCTAATAAAGGAAGAAAATTTATTTAAAATATGATGATCTTTTAAAATGAATTATATTTTAACAAAGAATAGTAATTTTAAGTATTATTCATATCCCGACTATGACCGTGAATATGAACTTTACTTAACATTATTTATCCTTTATTAAATGGTACACGTGCCACTCATGTTTTCATAGTATTTTTAAGAAATAAAAGAAAAATATGCAACGAATTAAAATGAAGAAAATTAAAATAAGATGCTCATTCATTCTAAACTAAGCATAAAGTGAATTTTCTCATTAATGTATTATTACAACACTTGAATGGGTTATATTAATTGCAAAGAAAAGAAAAGAAAATCTTACAAAATGAACAAACATGTTAGAAATAAATGTAGGCATTTATGGATTTTCTTCAATTATTGAAAAATTAAAAAAAAATCAAGATTTGCCTATTTATGCCCCAAAAATAAAGGAAAAATTTGTAAACAAGTCAAAAAATCATTAAATTTTTTATGGATAAATTAAAATTAAAATAAAAGAAAACCCCTTTTACAGATTTCAAAAATAAATTTTCATTAAACAGGACACATCAAAACAAGTTGAAATGAAGCTTGAAAAATGCTTAAAAGGGGAAAATGATAGTGTTATGACTTTTGCTCAGAATCGAATATGAACTTTTTTTAGAAATTTTTGAAAATTTAGAAAGATAAACTAGACATGTAAAGGAGAAATCTATAATTTACAAATTTAAAAAATAATCTCCCATAAGGTAGATCTCATCTGATCAAGTTGATCAAAAATCTGTAAACGCCTGTGAAAGAAATTTCAATAAGTTTCTAATTTTTTATTCGAATGATAGATGAAAACTTAATGAAAAATTATGAAAATTGACATGCATAAACTAGACATTATAAGGAAAAAAGTTCTTTTTACAGATTTAAAAAATGTTCTTCCAAGTTGGTTTTAAGTCAAGATAATGCTTGTAATTACAAACAAACAAAGTTTTGACTTAAAATACAAAAGAGATAGAAATATTCTATATAAATGGATAAAAATTTACATAAAAAAACTAGACATAAATATGGAGAGGATCCTTTTTATAGATCAGAAAAATGATCTCTCATTAAGGAGAAAGCATTGAAACAAAACAGGCTAAAATTTAGATTACAAAAGTGACACAGTAAAACATAGTTGCGTCTTTTTGGCCAAAAATAGATATCAAAATACAAAAAAATTGATAAAAATTTACATAAATAAACTAGACTCAATTGTGAAGATTTTCTTTCTTACAAAATTGAAAAATCATCTCTGGTTAGGGAGAAATCACTCAAACAAGTTGGTCTAATTTCAGGGAAAATCCGGACGGGGCTAAACAGCAGGGTCCGAATCTTGATTTTTTTGAGAGATCAAAACACATCAGAATAATCTGATTTTTGGTGTATCTTGAAAACATATATATGATAAGGTGGTAAAAAAATCAATTTAAAATAAGACTTAATTATATGCAAAATGATGAAGGCGAAAACATACTAGAATTGAAAATATCATCTCAACATCATTGAATGAAATAGAATCTCAAAATGGATTGATCCAATGATCAAAACATAAGATCTATCATTCTAGAGCATTGATGATAATAAAAATAATATAAAAACATAAAAAAAAGCATATAAAATAAAATTGCAAGCATTGGGGTATAAATTGAAATTGATTTTGCTCATAGAATGTAGAATTTGATCTATTGAAGATCAAATCCTACTAAATGACTAAAATGAAAATGCATAAAGTAAAAGACAATTTGAATGGATCAAAGCATAGAAAATGAAAATTTGCATGGAATTGAACTAGATCTACATTACTATTACATGAAATTGAAAGAACATGCAAGAAAAAAGGGAAGAAGAAGAGGGGGGCGATTTTGAGAATTTAGAAGAAATAGAAAGAAAATCAAAAGAAAGGGAAATAAATGGCCTACCTTGGGTTTCTTCTTCCTTGCTCCAGCCACCACCTTCAAGCTTGGGCCTCCACTTGAGCCACCTATGCAAAGGAGGAGAGTTCTCTTCTTTGAAAAACTCGTCACCCCCAAAGGAAAAAAGAAGGAAAGAGAGAGGAGGAAAGAGAAAGAAAGAGCTTTTTTTTTGTTCTCTCAATTCCTCAAACTCCAACTTCATGGTTTGAGAGACCCCCAAGGGGTCTATCTATAGTTGAGGAATGAGGTTGGCTTTTGCAAAACTTTAGATATGAGACTAAAAATTCTCAAAAAGTAGAAGCCAAGCCCATTTGGGCATTTTCCTTTTTTATAAAGGAGCATAAATGCATTTTTGGAAATGCTTGGACACATGGCACCCATCTTGCACATGGGTGCCCATGTGGCAAAGGGGGGCTCACATGGGCTTGGCTCCAACCCATGTGGGTCTTTTCCCAATTTGTAAATGGGCACTCTGATGCATACTTGAGAGGTTGTCTCGACAGTAGAAAGTCTACTATTTGATACATCTTTCTACTGGTAGGTGGTGTCGTTTCATGAAGAAGCAGAAACCAATCTACAATTGTTGCTCATACCATGGTTGCTCTATACGAGACTTCATCTCAGGCCATTTGGATAAGAAACTTCATTATGGGTCTTGAGATTGTGAATTCTATTGAGAGACCACTAAAGATCTTTTGTGATAATAAAGTTGTTGTGTCATTCTCGAATAATAACAAGAGCTCAACTTCGTGCCAACACATAGAGTTAAAGTACTTTGTTGTTAAAGAAAGGATTGAGAATCATTTAGTTTGTATTGATACAATCGATACGAAGAAAATGATTGCAGATCCCATTACTAAATAACTAGCACCAGAATTATATTCTCAATATATAAAGGGGATGAGTGTGCTTGATTCCTTCAAATTTATGATAATATATTATGTTATATATGATCACATTTATGAAGCTAAATTGATTATCTATGACTTTGTATATTGTTGATTTTGCATAAAAGATCTCTCATTTGGGTCGAGAGAATAGTAAAACACTACAAGAAAAATATCAATTAGCGATGAAAATAATCCATCGCAATTTTTTGATGGATTAGCGAGAGAAAATGAGTCGTTCCTAACATTGAAATTAGTTGCTGGATTAGCGACAGAATAATATTCATTGCTACTTAGCGACATATATTATTTCGTCGTAAACATGTCGAAACTTAGCGACAAATTTTATTCTGTCGCTAATTAGCGTCAGTGTTGGCGACAAAATTGTTTTGTCGCTAAGTTTCAATGTTAAACGTCCATCTAGGGCACGAAAATGTGTTTGTTGTCTCTCTCTCTCTCTCATTCTCACCGCACGCCCTGACCACCTATCACTCTCTGACGACTGCCCTAGCTACCTCCCGCTCTTCGGCGACCTCTCCGACCACCTCCCACTCTCCAGCGACCACCCCAGCCACATCACTTTCTCCGGCGACCGCCCCGCCCCCCTTTGCACTCGCTATTCCCCTGACCGCCCCTGCGTTGCTTGCCCTGACCACCTACCACGCTCCTGCGACCCGCGCTTTGGCAACAGCCCCGGCCACCTCCCGCTATCCGATGACTGCCCTGTCCACCTCCCGCTATCTGGCGACCACCTCGGCGATATCCGCACCTGCTCTTCCGCCGAACAACCACGTGCTGCTCTTCGACGACCTCCCCCGCTCTTTCGCTGACCGCCTTCGCTCTTCGGTGACCCATCGACAAGAAAGTACGCTGGTGAGCCTCCCGTACTCGTGCCTCCCCTTTGTCCCTCTTTCTAAAATATTGTCTACAGGGGACCCGCCCCCCTACCGACAGTATTTTTTGGTAGGGGATCTGCCCCCCCTACCGTTGTTATTTTTCGGCAAGGGGCTGGACCCCCTGCCCTTGTTTAAGCAAGGGCGGCAAAAGATCCCCCCCCCCCCCTGCTGTTGTTATTTTTCGGCAAGAGGATAGACCCCCTGCCCTTGTTTAAGTAAGGGTGGCAGAGGATCCACCCCCCCTGCCATTATTTTTTTTCTGCAGGGGGGCAGACCCTCTGCCCTTGTTTAAGCAAGGGCGGTAGGGGATCCACCCCCTGCCACTGTTATTTTCTGGCAGGGGGGCGGACCCCCTGCCCTTGTTTAAGCAAGGGCGGCAGCGGATCCACTCCCCTGCCGCTGGTATTTTTTGGCAGGGGGCCATCCCCTGCCCTTGTTTATGCAAGGGCGACAGGGGATCTGCCCCCTTGTCGTTGGTATTTTTCGACAGGGGGTGAAGCTCCCCTGCCCTTGTTTAAGCAGGGGTAGCAGGAAGATCTGCCCCCCTGCCATTGGTAGGGGGATCTGCCTGCAGGGGGCAGATCCCCCCTACACTTGTTTAAGCAACAACGGCAGGGGGATCCTCCCCCACTGCCGTTATGTTTACTCGGCCGACAAGGGGCCCCATACCCCTGTCGCTGGTACTTTCTAACCTTGTTTAAGCAACAACGACAGAGGGATCCGCCCCCTACCGTTGTGTTTGCTCTGCCAGACTGGTATTTTATTGTATCTTTGTCTTTGGTGGGCAAGAGTAATGTGCATTACAGGTGCGTAATAGAGCAAAATGCGTGATGCTTAATGCTAAGCATCACATGGGGCTTAAAATGCTATGCAAAAATAAATAAGCAAAATACAAATCGGGTAAATACCCATGGTGAGTAAGTGATGCAGGCGCATCACATGCTATTTAATTTCTTGGATGCAACACTTTTCTGTTCACACACTCACTTAATTGTGAATATCTTGGGCTACTTTGATGGAGTTTAGAGATCATGCTGAGCATGATTTTAATGTATGAAAATAGAAGTGTTCTCATTTTTGGAGTACGGATTTCATGCTAGACATGATAGTAGTTAGTAGAATATTGGAGTGTGTTTGTTGCAGGTACATGTTTGACATTGTTTTGATATAAATGATTTGAATGTATTGTAATGTTTGATGTGTCTGTATCAATGCTTGCATGAAGTTATTTTTCATTTGATTATGTGTTCTATATGAAATTGTATCATGAAAACATGCTTCAAATGAATGTATCATTTTATAGAATGTGATTTCATATTTCTAAATATCCTCGTGATATGTATAAATATGATGTGATGGTGTTACACACGAAAATATTGAAATATCAATGCATGCATAATAGTTTATGTAATTGCATTTTATGTTAAGCATGTTTGTGGTATAGAGGGGAAAAAATTTATGCATTAATTGAAACAAAAAATTACTCACAAATAATCACCAAACAAGAATTAGTAGATAAATTAGATATTTTTTTCATCATAGCATTATTAAGATTCTCTTTTAACTGGTGATAATAATATTCGTAACATTATAAGACAAAATAACTGCAAACTGTGAATGAATGTATCGTAGGATAGTTGATAATGAGGTGTCACATGAATATATGGATGGTGTTGACAATTTTTTTGGATTCGCAACGACAAGTGTCAGTACAGTAAATCCCACTGGTCGGATCAGATGCTCCTGCACGATATGTAAGAATAATCAATTTGTAGAACCTCATGGCGTTAGACATCACGTATACAAGAAGGGTTTTGTTAGTGGTTATCAGAATTGGACGCTTCATGATGAAGAATTTTAGAACAATTTTGATGCACGGGTGGATGTGGTGCACGATAATCCATATGTGGATTTGATATTTGATGCTGCAGGACCGAAAATGGGTTCTGCTATGAGACATAGTGATGCACCAACTGGGGTAGAAGAAGAAGCAACAAACGATGAAGCTAGTAGATTTTATGACTTACTTAGAGATGCTGATGAGCCACTATGGAATGGTTGCGAGAGTCACACTATTTTGTTTGCAGTTCTTCAACTATTGAATTTCAAGTCAGAGTATAATTTGAGTCAATCATGTTGTAATGCATACCTCTATTTGATGTGAATGATTTGAATGTATTGAAATGTATTGCAATGATTTGAATTATTTGAAGGTATTGCATTATTTGAATGTATTGCATGACATTTTTTATTTGTTAGAATATGTTTTGTGGAGGTCATAGTCGTCGAGCACCCAGTGGTAGCCAGTCTCAACTTTCATCTTCATGGGCTGCTTCGATAGGTATATCATTTAAATAATTATATACTTGATTAGTTTAAATATGCATTGTGTGAATTTCTAACTCATTGTTTTGTAGGTGATGTTTTGCCTACACATGACCCACCTACACCAGCTACGCATACACATCACGAGACAACGCCAGATGCAGGGTCTTCTCAGTGTGACACACGACGATTAATTCAAATAGTGTATATCGGTAATCGATTGTTAATGTGCATCAATTCATGTACAGTGAGAGGTTTGAGCAGCAAGAAGTAATACGAGAAATTAAAAAGTCACTACTGCAGCATCTTCCAGGATCGGTAGCGCAATAGAAAGAGTACCCGACGGAGGTGTTGGACAGATTAAGGTCCTCATTCATGGTATGTAATCATTTATCATAACTAATGCGTTTCATATTTATGTGTGCTAACTTTCTGAAAGTATTTGTAGGCTTTCCATCGCTTCGCGATTGCGAACGAGGAGAAAGACGTGAGGGTAGTGTGACAAAAGGTGGTTACCAATCGATTTGCCGACATACTGTACAATATGAAGACTGCAACAAAAGAAGCAACTGGTGGGATAGATGATCCACTGCAGTGGAAGGGCCATGAGCCTTCTACTATCAGAAGAGATTATTGGAAGGGCATGTGGGACAAGTAGACGAGCAATGAATTTCGAAACTGCTCAGCAAAGGCTGCACAAAACTGAGCGAAGATGCCCGATGCCCATCTACACATAGGTGAATCTAGGATTTTTAGAAGCCGCCAGAAGAAAATGGTAACTCATCAATATATATATATATATATATATATATCAATATATATATATATATATATTATCAAATTTATAAGTATTTATCCATACTTATTAATCGATTTTTTTATCATTTAACATTACAGGAAGCAGAAAAAGAAGACATTGTGCCTTACAAGGATGTGTTTGTTAAAACACATAAACATAAAAGCACTGACGATTTTGTATCAGAGAAGGCGAGAACGACATTGGTATGTATTTATTGTATTAATAAACATTGTAATATACAAGTTACTGTGAATTATGTTATCATAAATATTATAATTCTTAATTATTAATTCTTATTCTAATCATTACTTTGTAAGAGTCATACGAGCAACAAATGGTACAACGATATAGCGATGACTCCACTCAGCATCCGCCTTTTGATCATGCAGCATGGGTGACTGCAACTGGTGAACCCAAAAAGGGTCATATGTTCGGATTTGGGAGTAACATGAACACCACACCAGTTGTTGCCTCCTACAGTCGCGACTCTCAGAGTTCTCTCGCCAGCATCAACTTCCAGCGTCCAATTGACCCTGCTATATCTTGGGATAGTGTCTGTCAGCATCTTGAGGATAAAATGCAGTACTTTTTAAATGAAGTCATTCCCAACATTGTCTGTAATGAGTTGTGCAACTTTTTTCAGGACAGGAGAACTTCGTCTGCATTCAACATGAGCTCCGGTACCCGTCAGGTATAAAGATTCATGTCATTTGTTTCATGTTGTTAGATTTCAAGCTAGTATATGCATGATTGAATACATATATGCATGATTGCCTCACTATGAATTTTTTTGACACCTTATAACACATATATGCATGATTGATTCACTATATAATTTTTATGACACCTTTATAACACATATACGCATGATTGAATCACTATGAAAGGATTTTTACAACCTTACAACACATATATGCATGTTTTCATCACTATAAAATTTTCTTAGTGCCTTATAACACATATATGCATGATTTAATCACTATAAAAGTTTTTTGATAACCTTAGAACACATACAAGCATGCTTTCATCACTATGACAACCTTAGAACACATATGAGTTTGATATTAGCATATATGAAAGTTTTTTAATGCCTTATAACACATATATACATGATTGAATCACTATAAAATTTTTTGACTGCCTTAGAACATGATACACATGATTGAATCATATATAAAGTTTTTTGACTGCCTTAGAATACATATGAGCATGATTGAATCACTATAACATTTTTTGACTGCCTTAGAACATGATACGCATGATTGAATCATATATAAAGTTTTTTGACTGCCTTAGAACACATATGAGCATGATTGAATCACTATGAAAGTTTTTTGACTGCCTTAGAACACATATGAGCATGATATTAGCATATATGAAAGTTTTCTTACTGCTTTAGAACACATATGAGCATGATTGAATCACTATGAAAGTTTTTTGACAATATTAGAACACATATAAGCATGATTTCATCACTATGAAAGTTTTTTGACTGTCTTGTAACACATATACGCATGATTGTGATACATAACACATTTATTTGACAACCTTATAAACCATATATGCATGCGCGAATCACTATGACATTCTTTGACAACCTTATAACACATATCTGCATGATTGAATCACTATAAAATTTTTTCAATCTTAGAACACATATTTGAATTTTGTTAATGTCCTTCAATTTATTGCTATTCTATGTGACATTCAACCATTTATTTTGTTGCATTAGATTAGGTGCATTGCATATAATTTATTTCATTATATTTTGTTTATAAATACTAACATTTTTGTTCTATTGTAGGATGCTGGAGATGATCAACGTAGAGGAGATGATGGAGGCATGGAGGGAGGGGCAGATCAAGAAAATGAAGAGGATGATGCCCAAAATCTTGGTGAAGATTAGATTCATTTGTCTAATTTGTTTGACGTACTTGTAACTAATTATAACTTGGCAAGGACTGTATTTGGTTGTTGAAGTTTGCTTAACTTAGAATTTGTGTTAAATTTGTTCCACCTGTATATGTATTTTTTATGTGTACTTTTTTTTTTATAAGCAGGTTATATGAATTATATAATGAGAAATTTTTCTCGAGTTTCATAATATTTAAAAAAAAATAGCGACAAATTAACGATGGATAATATTCGTCGCTACTCCATCGCCAATTTAAATCAGTCGGTGGTTTACGACGGAATTTGAGCCATCGCTAATGTCCATCACCAAATTGGCAATGGACATTAACGACGGATACGTATCCTTCGTTAAATAGTAGCGACAAATTAAATTCTATCGCATAACCAAATTAGTCTATATTTAGCAACTGATTAGCGGCGGATATGATCTGTCGCTAATCCATCGCTACTTAGCGATAGATTAACGACTGATAAATTTTGCCGCAGTTTAGCGACTAGGGTTATGCGACGTATGCTATTTGTCGCTAATCCATCACAAAATCCGCCGTTAATGTCTTTAACGATAGATAACATTCATCGCTAATACGCATTTTTCTTATAGTGAAATAGCATTGTTAAAGGACCCATAGAATGGGTTAGAGACCAACCTATTCATAAGGGTAATTTTAACATGCTAAAACATTGAAAATGAATTATATTGTAGTGCATAAAAATATGACATTTCATAAAGAAATGTTCATTTCTATGACTTGTATGATTCATTCTTGTGATATAAAATAGCACGTGAACCCACACAAAAATTGAATCGAGATAGTAGTAAAACCTTGATGAAGTGTTTTTCGATATCAATAGGTCAAGTAGGAGAATGTTGGAATATGGACCATATCCAAGCTGATGTAACTCGTTTTGACACGGGTACATCATGTGATAGCATGACTCATGGGAGTTATACGGCAGTTATTGCAACTGCCCAAGCAGGGTAACCAATGATTATGGTAACCTCCCACTACAGGCTTCTCTTAGAAGTCTATAAAAAGAGGCCTAGTTGCTTGATGAGAACAACCAAGAAGTGTCCTCTTTCTCTCATTTGGGTTTAGGATTCTGCTCACCATCAACTTGGCGACCTGCGTATGCTCATTTCATGCATGGTGTCTATCGGTATGTGTTCTTACTTTTATATTCCAGTTCTGTTTTGAAGAACACCAACAACCCACTAAGGGGGAAGGATGATGCTGGTGATGTCATCGCCAAATGTATGCTCCCCCCTGCCTGACCTGCGTTTCGATTAAGACCTGCAAATTTTCAATGTAGAAATGGTAAAAATTATTATTGTATCGGTATGGCTGGGGTCTGGTTCTTGTAGTTCTTATTAGGTCAGGGTATGGTTTCTTTTATAGTGGGTCCAATTAAACTCAAGTCCACGGTATACCATACCCAAAAATTGGGGCCAAGTTTTTGGTAGTTTTGTAGGTTTTCTTTCATTATTTTCTCCTTTGTACTGAATGTATTGTTGGATTGAGTTGATCGATATTTTTTTCTGCAAAAGTGTTTCGTTTCGCTTCATATTTTGACAATTTGGACTTTGATGTGTAATTTGATGGCGAAGGGATGGTGTTTTTTTAGAAAATTTTCTGATTTTGTAATATTGTTTTTATTTTAAAGTTTTTATTTAAAAATCAATTTTAAATAGACCATACCAATCGACACAGGTACGATACGAGCATTTTATGAAAAACCGATACAGATCCGATTCCGATACTGACAACATTGATATTTTCGTCTCCTTTTACTTTATTACTTTTTTAAAATAATATTTTGCTGAAATCGTCGTCACCGCATGGAACAAGAATGCGACATTTTTTTTAAAAAAAATTGCTGATATCGACATGGACAATTACCAACTTACCCTCATATTCGGAGATTCCACAGTTTCTCGCTCTTCCACAACGAATTTACCCAAATAGCCCTCGATCTTGCTTTCAAACGAAGATGCTCGGAGCCGGGATTTTCTTCCATGTGAGAAAATTTACTCCTAAGATTTACCCTATACTGGACACGAGCAAAGGGGGATCGGACTCGGACTCGGACTCGGACTCGGACTCGATGAAGGGACACTCCGTTCCACGAATCAACTTGCGATTTGATTTTCACCGAACCGCTTTTGCCAAGACTGGATCCAAACTCCGGCCGCTCGAACATCGAGGTCAAAAGGGACGCAAGAGTCATTCAGTGCAAAGAATGAGGTCTAATAGGGAAACGCACTCTTCGCACCCCTAACCAGCCGACTCTTGGTTTCATCAAGAGGACAAGAAATGGGCAAAACGTAAAAAAATAAAAAGCACGCAAGCATTCCATTCCGGCGAAAGGGCTTTTTCTCTCTCTCACCGGAATGCCCCGTCGATTCGTACTGGTTCGTACGGTCAAAACGGACAAGTCGGCCGCGACGGAGGGGGGTCATGGGGCCCACTGTCTACCAGGTGACCGGGAAAACCGGTGGCTGCAAGAGGCAAGAAGGTAAAAAGAGAGGCAGAGAGAGCGAGAGAAGGCAGTCTGAAGCACTCCGGCTCTGCCCTAATACGTCCCATCTTTGGCCTTTCCCGGTTGACCGTATTCCCTCCATTTCTCCCTCTCTTCCTCTTTTTTTCTTTCCCCTTTTTGTTTTACATTTTCTCTCTTTTTCTTTGATTCTGATTCCAATCGGCTCCTCCTGCCGGAATCCGGTGATCGGAGGAAATCGCCGTTCTTGAGGAAGGAGCTCCGAGCGGAATGATTCGGGCGTTCCTTCGTTTCCGGAGTGATACGCTCGCCGGATGAAACGCTGTTTCCCTGCCGGCTGAGTGTCGGAATTCCGGGATCCCTCTGGTTTTCCGGTGCCTTTGCGGCGGTAGTAGGAGTCGGTTTTCCTGCAATCTCCGGTTACGGTATTTGACTTCCTTTTTGCGTGCGATCGGGTGACCTCGACTGTGGACGCCAGAGAGAGCGTTGAGCACCACCGGTAAATTTTCCATCCGATAGTTCTTGCTTTTGCTTCTAGATCAGAGTATCACGATCGGTTTGGGTTTTCCGCTGTGAGAGCAGGATCGGTCGTGGAAGTACCCGTTCCCGCCGATCCTCAGAAATTTCCGGCGAGGCCGAGTCTTCCGTCTGGCGGAGTGAAACAAACCCTAGATCTCTGGAATTGATGTTAAACGTGTTCCGATTCCCGCATTGTATAACAAGCTGGGCCGCAAATGTTCTCCTCCGCCTCTTCCGGATTGTCCTGCCGCTACCTGTATCTCCTCTGGCTCTTTTTCCGCCGATAGAAGAAGCTTCTAGAGTAAGGAACCGGTGCGACTGAAAGAACGACCGACAGCGACAGTAGGGCGGGAGTAAAGAACGCGGAGGGAGGGGAGTGAGCGAGATGCTGGATCTGAACGAGGAGCCACAGCGGCAGCCACAGCCCTTGAAATTCGCGGACAGGAACGGTGGCGAGTCCCCTTCGTTCTGCGATGATGGGCAGGAGGCTGCTGGCCAGGCGGACGACTCCAGCACGTCGAATTCCTCTGTTGTGAACACTGAAGGTTCGGCCTATGGCGGGGAGGAGGAGTCGGGCTCGACGCAAACCGGTGGGAAGAAGCTCGCACTCAGCTTCAGCATACTGAAGAACGACGGAGGGGTGCGGGAGGTGGGAGAGGATGAAGACGGAGTGGATGAGGCGGAAGAACGAAATGGGGGTCGTGGTGCCGGAGGCCGTGGGTTTCTGGAGGCAGGGGGCGTCGTGACTAGGCAGCTGTTCCCAGTGGTGGCATCGCCGGTGGTGCGTTCAGTATCGTCGATGACAATGATGACGACGCCATCAGCTGTGCCGGTGGCTGGGAGAGGGAATTGGATGGACGTCGGCTTCCGCCACCACCCGGATGCGGTGGTGGCAGGGCAGACTGAGCCATCAGCGATGAAGGTGTTGCAACAAGTGAAGAAGAGCAGGCGCGGCCCGCGCTCTAGAAGCTCGCAGTATCGGGGAGTCACTTTTTACAGGCGAACTGGACGATGGGAGTCCCACATCTGGTTCGTTCTCTTTGCCGCTTCTCTTTTCTTCTTCATCATCTTCTTCTTGGTCGTTTCTTGTCTTTGTTTCATTGACCAGTAGTGTAATTTCGATGGAGATGCCCGAGGGTTGAATCGAAGGCTCCTTATATAATCTCTTTGAGTTTTTATTGGTCCTTTTCTCTTTTTCATTCTTTTTGTTGACTCTAAGACTATTTTGTACAGGGATTGCGGCAAGCAAGTCTATCTGGGTAAATTTTTTTCTCCCCTCTTTCTCTATCTAGGTTCAGAATTTCTTCAATAGTCGTCCCCGACTTTCCCTTTTTCTTTTCTTTTTCGGTTTGAACTCCGAAGATTGATTAGGATAAGAAGCCCTTGATCGATGTTTTGATGATTTTGGTTCTTTTGTTCTTTCTTTGTCTATTTTAGGTGGGTTTGATACTGCTCATGCCGCTGCTAGGTAAACTTCAGGGGAATCCTTTAGTTTCTCTTTTCCTTTTCTGTTTTTCACTGGGGTCGTATTATTTGTTTTATGCCATGAAATGCTCTTTTCCACGTATTTCCCGCTGCTTCGTATTCATTTTTTATCTGTATTTCACCTTTTTCTTTGTCCGAGCTGAATTGGGGCCGTGTCTGATATCAGAGCATATGATCGAGCTGCTATAAAATTCAGGGGAGTGGATGCAGACATCAACTTCAACCTCAGTGATTACGATGAAGATCTGAAACAGGTTCAAACTCTTGAACTCATTTCGTTATTTGTTGCATTTATTTCCTTATTAAGTGGCAGAGCTTACACAATTCATGGTGTGGTGCAGATGAGGAACCTTACGAAGGAAGAATTTGTTCACATCCTCCGACGTCAGAGCACAGGATTCTCAAGGGGGAGTTCTAAATACAGGGGAGTAACTCTGCACAAATGTGGTCGATGGGAAGCTCGAATGGGGCAGTTTCTTGGAAAGAAGTAACGAACTTTGATCTGTTGTTTGAGCCTCAATCTCTGACTCCTCGTTCTTCATCTCCATTTCTGTAAATCATTTTTATATCGTTTCCCTGCAGATACATTTATCTTGGTCTCTTTGACAGTGAAATAGAAGCTGCAAGGTAAGTCGTCTTCTTGTTTTGTATATTTAATATACCGAGTTGCCCAAATGTAGATGACGTTTGGTTTGTGAAACCAGAGCTTATGATAAGGCTGCCATAAAATGCAATGGAAGGGATGCTGTTACAAATTTTGAACCTAGCTCTTACGAATCAGAACTTTTTGCTGAAGGCGATGAAGGAGGCAAGTCCGTTGTTTTTTTCTATCCCTGCTAGTTCTTAATACATGATGAAATCTCAGTTAGTGATGGCTTTTTAATCTTTGGGACAGGCACTACCCACAATCTAGACCTCAATTTGGGTATTTCTCCGCCTGTTTGTTCTCATGCTTCTAAAGTCGACAACAATTCTGCTGCCTTCCGTTTGCAATGTGGCAATTTCGAGTCGCCTGAGCTTAAGAAACCAAGGGTAATCACTTTTTTGTTAGTTCCGATTCTCTTTTTTTATTTTTTATTTAAATTGATTCTTACTCTTTACTGAATTAGCGATTTTGTGTTAAGAGATCTGTTCGTTTCATTTCTACAGATGGAGACGGCTTCACGTATGGCATCGGCAGCTCATCATCCTTTTGGTTTGCCATCAGACCAACCTTTGCCTCACTGGACTGGATTTCGTCCCAATTTCCCCAACTACCAGGTAAACATATTCATTACTTTTTGTGGAATCTTATTAGCTATCCTTCTGTACAATAAGCAAAAAATATAAACCATGCTCAAAACAGTACTAGTAGTAATGTTCGCATTCTAAATTTTCCGAGGAGAAGCCCAAACATTTCATTTTGGAGCATATAGCACAATGCTCTAACTTATTCCACCTTCTTTTCGAATAAGTCTGTACATCCAAGCGCACACGGCTTTGGGACATCATTCTGGCCCGTATCTGCACTACGATGGGCATCCCATGACTCACAACCCTTGTCAATTTCCTTTGCCTGGACTGAAGAGAGAAGCAGTTATTTGTTCCATATGTGAAACGTATTGCAGGTTGGTGGACTTTGCGCAGAAAGGGTGATGATAACCGATAGGAGTGCCGAGGAAGCCACGTCTGCTGCGAACAACTGTTTACAGCAATCGCCCATGTCATCGTCATCGTTGTCTTCCATATCAGGATGGGGCTGGCCAGCCACCACATCTCCTGTGCCGGCACCACTCTTCCCATCGTCTGCTGCAGCATCATCAGGATTCTCAACCCAAACCCCACAACCTAGCGCCGCATCCGCGTTCCCTCTCCCTACCAATCGACGCATCCAGTTTCAGCAGGAGCTAGACCCCCATAACCAAACAAACAAAAAATTAAACAAAACAGAAGGATCGACGCTTGAACTTTGAAGGTATACATATTATCTGGATTCTCTGGACCAGAGATAAAAAAGGTTACTTGTTTAATTCTGATCTAGGTTTCCTCTCTGCTGTTGGTTTAAAAGTTGGGTTCGTGTGTACTATGATATATGCATGTATGACCGAAAAGTTTTTAGCTTTTACTGACATTAACTACTCTCTCTCTGCCCCTTTTTCCTCCCTACAATGTTTAGTTGTTAGGCTCATGTGCCATATCCTTTTGTTACTCTATTATTCTCGGTTTCTCTTTTGTAATGTCCCATCAAGGGAACAAGGTGGTGGTTGAGCTCCAGCCTTATATATATATATCGTATATGGGGTGTCAATGGGTAGGGTTTGGTTTGGATCTAGGTAGATGAACCAGGCCCAGATTTGATTTAAGATGCTTGTACCAGGACTGGATTTGGGTCCTATCGAACCCACCATATGAGATACCATACCCAGGTCCTACAAGTATTATATGAACCATCCAGACAAAGTAATATCTTTTTATTATTTTTACATTGAAAATTTGTGGATTTTAGTCGGAACTGGGGGTCTGAGTATCATCAGAATTTTACAAACCATGAGGTTTGTTATGGGTTGGTTCTGGGTGAAACCCGACTATTGACACCCCTAGTTGTGATGTGTCTCCGACCTCACTCCCACTCCGGCTGGCCTCCCTACATTGAGACCTTATTTGGAAGCCCGCTCTTGTTTGCGGGTCAAATCTTCGAGGTGGGGGGTGTGGGTATGGGTCATTTGTGCATCCACAGCCACAGGGATATGTGGACGTTAGGGATGGCAGTTTGGCGGGGTGGGGGACAAGGTCTCCACCCCCGCCCCGCCTCAAGATTTTATCCTCCACCCCCGCCGGGGATGGATTTTATCCTCCACCCCCCGCCTTCATCCCTGTTTCATGTCCTCCATCCCTGGTTCAAACGGGGATGAGGTGGGGTGGGGCGGGGATATTGTGGGGAAAAGTGGTCGGGGCGGGGTTGGGAAAAGTGCACGTTCATCCCTGCCTCCACCCCCGGACGGGGATGGATTTTAACCTTCGTCCCCGCCTCTATTCCCGTTTCATACCCTTCATCCCCGGTCCAAACGGGGCGAGGCGGGGCCCTCTTTCCCCCGGTCCATTGCCATCCCTAGTGGACGTCGTTGCCCTTTAACCAGCCAATAGACTATTTGGTCATATGATGCAGCTCTCCTCGGAGCTCAGAAACAAAAGATTAGTCTTGTCAATTTCGAAAAACAGAGGAGCTACCTGTAATTTGTAAATTAGTGAAACCAGGACAAGGACAGGACGTCTCTGATTTGATGGGACATAGTAAGGCGAGTGTGTGCAGGTTCGAGTGTGATTGGCATCTTTAAAGTTGTAGAGCAAGGCCACTGACAAAGGGGAAGGGGGGAACGCCAATGTCGTAGTTTTTGGCCTGGCCAAGTGCGGGAACAGCATGTTACTCCACCTTAGGTATATCGTATCGTACCCACACTTCTAACGAGTTCTCTTTCATTGGTTTTTGTCTCTGTTTCAGTCAAATGTGGGATGAATCACATACTGCAATTTATTGGCCATAAAATACATTCTTTCGCATTCTTACAGGCTACACCAGAAATTGTCATTATTGGTGAGGCAATAGGAAGGCCTCTCCCAACCTCTCTCCCAATTTCCCCTCTTTTTCTCATCTTTCCATCCTGTCAGACAACGACCGCCGAAACATCCCCCCTCTTTTGTACTGCTCGTCTGACAAAAATGCCCTTTTTCCCGTCCAACTTTGTATAATTGTATCTTTTGACCGGCAGACCATACCCCTTCAACCGATGGCTAGCTTTGTCATCCTTGAGATACCAGATGGGCAGAAACGTCCGGTACTGTTATATTCTTTTGAGAGTGCTGCCAAGCAAATCTCTGTATTTCTTGTGTCCACTTGCCCTGTTTTGAAATGGCAAAAAATAAAGATGAGAAATTAAAACATATGAAAATGACTTAGCTTGGGCCTCCAAAACTTACCAATGTCAGTAAGGGTTCTGTTGAGACACAGAGGCTTAACAATGTAAGAGACTACTAAACCGTCCATCTCAAGATTGACAGACACGACCCTACACTACAACGAGAAATGGTGTATAACAGTATGGAAAATGATTGATTGCTGACCATCTAACCATGCTTAAAAAAGAAGCCCAAGCTTGGTGACTCCCTGGGTTCGAGGGGTAAGCCCTCAGAGTTTTACACTAATAGGACAGTGACCGTCTACGGGAGCCAGCACGGTTAGGTATCTGCGCCTGGGGCAGTTTCTCGGAGTAAAAAAAATATGCTTAAAAATGAAGTCAGTGCCCTAATTACTTCCACATGGAAGTCTGGGCTCGTATTATCCCAAAGCCTCTAAGCAGATTTTTGCCTAATGCCAAAGGTATGCAGTCCAAATGATTTTGGAGTTTTTTTTTTCTATAGGAAAATGAATTTGGACTTATACCGTGTGGTTTAACACCATTAATTTGGTTTTAAGTAGACAATATTTGTAGTTAACCATCATTAAATTGGTTTTAACTAGTTGATATTTAGATTCATTCCAATTTTTATATTTTTTTCTTTTTTGATGACGAGGTACCCTACCGGGTCACTTAGGGTCCTTTTGCATGTCACAGAAGAGGAAGCCGCAGCACCTCTTCCGCGGAAAGAGAATTGGATCCCCTCCATGGGAACCCTTTCCGTGAAAGGGGGGGGGGGGGGGGGGGGTCCAGCATTGAATCTGGAGCCCCTTTCTGTGTGGAAAGAGGAGCCCCAGTTTGTTTTGTCATTGTGGGCTCTGCGAAAATGCACGCCCTTGGATGCATTTCCGTGGAAACATCCCACTTTCCGTGACATGCAAACGGGTCCTTAATAGGCCGGCTAAAATGATTTGGTCTGATTCTGATCATTCCTTAGGTTCCCAACGTTTGGGCCCTTATCTTCCCCAAGGAATTACAAGGAGCTGAATGTTGTATTCCAAATTGTTAGATGTAGGCGTATTGCAGTCTTGAACAATGTTGTCATGGTTTCAGACCCCAAATGATTCAGGTGAATCGGGCGATACTGTTTCGGAGGTCAATAGATCTGATCATCCAACTTTTAATCAGGAAAAACAAGTGTTAAAAAAAATATTAAAATAATATTTTAAAAAGTATTTAAAATCTATTTAGATATATTTTTTTGAAAATTAGCCGGCTCAGGTCATTTCTGTCTCGATTTTCTTCCAAAATCCGATTTGTATGGGGCGATTCTGGCTGACAACATTGGTCTTGATCCATTCTCTTCGTCAATTCAGCTATTTCTTTCAATACAATAAATTAATAATTTCTTTCTTGTTCTTAAAAAACAGTAGTTGACAGCATTTGTAATTTAGCAACATTAAATTGGTTTTAAGTGGTCGATACTATTACTTAGTGATGAACGTTGAAAGAGTTGCCACATGTCTTCTTTTGGGAGGCTCATTCTCAGTTTTTTTATTAGTGCGGAGGTTGGCACATATGAAAGTACCCTCGCAATTAGTGGGGGTAGAAACTAGGGGTGGCAATCGGGTCGGGTTGGCGGGTTGGCAGGTCAGCATACCTCAACCCGAACCTGACCCGTTTATTAAACGGGTCGGCTGTGGCAAACACGAACCCGACCCGTTTATTAAACGGGTAACCCAACATGACCCTCCAACCCGCTTAATAAACTGGTCGGGTCGGGTAAACGGGTTAGCGGGTCAGGTTGGTGGGTCAGCAGGTTGACCCACCCGCCTAACCCGTTTATTAAACGAGTCAGCCGGTTTGGCATACCCCTAACACGAACCCGACCCGTTTAATATACGGGTTAGGCGGGTCGACCCGTTTATTAAACGGGTTCATTTTTGCCCAACCCGAACCCGCCTAAGAGGCGGGTTGGCTGGGCGTGTAAGGTTTTGCCACCCCTAGTAGAAACAGCCTGCTGCAATCCAAGGGAAACATGATAAAATCCCCCTTTCAAGAAAAAATGGACAAAAATCTTTTATAGAATATTGATAGCCATGTCTTGCATGAGGTCGTGACCAAACACATGGAAGACATGAAGTTGGGACTAAATATAGGTTTTCTTTTTCTATCGAATCAAGCTCGTTATGATGTTTTTTGAAATTCTCACAAGTGGAAGCCAGTGGGAAAGAATGTATTCACCAGCAAAATATATGGTCTTTACTTGTATGGAATATTGAAAAAAAAGCCACATCTGGTTAATCTTTACTCCTCGAAAATTCAACTTTTTTTTTTATGGTGGTTATATTATTTATTGTTGGATCTCAGTATCGGATCCAGTGTGGTCATAGAGTCTCCCAAAATGAAACCTCAAGAGCCACAAGAATGGTGGGCTCATTAAAATAATTTGTGTAATATAATTATGTGATTTAATACAATTTTTGGGTTGTGTATAACCTAATGAATATAGTTATGGAGAGGGTTATTGAGTTTAATGGAGCACTATCTCTAAGTTAGTGATAAAATTAATCCAAAATCCAATTCTCTAAGGATCCAAGGAAGTGAAGCGGATTATGCATAGAGTAATTTGTTAGCTCATTTGAAAGATTGTGAAGGATTTCATGCTTGGAGATGGGCTGAAATAACTCAACTATCATCACATAGATGGATGATTAGGTCATCCTTCTAGCGACATGTCCCATTCGATTTAGTGGCCCTATCCATATCGGAGTTTAGAAACCATCAAGTTTCAACACTGGTATTAGAGATACATTGATGATCCCATTCTTATGGTTATCAGGTTGTCAGATTGTGTTTAACACCAAGAACTCCATATCCAGGTGCAAATTTTTTGTTTGAGTTTGCAGCCTCTTTGCTGCATTTTAGCAAATACTTGGTGTGCATAGACATTTTTGCACACCTTTCTTATGTTTCACAGTGCATATACTTATGCATAAATCATGTGTGTTAATAAGGCTATATGCAGTTTTTTTGCCAAAGTTATAGTTTACATTATGTGCAAAGCATGAAAAGGCAACAAACACATCATGCATGTGCTTGGATGTATAAACATGACATCTTTTAATGCATGTGAAATAAGCATGTGTTGCATCCCGAATTTGAAGTACCCAATTTGGGATACCGGGACTTGTGGGTTATGGGTTGTGTGCACAAACTGACCATTGTAGGCAGGAATCGATAGTTTGGATCTTCGTGACATGCACAGAGTCCTAGGACAATTGGTTATGGTATGCAACATGCAAAAAGGTTGAAAAAAGCATAAAATAGTCACACAATCTAAATAGGACCAAACAGTTAAATCATGTAGGCCAATTTTGGGTAGTTGGGTTTTGTTGCATTCAAGTTGGGCCCGAGTTAAGTTTGGGTTGAGCTTAGTTGTGGGTTAGGTTGGGTAGGTCAAACAAAGATTGGTTTTAGACCGGTTATGATTAGGTTTGACCAGTTTTCGTAAAAAGTTTAGTACATCCAAACGATTGCACTAAAAATCATAAACCTTGGTGGAGGTCTTCTAAAGAGGTCGAGAAAGACTTTGTTCAAAGAGCAAGGTCAAAATTGTTCTAGTCTAAGGAACAAGGGGTCGAAATAGGGACAAGCCTCAAAACATGTTCTGTTTGGGACATACAGGTTTCGGGGAAAAATTCATTTCTCTCAAATGTAATGTGGGAAAAATGTAAAAATTGGTGGGGACACTTGGGAACATGTCGAGGAAGGTTCTAACAAAAAATAAAAGCCTAACTCATTTTGGTTGGGGAGAAATGAGCTCATAATCGAAAGAGATGAGACAAGGGACAAGACTAGACTGTGTTGGGTTTCAGGTCTGGCAGGTTCGAGTAGAAAAATTTATTTTTCTCTATTGAGGTTTGGTAAAATTATGATTTTTTAGGGGTAGTCTTAGGATAGGTCAAGGAAGTTGCAGTTAAAATCTCAGTTCTAAATGAGATTAGGGCAAGGATATATGAGGTCTAAAAATTGAGTCGAAGCATAATCTAAGCTATGTGCAAGGTTTAGCATTTTGAGGAGCCGTAGGTTTAAGATTAGGGCAAGGCTAGGATGACTTACTAAAGTTGGTTTGGGTGTGAACCACATTTAGCCAGGGGTTGCACCACGTCAGAGCATTGGGCTCTCCAAAAAGGATGCAAGATCATCGATTGTCTTGTCTACACTACATGAGCAATCGATTGGGCTGCAGCCTAGTCCTAGATTGGTCAACCTTCAAGAGGTCAAGGGTGGCTCTTGGCAATCATGGATTTTTGGTAGGTAAGGAAAAATATAAACCTTTTAACTTTTATAGGGGTTCACACTGTTTATTTGTTTTGACCAAGGTTAACCCAAAGCCACTATTTGACTATTGTCAGAAAAAGTTGGGTTCATATTAAAATTTTCAAAAAACGTGGTACCTTACATGAAATATCAGGCAAAAGGTGGGTCCATATCACAATTTTTTTTTCTTTTGTTGCTTGATTTTTATTTTGGTCGGTTGCTTTCCTCTTGGTAATTCATGTCATAAATATATACTTTGAAAAAATGTGAGATTCGAGTATTGGATTCAAATATGACTATTGGGTCACACAAATTAGAATCCAATAACTACCAAGGTAGTGGACCCTTGGTGTGTAGTAGGAGTAATTATTGGAGAGTGGGGCATACTTCTCCATAAAATATGGTGAATCCCTGATATTAAGTAGATGAGAATATGAAAATTAAAAAAAAGAGAGAGCTCTCTACAGAGGGGGTTGAGAGATTCACCACAAAGGAGAAGGAGGTTGGGATAACTTAATGACAGAACATGTGGTCTTCACAGGTTGGAGGTTCAACCCCTTCTTTTGACGCACAAGCCCCACTATCCATCACCACACCCTACACTAGAATCAGAAACCTAATCGAGGTTCCAACAGTGGTATCAGAGCCACGTTGACAATTTTATTTCTGCATCGGTGACTGAACACCAGGGTCATCAGATCGTCTTAAACACCAAGATCCCCACATATAGGTACATTTTTTGGTGTTGTTTGTGTTTGCAGCTTCTTTGAGGCATTTTAGCAAACAACATCTCATTTGTTTTCACTGTGTGAATGCATGCACACACCTAACACTTATGTGACACCACAAAGACTTAGACATTTGAGGTTCTCTGTGTGTGCATGTGTTTTTAGCTTAGGGCTTTCAAAGCCCTCATTTTTTTAGATTAGAGTTTTAAGAACCCTAACATGGACCTTTGATTAGGGCTTCCAAAAACCCCAATCACATCTTATTCGTTCAGTCTTTTGTCCCTATATTCACCCTTTGCCAGAATCTAGAAAGATTGTTGAATCCCATTGGTTGTGGTGCATCTGCGCCCCATCACCCTCTGCCCATACTGAGACCGAGGGATATAGAGTCAGAGAAAGAGAGCTCCATATCTTAGGTTGCTGACAGGTTCACAGACATTGACGACACTGATCTTTTTCCTCTTCATGTTCTCTTCTTCTCTTTATGCTGAGAGTCAGCAAGGTTGAGAGCACAGAGAGCAGGTTCTCGGGCCGTGACTATACGCCTTTGTGTCATCGTCATCGCCGGTCGATGGTCGGCTAGTGGGTCGCCATGATTTAAACCCTTGGCTACCTCCCTTCTTCCCTCTCTCATGTATTTCTTTGTTTTAACATTTACAAATGGAACCACATAAAATTAATATTTTATAAATCAATGGTTGAAATAAGTGTGCTTCACATTGGTGACTAAAATATTGAATTTGTTTTTTCATAGTGGTGGTTGGATTTATCTTAATTACAAAAAGGGTGTATATTTTCAAGATTTTTAGAAGGGTGCCATAATTTTATTTTTTTTGAAAGGCAATCTTAATTTCTGATAATTTCAGTAGGATGTTCCATGTTTCAGATTTTACTATGCAGTGCATAATGCTCATAGTATTTACTGTTTAATGTTTTTGAAATTTATATTCACAAAATAGTGGTCACAATATTCTCTCATTACTGTTTAGTGCATGCAACTTTCTAGATTTTGTAGAAAGGTTGTTACTGCATGGATATTGCTATAAAATTACAATTAAAATGCAGACAACGAAGCCCTAACCCTAATCTTTGATACAAGGTTTTACTATTCAGTATTTTAAAATTTGTGATAATAGCCTTAAAAAAAATTGTTCAATATAATCGGTTAAAACCTTGAAAATTCAAGTGGGTGGCCTTGAGAATGATATTTATAAGTGAATGGCTAACACTTATCAGAATTTGCAAACTATAGTTATATTTTCTACAAAATTTATAAAGGCTTCTAGAACTATTAATTTTCAGATAAGTTGTCCGAGTTTCTAAATGTATAGAAAAGCTGTTAAAATTTTGAAAAATTTAAAAACAATTTTGGAGTTTCACATTCAACTATAGAGTGCATAATAACTATAATATTTAACTGTTCAATTATGTTATATTTACAGAATTATTGTTTAAACATTTGGGTTTACTATTTAGTGTTTATAATTTTTTTATAGAAAGGTGTTGAAACTTGAAAATGACCATAAAATCATACTAAAATTATAGAAAATTAGATTTGTATGACAAAATTAGATGAAAGTATGCCTTAGCATAAAAATTAATATTTTTGTCTTATTTGACAAAAAAATAATATCATTTTATGGTACTAGAAATTGCTTGAAGTTGAATATATCCTAGTTCAAAATATGATAAAGGGTTGCTACATGTGCACATTATTTGATTTATTGAAGTGCCATTATTTGAATAGAGCATGATTGCACATGATTTTTATTTAATATTGGATACTGAAAACTTGCCTTAAAGTGAGAGTAAGTTAATACACCTTTATGGGCAAGCAGGAGTGTATGTAATGTGTCTATAAAGTTAGTGATTAATTATAGCTTATTATGAATTTAATTATTGTTAAGATTAAATTTCTACCTTGAATATAATAAAATTCGAATATAGATGTATGATTGAACTTAGATGCATAATGACTATAACTTGATGTTTACTTCAAATTGCATACATGTTGATGTATGCATAATACATTATTTGATCTTTATGTGAAAGTTCTTGTGATGAGTATAATAATACACATAGTATTGCTATAAGACATACTTATCATGCTATATGAATGTTCAATGACACATGTGTTGCACAAGGTTTATTATGTTTCATTGTGCATATGTTTTGCCACTAAGAATTTGAGAAGTAACACATTTTTATTAGCCATAATAGCATGATAATTGGTAAATATGATTATGAAACTATACTCTTACTGATATAAATGTAGAAACATGTTATATGAATAATCCTATGTCAAATAGGTAAAAGGCATGCTTATCATGCTATATGAATGTTTAATAATACATGTATTACACAAGGTTTATTGTGTTTCATGGTATATATCTTTTCACTTTAAAGAATTTGAGAAAGTGGTACATTTTTGTCAAAATTAACCATAAGAGAATGATAATTGATAAATATGATCATGGAGCTATACTCGCACTGACATGCATGTATAAATCTATTATATAAATGATCCCATGCCAAATAACTCCCAAATTGCCTAATTCATAAACATGATGTCATTGGATAAATAGATGTTGATGTAGTGGATACAAAATAAAGACAAAAATCCAAGTTTATTTCTACAACTTAATGGGACATATTGAAATTGAACATGTTTGATTGATTTAAGAGCTATATCAGGTTAGGACATAGATGATTCCTTTCATTTTTATTTATGACTAAACTTGATAATCTTGAATTTTCTTTTGTGGATCTTGATTATCCCATCCAGATTTAGATCATAAAATGGTCCATAGTGTATACGTTTAAATTGGACTAAATATTAAATTTTTATAATTAAATTGATACTAATGCATGTTGATCTCCCAGTGTTACTTTATTTAACACATTATGAATTTAAAAGTCTTGGTTTTATGTTCGAAAATGCATAATGTGATTGAATTCTAAAATGCTTTCTTGAATTTTATCAACTATTATAAAAGTGGAAGCAACGTTCTTTTCACTTGAAATGCTTTCAAAATGAGCTAATTGCATAAGAACATTATTGTATTGTTTCAACATATTTTGAATATTGTATAGCTTATAATCATGCATTTGGATAAAAATTGTATTTGGATATATAGATCCAAGGTTGATATGATGATATAGCGAATCACTTTATGAAATTAGAGCATGACTTTAAATGTGCATGTCTGAAAAGAAATATATTCAAGTTTTTAATTATATACATGAAAAGTAAGAGTAAAATTATAATTGAAATGCTTCCTGAATGAATAATTTGGATGAGAACATGATTAAATATTTTTGACATGCTTTGAATGCTTAATGCATGCCTTTTATTCATGGTTTTAGATAACAAAACATAATGATTGAAATCTAACACCATTTTGTCTAGTATAAACCTGCTTTTGGATCACCATTGTTCGACCTGTATAAAGGCTTTTTCGTTGATCCATTATGGCATCAATTTTTCTTGACTTGTAAAAATATTTTTTTTATCAAAAAGCATGATCCAAAAGTTGATTCCTAGTAAATCAAGCATGTTGAACGCAACTATGAGGTTAGATTCTGTTCAAACAACTGACATCATGAGATCCAAAATAGATTGTAAGTACAATCAATATATATAGTGTATGTGATAGCTGCCTATAAGTTTTTCAGCCTATCGGCAATTGTTTAAGATAAGTGGCAAATTCTTGAGAAGGATTTGAATGTCTTGGCCACACTCCACGAGCCCAATTACAACGTTCGACTTCTAAAGATTTGCACGGGTTACTTGACTATATCTTGGATATGGGGTTGCTGTCAGGCCAACGACGGGCTATAAAACTTTACCAAATCCAACTAAGATGAGTAATGAATTCCTATTTTATGTAAAAAAAAAAGAACAAAGAAAAAGGAAATGGGACGACAAATTCCTGTGCATTTTGGCAGTGGATTCCAAGCATTGAGCAATAGCCCACCAAACCAAGGATGGCTTGGCTACTCCCTGACCTTACATAGGAGTGACGCCCGCCATTTTCTACAAGTGTCACGTCTCACATAGTAAAATAAGGGTCTCTGCTTGTCTGGCTGGAGCACTTAGTGCACGTCACCTTGTGTTAGGACGTTGCAAGTTCAAATCCCAATGTCATGGTTGTATAATTGGTAAGGGTCTGCCTAACCTCAGCTTTCTATGTAAAAAAAAAGAAAAAAATAGCATATATATCAACAGAAGGAAGCAGATCATGTCATGCTGAACATGAGCGCTTTTGCTCATGCTGAAAATTTTAAAATCATAATCTAACAGCGCATTACCTAATCCATTATTTGGTTTTTTAAATTTCAGCTTAGAAAAAAATGCGAAGAGCTGATTATAAATTGTCTTATTTGAAGTGAGAGCAATATATATATATATATATATATATATATATATATATATATATATGAGAGAGAGAGAGAGGATCTCAAGACTGTGATGGTGAGAATGAAAAGGGGCTAGAGCATATATAGCTCCATGCCCAATGGCGAAATATAAGTGACCCAACAGATAGCTATAAATGTCTTAAATAGCCGAAACTAATAGGAATAAATGCCAAAAAATAAGAAATAAATGACCTTTGTTGACTAAAACAGTTAATCAAATTGAGACATAAACCCAACATAAAAGACCTAATAAATCATATTCCTACCCAACCCAATTTAAAAGTTGGCTCAGGTGCAATCGCGCTGCACAAGTGCAATGTGTCACTATATCTGTCCACCTTTCATTTGCTGTAGGCCCAGATGTCTGATAGGTTGCACAACAATTGAAGGAGTTTTGTGCAATGTAATTGCACCTGATTCTTGTTCCACAATTTGAGGGTAGCTTAGGCGTTTAATTATACCTATTAAGTAAAACCTCTCACCTGTTTCAATCAATTTCCTTCTTAAGTGGTGTGCATCTATACATAGCTATAGGGTTAGGGATGGCAGTGGAACGGGGGAAAGCGGGGGCCTGCCCCGCCTCACCCCATTTGGACTGGGGATGGAGGGCATGAAACGGGGATGGAGGCGGGGATGAAGGTTAAAATTCATCCTTGTGCGGGGATGGAGGCGAGGATGGAGTGACACTTCCCCCCCCCCCCCCCGCCCCTTCATATTTTATCTTCTCTTACTAACCCTAACCCTATTTTATCAGTCAGAGCCATCATCGTTGCCTCTTTCTTGATGCTTTGGGTAGCGCAGAACGACGATCAGGCAGATGCAGTGGTAGACACAGTAGTCGCTGATGCTGCCGAGACGACTCTTGCTAGTCCGCTTGGAGGCGCCGAAGCTGCGGCTGCCCATGATGACTGCAGAGAGGCCGAGCCGCTCGACCTCGAGGCAGAGCCACTCTTTCATGTCGTGGTCCTTCACGATGTGGATCCGGAAGGGGAAGCAGATCAGGTCATGTTGAACATGAGCGTTTTTGTTCATGCTGACATCATGGTCGTCTGTTTGCATTTTGGATGAATGCCACGTGGTTTTGTTGACTTTTGAGCTTTTTAAACTGCAAATCGGATGGCCACGATGTCAGCATGAGAAAAAATGCTCATGTTCAACATGATCTGATCTGCTTCCTCCAGAAGGAGATATGTGCATCGACGAGCAGTTGTGCAAGGTCAGTCACCTTTGTCGTCGTGAAGGCATCAAAGTCATCCTCGAGCTTCTGCTGCGACTCCTCATCGGTGTCGATGGAGCCCCAATCGGCACCGTAGAGGACGCTCATCGGCCGAACGTAGAGGTCGATAAAGCCCCAATCGGTTGGACTGGGATGGGGGACGAGGCGAGACAGGGACGAGGCGGGGGTGGGGATGAGGACGGGGATTAGTATTTTGAGACGGGGCAGGGGTGGAGGTCCAAAGTCTCCCCCGCAACGAGGGTGGACCAGGGATGAAGGTTACATTTTAGAGACGGGGCGGGGGTGGCGACCTTGTCCCCCGCCCCGACCCGATCCACTGCCATCCCTATATAGGGTGTGTTTGATGGCACGTCTCGTGGGATGCCATGCCCATCAAACACTGGATGCAGCGAATGCATGTCCACTATGTTTGTGAAACAATGAAACATCGTTTCACCTCCTTGTTACATTGAGAATGAGACAGAGAAATACTAAAAAAAAGCTTGAGCAGTGAGGGGTCTAACCTCTCTCTCTCTCTCTCTCTCTCTCTCTCTGTGTGTGTGTGTGTGTGTGTGTAAAATGGTAGAGTAGCAAGGCCGACGATGAAAGGCCCCTCTCTCTCTCCCCCCTTTTCTTCTTTCTTCTCATTCTTTTTCGTTCCTTTCTCCCTCTCTCTCTCCCCTTTCCTTTTTTCTTCCCCTTGTTCTTTGTTCCTCTCTCTCTCTCTCTCTCTCTCTCTCTCTCTCTCTCTCTCTCTCTCTCTCTCTCTCTCTCTCTCTCTCTCTCTCGTTAGGGCTCTCTCTCTTGTTAGAGCTCTGAATAAAAAAATTCTTGAATAGGGTTTTGAATCAATTTTTTTTAATTAGGATTGTTTACATTTAGTTTGATTAGGGTTTTTTGTTGATTTTATTAGGGATTTTTTTATTTAATTTTCTTTGATTAAGTTTTTTTTTTCTTTGATTTTCATTGATTAGGGATTTGATTCAAATATCTTTAATTAAGGCTTTTAACATTTAATTTGATTAAGATTTTTTCTTTGATTTTCTTTGATTAGAATTTTAAGTCATTTTTTTAATTAGGGCTTCTTATAGTTAATTTGATTATGACTTTTCTTGTATTTAATTAGAGCTATTTTTATTTGATTTTCTTTGATCAGTTTTTTTATTTAATTTTACAGTTTATTTATGTTTTTTTTGTTTTTATGCTTTATTTTTCTTGTAGTTTAGGGTTTTTTGGTTTATTTATTTTCTATTTTTTTGTATTTTAGGGTTTTATGATTTATTTATAGTTTTTGTATTTGTAAATATAAATATGCATCTTTATTTTTTCTCAAATTACTCAAAATTTGATTTTTTTTCATACTTGGATCTAGTTTGAGATCCATATTCAAAGCTAAAATCCATAATTTTTTGATAAACTTTCATAATTAGATCCATTATGACACTGATTAAAGCATTTATATATAAAATATCAATTCTTTTTCTTAAATTACCTAAATTGTTTTTTTGGGTTTTTAAATCCATATTCAGAATAAGTTTATTTGATACAGATCTATTAGCATCCAGATCCACATTGGTGTTGGACGAAGCATAACGAGAAGAGATCCAACCCAACTTGACTTAGAACAGATCGAGATATGAAGTGAAGTGGATCAACAAGGAAGGGATTGGATCTAAAGAAGACCCAAGGGCCATCCAGCCAAGTGGGCTTTACCAAAAGAGGTCGACCTCTCCCCTTGAATAGCCATCTTGGCCATGAAAGGGAGTTTATGAGGGGGTTTTGGGTGTTACCTAAGGTCATAGTAGGTTCTATTTCGAGGACTCTTAGGATTTTGCAATTTTTCAATAATTTATTATAATTTGTTTTGGGTTAAATGCTTTCTCTAAGTCTTATATCACTACAAGAAAAACATGGATTAGTGACGGACGCTATTCGTCACTAATCCATCGCTAAACAGTTTAGCGATGGATTGACGATGGATTAAACGAAAATCATCCGTCATATAATCCTAGTCGCTAATTAGCGACAGAACTTATATGTTGCTACTTCCATCGCTAATTTGCGATGAATTAGCGACGAACATGGTCTATTGCGAGTTCGCCGCTAAATAAGCACTGATTTGGGTTTGCGACAGATTATATTTTGTTGCTAATTTCATCTCTAACATAGCGACGAAATTAGCAATGAAATATAATCCATCACAAACCATCAAAAAATCATCGCTTAATATTAGCGACGGATATTATCCATCGCTATTTTGTTGCAAAATTAAAAAAAAAAAACTAAAAAAAGAGCCTCGAGGCATGCGCCTCATACGCCTTGAGGCGCACGCCTCAAGGCAAGGCGCGCTTTAAGCCGAGGCATACACGCCTTGAATTTTTTAATCAAAAGAGGGTCAAAGTCCCCATTTGACCAAAAAATAGGGTTTTTTATGCAGTTTTAACTAAGTTGCTAGTAAAAAATCTGGTATGCCTCAAGCCGGGACTCGCACAGGAGGGAACCCCCGAACCCCCTTCTTGTAAGGAAAAAACCTCTGAATCAGGCTCCACAACTCATCACGTGTCCCCTAGTGGGCTACTTATACATAGCACATCATGCTTGCCTTCGAGTGAGCATGTGGATTAGCATTCAATATTCTAAGTCTAATTAATACAAAAAACTTGAAAAAATATCCTATTCAAAGTAGATGCAATTATATATGATATATATGTAAAATATGAAAGCATACAAAAGCTAGATGTTGAAGTTCTCTTTTGCACTTTGACATCTAACAAAGAATAAGGTTGAACCAATGAATATCAATGACCATGTAAACATTAGACAAAAAACAAAAAAAATAGAAGTATACAAGTATGCACCAGTAGCAACTGATAAACCCAAGATGAGATGTATGAGGTAGTAGCGACACATAAACTTCCAGTCCTGCAGTATGAGCATCCAAGACGAGATGTATGAGGCAGTAGATACTGATTTGCACCTGTGGGCCATATATAACTCTTTGGCACTAGAATTCCAGAAGCAAATGTCTTAATAAATGTGAAGTTCTTTAAGAGTGAACCATAATTTGGATTAGTTGAAGGATCAATAGTTCCTGAATCTGGAAAGCGTAAAATTAGCTTTGTCTTGGTGTCATTAAAACTGGACACAATGCTCCCCAAGAAACCAACTTCTGGAGATGAAATATAATTAACCGCCACCCCCTTTGATATAGAAAGAATGTATGCCCTCATGCTCAGTTCATGCTCTGTATAGAAGACATCGTGGTGAAAGCGAAAGAAAAGAAATAATATTAGACACAGAATCAGAAATATCAAACATGAAATGGAAAGAAAGAAAAGCATAAATGATAAGAACCAATAGAGCCAGATTCCTACACATGTTCCCTCAAAATGTACACTTAAGCAGCTACTTTACACGAGACTCTCCTAAAAAGCTACAAAGCAGCTTTGGTGGAGAATGCGGCGATTATGAGAATCAAGAAGATAAAAAAAATGGAAACAAAATATGGACACTAAGCATGAATATGATGCAAGCGATGCAGGAAGTGAAACACTGGTAGAGTGATCAAAGCATTACCTCCATATTCAACCAAAGACTTGGAGGCTTCAATTGCACCACATCTTCAACTCTAAGTGTGAGTTGGAGATCAAAAAGGTCATTACAAGAATTCAATGCTTGAACCACTGAAAAAAAAAGCAAGAAAAGAAAAAATTTCAAGTTTCACAACTGCATAATAACCCCAAAGAAATTATCACGCTCTACTGCATAATGGTGCATACCAATATGAACATAGTTCTTCCCGTGCATCCAACCAATAAACAATAGCAACATTCCCTCTAATGTCAGCAAAGAAGAAATTTCTTCGGCTGCAAATTGTCCCACCATTGGCGACAATCAGCTAGATTTTACCTAAGGCAAACTAGGAACTGGAATCTAATTTTTTTTATCAAAGTTGCAAATCCCATATTTAAGTCATAAAAGATCCTTCTTAAGCTGAAAATTCGTGACATGGCATTGAAAACAAGAAGCATAATCAAGTTGGTCTTTCTATAGCCCACAAATTTGTATAGAAGAGAGGACACTTGATCTAATTGGACACAATGCAGCACCTAGATTCACATAGGAAACAACTGTTAAAGCAACAACCTATCTCATTTAACTTGACTATCACGTTTTTGCCATTGCAAAGAAAAAATGCATAAAATGAAAGGAGTGATCTATCGATCAATTGACCAATCATTGATAGACTTACGAGAGATATTGTTAAGTATGATTGATGAACTATAATCAACGGATTGATAGTTTATTTAACTTGACTATCACGTTAGATGATATGCAAAAGCTTACTCTAGAGCAACAACTTAAAGTCTAGAGCAACAAGAGCACACATCGCAACAGATTAGTTCAGATTAAAACTATCACATACCAATCATAAGCATTGGTATGAGAACTGTCATTTTGTTCCACCCCAGACCAAAACATGATATGGTGTGGGATGAGAACTTTATGAGATTTTGCTCAAAGTAAAGCAGAGACAAGCAAGCCTACTACTCAGTAAGTGAATTAAGAATGCAGCACAGTAAAGACTTACAGGGATTGGAACCTTGGCCTTTCTCAACACTGGCTAGTATCCTGGTGGGGCCTTGTAGCTAGGATTCAACCTTATGCACTCACCTAAAATTTTGCACAGTTACCAGGGGTTACTAGCCATCATGTTACAAACTTGAAAAGCAAGAACATGTAGATGCTAGTGAAATATACGTATTGCTTCTTGCCTTTCCAATTCCAAGAGTTTATTTAGCTGGAAGTCATTTTGCATTAGAAGCTATATTACATCACAAATCAGTACTAAAAAATATTCTTAAACATGCAGGATATTGCTGCCTCCCATCCATCAGTACCTCTTTATCAACTTGATGACCAGAATTGTGGCTTGGAATTGGTGACAGTGACTGTGCACTTTGATCATCTTCAAACTCCAGAGCTCTCGACTCCAGTTGCTTTGTGATTTGCTCAACCCGAGTCTGCTCAAAATTTGTACCACCACAAAGGCAGTAATATCATTTAAGTGCAACTGGAGTGTTGTGCGATCGTAGAATGCCATTGCGGTTGAAGAGAAAGTTTTATAGGACGACTATTAGACCCGCTTTACTATATGGTACAGAATGTTGGGCTGCCAAGATACATCATATTCAAAAAATGAGTGTAGCTGAGATGCGGATGCTTAGATGGATGTGTGGAAATACAATAAAAGATAAGATTCGGAACGAGGAGATACGTAAGAAGGTAGGTGTTGCACCCATTGAAAATAAGATGAGAGAGAATCGTTTACGGTGGTTTGGACATATTTGGCGAAGGCATAATGATGCTCCAGTTAGAAGGTTGGAGAAATGGGAAAATATATTAGTTAAAAGAGGTCGGGGTAGGCCTAGGAAGACTTGGATGAAGATGATAGGAAAGGATATGAATGCTTTGAACCTCACCGAGGACATGGCATTGGATAGAAATGATTGGAGGAAAAGGATTCATGTGGAAGACCCAAAATGAATTTCTTTTTTGGTTCATATCGCTGACCCCAATTGTTTTGGGATGAAGGCATAGTTGTTGTTGTTGTTGTTGTAGAATGGGAAGCCTCCATGTGAAATAATCACAAGGAAGATGCATTTCAGAGCCCAATGGGAAAAGGAGGGCTTCAATTGCTAAGGTGCAATTGATTTCATTTCCACAAACAGGAGATAAAAAATAATATGGACCCATTTCTGAATATTTGAAAAGCTATATCAAATGAAGAGAAAAAAAAATGTATAACAGACCAATATTGGTAAAAAAGAAAGGAACAAAAACTAAGGATCAGAATGTGCAAATGTGACACCCATCTACTATAAAGAGGAAAGGTTAAAGTATAGGAGCTTAGTAGCTAGATTAATTGTTGAAATGAAAAATTGAGATAGAGGTATGCATGACTCTATGTAGTTGCAACATTCATTACCTGATGAGCTAAAGCCATGCCTCTTCTAACAGCAGAATCTTGTGTCAGATCAATCCCCCATTTTGTTTTCCTTAGCACCTGTTTAGCACTTTCTTCCTTGGATCCATTAGTTACTTCTGACTTACTGCTGCCTTTAATGATAAGAACAAGGGAACCTAACAATTTGTTCTTTGGTATAACAAATCCTATTTTTTTACCAAACATAGAGATCTTTGGACTACTAGTTGCTGCAGAAGAAGAAGAAGACGCAGAAGTTGACCCTGGCGCTTGCTCACGTTGAGGTTCCAAAGAAGAAGACTGCTCAACCTTTGCAGCCATCTGGTTGTTTGACAAATTAATGGGAAAAGAAAAGAAAAGCTACAACAAATCAATAATAATAATCATAATAACAAAAACCGATGATGATAATGATAATGATAATCAAAATGTACATAATCAACGATGAAAATCATGATAAAGCACAAAATCTCACCCCCAAATCCCGAAAATCTCCCGAATAACCAAAAATCCCTCTTCGAAACCATAATGCAACAATCAGAACGCGAAAATTTCCATGAAAACTTTGAAAATAAACTTCATAAGCTCACAAAAATCATAATAAAGCAGAAAATCTCACTCCAGAACCTAGAAAACCAACCGGATAACTCAGAATCCCACTTACGCTGAAGGAAAATGCGAGAAACGGGTGGCGCGCTAGCATCGCCGCATAGTCCCGAAGTCGCGCCCACGGGACAAGGCCAATCGACAGCACTGTCACCCAGATCATGCACCCGCCCTCGATGCTCACGTTCGGCTCCATTAGACAATCCCGGAGCTCGCCGCCTTTTCTCCTCTGTATCTTTCGACGAGGCCACAAACGGGGAAAGGAAAAAAAGAAGAGGGAGGAGAAGAAGGGAAAGAGGTGGAATCGGTGGTGGTTACGGCGATAGCACCTCACTCCGGCCGGTTGCAGATGGGGAAGGGGAGGAGGCATCACGGTGGGGTAATCAGAGAGAGAGAGAGAAAGGGAGGGAGAATTTAGCACCCTGGATGGGCAGTTTTTATCGAAAATGAGCGACAAATTTGTGATGGAAATTTTTCGTCTCAAAATCGATCACTACTTAGCGACTGAAAAGTTATGTCTTTAATCCATCAATACTTTGCAACGTGGTTTGCGACAACATTTATCTGTCGCCAATCCGTCGCTAATTAGCGACAGATTTTGCGATGCAATTTTTTTCGTCGTTAATCCTGGCTTTAATTTCAATTTTAGCGTTGATTGATTTTCTCTCGCTAATCCATCACAAATTTGCGATGAAAAAATTACATCACAAATTTCCGTCGCTAAATCATGCTTTTCTTGAAGTGTATAAATGGCTTGTAGCCACCTTGTATGGGATATGAGAATGAAATTGGAAGCTCCTCACCCCCTCTCTAACTCATCCTCCTCTAAGGATGTTCCACTCTCAATCAAGTGGCATCTTACTATCTCTTGTCTCTCACTTCTACCCCCGACCCTTAGGCCCTCATCCATTTTCAAGTAGGCTCTCTCATTTGAGCCTAGACCTCTTGTAGGTCAACCCCAACCGAAGTTGTTGTGAACTTAAGTCTGAACTGTACAATACAACAAGAAAACTTGGTAAAATCAACCTGCATAAGCCAAACCAAACTGACTTTCCTAGAATATCTCCTAGCCATGGACCCTAAAAAGAACCTTTAACCAACCCTTCAAACCTCTTGTAAGTCATTTAGAACCCAAACCTTGACTTTGAGCCCAATTTTAAACTCCCAAACCTGTTCCACCCAACCTCAGGTTTATATTTTTGTTGTAAAGAATTGCATAATTTGGCTCGACTTCATCCTAATGTTTTCCCCAAACCTAACCTAGTTTAATCCTGCAAATTTAACCATAGACTAACCTACTTGTCCTTAGTCTATTCACTAAAATTTGGATCAAAACTCTTTTTTACCAAATCTCAGTCAAAAACCAATCTAGACCCAAACTTGTTTTCTTTATTTCCTTATTTTTATCTTTCTAACAATAAAGACACTACAACAAAACAACAACAACAACTACGCCTTCATCCCAAAACAATTGGGGTCAGCGATATGAACCAAAAAAAGAAATTCATTTTGGGTCTTCCACATGAATCCTTTTCCTCCAATCATTTCTATCCAATGCCATGTCCTCGGTGAGGTTCAAAGCATTCATATCCTTTCCTATCATCTCCATCCAAGTCTTCCTAGGCCTACCCCGACCGCTTTTAACTAATATATTTTCCCATTTCTCCAACCTTCTAACTGGAGCATCATTAGGCCTTCGCCGAATATGTCCAAACCACCGTAAACGATTCTCTCGCATCTTATTTTCAATGGGTGCAACACCTACCTTCTTACGTATCTCCTCGTTCTGAATCTTATCTTTTATTGTATTTCCACACATCCATCTAAGCATCTGCATCTCAGCTACACTCATTTTTTGAATATGATGTCTCTTGGCAGCCCAACATTCCGTACCATATAGTAAAGCGGGCCTAATAGTCATCCTATAAAACTTTCTCTTCAACCACAATGGCATTCTACGATCGCACAACACTCCAGTTGCACTTTTCCATTTCATCCACCCAACCTTTATCCTATGATTTACATCTGCATCAATTTCTCCATACTTTTGAATGATGGATCCCAAATATTTGAAATAATCATTCACCGGTATTTCTTGCTCACTAAGCTTCACTACACTCCCATCACTACTTCGTTGCTTACTAAACCGACATTCCATATATTCAGTCTTACTCTTACTCAACTTAAAACCTCTAGCTTCCAAGGTCTGTCTCCATAATTCTAACTTAGCATTAACCCCAGCTCTAGACTCATCAATCAAAACAATATCATCAGCAAACAACATACACCACGGTACATTTTCTTGAATTGATCTCGTAAGCTCATCCATCACTATCGCAAATAGAAAAGGGCTTAAAGCAGATCCTTGATGTAACCCAACCGTTATCGGAAAATTGGTTGTCACCCCTCCACAAGTGCGGACATTGGTTACTACTCCTTCATACATATCTTTAATTATATTAATGTACTTGAGAAAAACACCTTTCTTCATCATTGTCCACCAGAGAACGTCCCTAGGTACTCTATCGTATGCCTTCTCTAAATCAATAAAAACCATATGCAAATCTTTGTTCCTCTCTCTATATCTTTCAATAAGTTGTCTAAGAAGATGTATAGCTTCCATAGTTGATCTTCCAGGCATAAAACCAAATTGATTTTCCGATATCATGACAACCTTCCTCAACCTAGACTCAATCACCCTCTCCCAAAGTTTCATAGTATGACTCATGAGTTTTATACCACGATAGTTTGTGCAATCTTGTATATCACCCTTATTCTTATATAAAGGCACCAAAGTACTCTTCCTCCACTCATTAGGCATCTTATTTGTTTGCCAAATCAAGTTAAAAAAATTTGTCAACCATTCTAAACCTTTCTCTCCCAAGCATTTCCAAGCCTCGATAGGTATACCATCTGGGCCAACTGCCCTTCTAGATTTCATTTTCTTCAAAGCCTCTGCAATTTCTTTCTTTTGAATCTTGCGCATGAAGTCACGATTTATCTCATGAAAAGGAATGGAGAAGTCTCCAAGATCTTAAGCATGACTATCATTAAATAGCTTATCAAAATAATCTTTCCATCTCTCCTTAATCTCCTCATCTTTGACTAAAACCCTTTGCGTTTCATCTTTGATACATCTAACCATACCCAAATCCCTCGATTTCCTATCTCTCATCTTTGCAAGCCTATAAATATCCTTCTCGCCTTCTTTGGTATCCAACTTGTCATAAACCTCCTTATATACCTTAGCCCTCGCGTTTCGAACTACTTTTTTAGCTTCCTTCTTTGCTATCATATACTTATCCAAATTCTCATTATCACGACTCTTACTTAGATTTCTATAACACTCTCTTTTAACCTTAATAGCTAATTTGACATCCTCGTTCCACCATGATGTATCCTTACCTAGTGGTGCACCGCCTTTAGACTCACCCAATACCTCCTTAGCCACTTTTCTCATGCCACCCGCTATCTTATTCCACATTGATTCTGAATCCTCCTCGAGACACCAATCAACTTTCTTAACTACCTGCTCTACAAACATTCCTTGTTTAGCTCCTTTCAGTGCCCACCACTTAATTCTAGGATCTATCCTATGTCTATCCCTTTTGCGGCATTGTCTAATTCTAAGATCTAAAATTAAGACTCTATGTTGTGTAGCTACACTTTCTCCCGGTATAACCTTACAATCAATGCAACAACCCCTATCTCTCTTTCTAAGTAGGAAAAAATCTATCTGACTCGTATTAACCCCACTTTTAAAAGTTACTAGGTGAGACTCCCTCTTCCTAAACCAAGTGTTTGCTAAGATCATATTATAGGACAAACAAAAATCTAAAATCCTTTCTCCACTTTCATTTCTTTCTCCTATACCATAGCCTCCATGGATACTCTCAAATCCATTCCTACTAATGCCTACATGTCCATTAAGGTCACCACCGATGAAAAGCTTTTCTCCATAAGATATCCCTTGTACTACTCCATCTAAATCTTTCCAAAATTGATGCTTAATGGAATCATCTAAACCTACTTGAGGTGCATAAACACTAATAATATTAATAATATTCGTACCTAATACTAATTTAATAAGTAAAATTCTATCACCCTTCCTATGGGCCTCAACTACATTATCTATAAATTGATGACTCATAACAATCCCTACTCCATTCCTATTCCTATTTATTCCTGTATACCAAATCTTATATCCCCAAGGTTCTATCACTTTTGCTTTCTCACCTACCCATTTGGTCTCTTGTAGACATAAAATATCAATCTTTCTCCTACACATAACATCTACTAATTCTACCAACTTACCAGTTAAAGACCCTATGTTCCAAGTGGCTAACCTAATTTTATGGTCTTGGACTAACTTCTTTACCCCCACCCGTCCAACAAAGTGAGGGAACCCTTGCCTATTTGACACCACACCCGGGCGCCGGTGTGATGCGTCGCTTCTGGGCGACGACCTAGCAACCCTTGCCCATTTATCATTGCCTCCGGGCCTAGAGAGTACAGCGCGTCGCTCAGTAGGGAACGCCCCAACGAAATTCTCATATTGGTTCATTTTCATAAGGTATGACTAAGTTTTTATGCTGGCTGTCACAGGCCTACCACAACCCTCCTCCTTTATCCGGGCTTGGGACCGGCAGTGTATAACTAGACAGTTATACACAGGCGGAGTTTTTCTAACATTAAAGACACTAAAGTCCAAATTTTAACTGAACTTTTCCTAACCTAGTCCAAGCCTACTCTAAATATTTTATAATTTTTTTATTGATATTCTAAGAGAAATAAATTAATCTCTGTCAAAATCCAAACAGAACCCTATCCTTAAAAAATCTCAATTTTTTTAAGAAATTTATCTCTCAAACAACATATTTCAAAATCCTGAAATTTGTTCCCAAGCTTGCCTAACGTGTCCCAAGTCCCCCCCCCCCCCCTAAAATTTCAGCAATTATTCTGCTATATTTTGAAAGAACCATATTTTTCTTTAAAACCTATCACAATCCATCCTGCATCTGACCCTGTTTAGCCCTGTCAAGCCTAACCAAGTCCAAGACCTACCCGTGCGCCCAAGAACATAACATTATCCGACCCATATCTATATGCATCCAAGTTATCTGCACAACACAAAAATCAAATGCTAAGCACAAGCAACATCACTTCTTGTCTAGTCTAAACAAATAGTACAATTGTTACAAAACAGACTGAGCATGTGTTATGTCTATTATGTTCTGTTGTTCCATCCAATCTTGGACAAGCAGTCAAATACACCCATAAGTACCATGCTGACAAGTTTAAAATGGTAAAATAATGCCATTCAACTTCTCATAAGAAAACTCTATTTTTTTTGTTTCTCTATTTTGTAATTGGCAAAATATTGCTAAAAATAAATATATTGGAATATTAGGAACAAGAATATGTAAAAACTAAAAAATACATATAAATAAATAACCTGTTTTAATTATTTCCAAAGATATAACTGACATGGATGTAGATATGAACACAAAATGATGGAAATTTCATTCAAGCGAGAATATCAAACGACTTTGAAAATATCGTGGTTTTGCTAATTTAAAACAGTGAAAAAATCACATTTTTCATGCTAAATTTTCAAAATATCATCGTTGTTAGTCACCAGCTCCCAGGTGGCCCTCTTGGGTCTGAACCATTTATACCGCTCCCTCAAAAAAATCAGTACCTAAGCTCTTGATTATGTGGTTGAGTAAACGTAAGCTCAGTATTGTATAATTCAGATATTTTTGCCTTATTACTGTGGGTGGTCGTGTCCTACCAGTTATACAACCATACCATTTGGGTTCGAACTTGCAACGTCCCAAAACAAGGTGACGTGCACTAACTGCTCCTGCCAGATTATACCATTTGTGGATGGTTTTGGTTGCATGGATCAGGGTGTCCACAATTCAATGCTACAAGACAAAGCACTTCCGAAAAAGACGAAGCTGCCACTAGGTCTTGAAGCCCCTTTCTTTCAAACAGGAAATGAAAGAAATTGACCATTGAGACGGGTAAAATGAACTCGAGCCTCAGCGTAGTTCAGCGCCTTTGGAACTAGTTAAACTGGCTGACGTGCTGTAAATGAGCCCGTTTCATAAGGCCGGATCAGGTGCAATCACATTGCACAAATGCAACGTACTGATTCACCTGCACCCTTCATCGGCTGTTGAGTGCTACGTCTGACACGCTGTACAAGCAGATAGAGGATGCTTAGGTGCAACAGCACATTGCATTTGTGCAATGTGATCTCGCTTGATACTAATTCGCTTCAGCCACATGATGTTTAACTAAAAGACTCTTTTGTTATATATATATATATATATATATATATATATATATATATATATATATATATATATATATATATATATATATATATATATATATCACTGCAACGATGAGGGTCAATAGCGGTGACTCTTTTTCAACGAGAAAAAATCATGTCATTATTGATTTATAACGACAAGACTTTTGTCTTCGCTAATTAATAGGTAATAATAGGGACATAAATAACTCGCCGTTATTACACTACTACGGTCATGAATCTCGTCGCTATTAGCTTTATTAATAACGAAGAGTTGGATATCCTCTGGAATGCTTTGCCCCTACACACATCTCATCGTTAAAGAGATATGTATAACAATGTTGTTAGATATTGTCATTAAAACACTTTAATAAATATATTTTACGGCATAAGATCTTGCTCTTCTAAATCAATAACGACAAGATTTGGCTCTCGCCATTATAGGTTTTACTCTATAACGACGATAGTTATCTCATCGTTATAAAATGACATCTATAAAAAGGGCCTGATAGGCATAAGCAGAGACATGTTAAGCAAAGGGTGGGCACGTGCCTAACCCGACTCGCTGAAACCCCCAAGGAGGTTGACCCGTATGAATATAAGATTAGTGTCCACCCTGACCGGGTCAAGGTAGGCACTGGTGCTCCGCCCAATACCCATAAGTCACCCCCCCTCTTAGGATTAGGTTTTTTGTTTTTGATTTCTGCCTAATATATATATATATATATATATATATATATATATATATATATAACCCTCCTCGGATGCGCCTTCCCTGCGACAGTGCGACCTCACTGTGGTGGTCCCTCTCCGCTATGACCCCATATCCAGACATCATGACGAAGGTGAAGCCCCCCACCCTCTCTATCTCGAACCTGATTTTTGTGGCCCCGCCATCCCGTGTGCCCCTCTTGGCCCCTCTCCATGACTTTGCCCCTTTTGACGAGGCCCGAAGGTGTCACCCCATAGCCGGTGACCCAGTGGCTTTGCCCCTCTGTGTCTCCGCTTCTTCCTGGCTATATTAGTTTATCTGACAAGCTTCAGAGAACAACTAGCACAAGGATGAGGGTCAATAGCGGTGACTCTTCAATGACGACATAAAAAGTCACCGTTATTGACTAAGCAATAACGACGACTTTAGATATCCTTGTGAATACCTTGGCCCCAAATAAATGTTGCCATTATGGACATGTCTATAATGATGCCTTAAGATATCGTCGTTATAGGTATGTTTATAATGATGACATTATAAGGCCGTTAACTATATTGTTGTTATAAACATACTTATATCGGTAACCTTAGCTATCGTCGTTAGAGGTATGTCTATAATGGCAACATTATATAGCCACTATGAGGATGAGGGCCAATAGTGGCAACACTTTAATGATGATAATAAAAGTCATCATGATTGATCAACTATGGCACACATGTCGCTATCATAAACATACCTATAACAACAACTTTATAAATCCCATTAAAGATATGTCTTTAACGGTGACATTATTTGGCCATTAAGTATTGCCATTAAAAATACTTTAATGACAATATTTAACAGTCGATAATCTCACCATTAAAGATGAATAACGATGATGTATAAATGTCATCGTTATAAGGTTTTACTTAATAACGCTGACCTTGTATATCACCATTATATGGTATACTTATGGACTCTATAGCGTCGACATAAATGTCACCATTATTGAGTCTATAATTAGGGCCCAAAGGGCCCTTTTAAATTTTTTTTTCTCTCTCTCTGGCCTCCCTCTTCCCTGCTCGAGTGATGCCGTCGGACCCCGACCTCCCTCTCAAAGGTATTTCTCTTTCTTCTTCCTCCTCTTCTCTTCTTCTTCTTCTTCTTTTTCTCCCCTCGTTGCTGCAGGTAACCCAGCCTTTGTTGTGCATTCTTTGGCCAAATCTAATTCATAAGTGGTTGCTGTTGTTGAGTGGGGAATGAAGCATGGGTGTTAGGCTGGAATAGCTTAATTTTGAGCTCTTTAATATGAAACCTACAAAATTTTCACTAATTGAACCAATTTCCTGGTCTCATTCTTTAAGGCCTTGGATCCAACTCTCATGTTTGTATGGATAATCTTGTCATGTGGCACATTCACTCATTAGAATGTGAAACTGAGTGATTTAAGCTTTTGAGTTGTTAACTAATGTATTGGATGTTAGAGAAACCACTTTATTTATTCTAAGAATTTTTCTTTCTTAATGAACTTGGAAGTCAGGCTTGACAGACTAGGGGATTCGAAATTTACAACATCTTATATCTTTGCACTTTGATCTTGGTTTCATAAGCCAAATCTAATGACCCTACATGTGAAAGCCTTGGTACATTTAGAACAAATGATATGTTAGGATATTTGAAGGTTCCTACTGATATTGGAGAATTCAGGCAGAGGCTGTGTATTGGAATGAATGGCCCACAGGTTGCTTGTGGCTCAGACCATTTGTGTTGGCTGAGATAATCAAGCCAACCTGGACTACACTTGGCCCATTTGGTTGAAAAGTCAAGGCTGGACTTGAAGGGTAAGGTTTAGAGCCTTGGCTTGTCTTGGCCCTTTAGCAAGCCAAGATTGACTGAACCATGGTTCGTTGCTTGGCTTATTGGCCTGTCCAAACTATGGGCCAAGCTAGGTGATGACGGCTGATCTTGTTGTCTACCCTTAAAAAAACTATGATTTTCTTTTGTGCTACATAGGCCTGATCTTCTTGCTGATAATTGGCACATTGTCAACCAGTATGCTAATCATTTGGTTTTTCTTCTAATTTTTTCCTCCATCTCAAAAAATAAAAGGCATAAACACAAAACTTCTATTAAATGAATAGTGCATGCCATGTAGGATAATAATGTGTGCACTAAGACATCATTGCACTTATGATTAATTAAAACATGGCCTTGAAAAGTCTTTATTTATGTTGGTTTCAATTAGTTCACAGTACTATGTATAGATAATGGTTCAACACTTAACTTCTCCATGGTTCAACAAAGTGCTTGCAAAAGTGACCAGCTTAGTGAGAACAAAGTTTCATTGCTACACAACTTGCGTGAGCACAATATTGCAACACAAACCAAAAAATAGAAAACATAGAAGAAAGAAGTCTTTCAAAGAAGTATCCAACAACCAACTTTATCATGAGATGAAACTATAGAATTAAAATTTTCATAATGTGCAAACAACAAAACAACTATAGATATAAAAAGCTACCATTTTAAGGGATCCTATTTGAAAATATAACACACCAAATTTCCTTAGCAAGTACCAGATTGTCATCTAACAATTAATTTTTTCTTTCATAGATTGTTGTTAAGAACCACATGGGGAATTAGAATTTAGAATGAATTTTAGTAAAAATAAAATGTATGTAAGAATGAAACCTTGACCACCTAAATGTATATTGGTTACTGCAACATGTCTGCATCACAAGCAAAAAATGAAGACTTGTGTTGTCATATAGTCCTATTTGGTTGGTGGACTCATGCCTAGACCCATAATTTGACATAAATGTAATTTAACATTTAGATATTGAAGCATTGACAAAGCATCTAGGGTTACAAAGGAAGTGCACTGTAAATGAATGTATCATTGCTTTGTCTTCTGCCTTTGTGTTCTTTTTCCTTATTGAAAACAAGTTCAAAAATATATATCGGTTCTTCGTAATATATATCAATTTTAATGTTCTTGTATGATAGAAAATATTCCTATATGATTCAATTTTGTAAGAGATTTCGATATATAATCATTTATGACGAAGATATGCATGTTCTTCCTCCCTGTGGAATGGTTCACCACCCGCTAGCCAAGATGAACACCTAGACTAGATCCACTTCATATCACATATGGGTGATACTTCAAGGGAGGAAGAAATGCCCTTCCAAATACCACAGGCTGTTGGAGCTTCAGAGTCGTCCATGACAACCTCAGTTAAATATTAATCTAGTATTTTTTATATAATTAAAATTTTATTATTGTCATTCTTATTAATGCATATTTATTTCTTACAACAAATTAGCAACTGTAGAATTTTCTCAATATAAACATGCGAAGAACAAATGTGTAGCCCACCAAAAGCAAATCAAGCAACGAAAAATTTCAGTAAGTATCAAGCCTGGGATACAAAGACTTGTAAACAAGAGTGCCTCTGTATTCTCTAGCCGACTTTCATGTATCGTCAGGGAGTGGGCCAACATGACTCACAAGTCATAGATAAAGGTCCTAGAAGACGAGAAGATAGTATTGCGTGAGACAATTTATGTAAATATATTGGCTAACTATATTTTGATAAACAAATTAATCTATAGAAAAAATGTTACTAAGTATATTATGATAATTTGGTGCAGACAGAGTTTGATTTAGATAAACTTATACTTGAACATCGTGCTACCATAGATAAACAACTTCAACTATCATACTCAAGGGTGTGAGAAGGTTTTTACAAGTATTACAAGAGATTTGAAAACCATGACGAAGTAGCAAAACATCATCTCGAAGGAGTTGACACTGAAGTGTGGAAAGGAATTTTCAAGTTTTTCACCAAAGACTATTGGATGGTGAATATTGGATATATATTTATACATAAATAAATGTTTAAATTTTTAGATTTTTATGAACTAATTGATCTTCTTTTGGTTAGCAACAGACATCAAAGAAAATTTTCATGAATAAAGCAAAAGAGAAGGTTCAACATATCATGGATCATCTTCCTACATCCATAGGTTTCATACGAGGGTAAGTTTCTTATTCTCTAACTTTATTTTTTTCATATAGTAGTATAGTGTTAAATATGCTTGATTTAATAAATTCTGAATGTTATTTACAGATTGAAATAAATGGGTAAGAATTGATAGTGTGTGTGTTCTACAAAGAGACACACACCCATTCATATTGTATGACATTCATCTGCAGCAAAGTAGACGACACCTTTGTAAGTAACTTACACTTTGTAGTAGTGAAGCAAAATCTACATTCATTCATTCTATTTTTTATATTATCATTAGTTACTGATAACTAAATATTAATGTCATGCAGAATAAGCTACACTTTATGAAGATTGAAAGTGATGAAACATGTTCTTCACAAAAAGGCATGTCGATGTCGTAGTGAAATGTTTTTGCTAAAGTCCTCAAGGAGTGGTCTGAACATGTGAGAGGGATGGGTGCATTTGCCATTCCATCCAAAGGTAAAACTCGTGTTTCAAAGGTATCTTCTCAGTTGGAGGTGACACAGTCAGAGCTCTAACAATTAAGAGAATAACTGGAGTGAGAGAAAGAAGATCAAGAGCAAAAAAAAAGAAGACCGAGAGTGAGAAAGAGAAGAAAATAAGAAGTTCAAGAAGTAGATGCAAACTTTCATAGATTTTCTTAGACAGAACCCCTCATCCTAGATCTCTTTTATTTTCTCATAGATAAGACTGTCAGATGTATATTTGTTGATGGACATATTATTGTTTTTTATGTTATGTTTTAAGGACACATGTCTATTTATAGTTTCTTTAACTTTTTTGCCTATATTAAATATTTTTCTGTTCTACTTAGTGTGAAATTGATTATATATATATATACAAACTAATTTTAAATATATATAAATTGATATATATATATATTGAATTGAAGTTGATATCTTCTTTAATATGAAAAGATGTTTTGTTAATATTATCTTTATACTTTTTCATATTCTTATGTAAGTGCAGAAAAGGCGCAAGCATTATTGAGTCTTCAATTGTAACTGAATTTTTATACTGCTATCATCATCATTAACATTGTCATAATTGAATTGTCAGATTGTAGTCATTCTTGAAGTGTGTTTGTTGTAGGTTAGGAGAAGATATAAGAGAAGAGTTTGAAGAAGATGTATGCTTATTTTTTGAAGTATATGTTTATATTTGAATTTATGTTTAAAGTTGAATATGTGAGGGGGTTGGAGAGGATGAATATTTGAGGAGGTTGGAGAAGTGTGTTTATTTTTTGAAGTGTATATTTATATTTAAATGTATGTTTGAAGTTGAATGTTTAAGGGGGGTGAAAATGATGACTTTTGAAGAGGTTGGAGAAGTATGTTTGTTTTTTAAAGTGTATGTTTATATTTGAATGTATGTTTGAAGTTGAGTGTTTGAGGGGGTTAATGATGAATGTTTGAGGAGGTCAGAGAAGTATGTTTTTTAAATGTATGTTTATATTTGAATGTATGTTTGAGGGGGTTGGAGAAGATAAATGTTTGAGGGGGTTGGAAAAGTGTGCTTATTTTTTGAAGTGTATATTTATATTTGAATGTATGTTTGAAGTTGAATGTTTGAGGAGGTCAGAGAAGTATGTTTGTTTTTTAAATGTATGTTTATATTTGAATGTATGTTTGAGGGGGTTGGAGAAGATAAATGTTTGAGGGGGTTGGAAAAGTGTGCTTATTTTTTGAAGTGTATATTTATATTTGAATGTATGTTTGAAGTTGAATGTTTGAGGAGGTTAGAGAAGTGTATGCTTATATTTGAATGGATGTATGTTTGAGGATGTTTGAAGTGTATATTTAAATTATATTTTTTATTTTGTTTAATATAATGTAAAAAAAATTAAAACTAATATAAAAATATATTTTTGTAGGTTTAAGGCCTATAATGGCAATATTTCTATGTTGCCATTATAACCTACAACGATAACGTAATTGTCACTGTCATAGCCTAAAACAAAGACTTACTTCTCATTGTTATAGACTATTATGGAGAGTTAATTCTCTCTATTAAAGCCTAAAATGATGACACAAAATTGTCATTGTCATAGATATGTCATAGTTATAAGGTGGGTCACTGCTAGTGGTGTTTCCAATTTCAGCGAGATTCATCGTCGGTGTTGGGTTACACATTAATGACGACCTATAAATGTCACCATTATTATTCAACTAAGGCCAAAAGTTGGTGGTCGTTATTTGTCGTTGTTTTAGACCTATAGCAGTGATAAATGGGCCAATAGCTGTGAGAAACGCCGTCGCTATTTACCCTCATCCTTGTAGTGTAGTGACCTTGCAAAGGTAAATCAATCTTTTGGTCTATTGGATATTTCAACAATATCTGGTAATCTGAGATGGTGTTCTTGTTGCTATTTAATTATATGATTTATATCTTGAATTGGTGACACTGGGTCTTTGTCAACTCATGCTTGATTTTCATTACCTCTTAGTTTTTGTGATAACATTGCTATCTTTCAATTGATTCTAAGTACTATTGTTGTCTTTTTCTTATATAGATTGTTTTACAAAAACTGGATGATGGATCAAATGTCATTTGATTAGTAACATCTTGTATAGGATATGCTTAAAACTTACCGAAACATAATCAGATTGTGTACAAGGATTAGGATAAGGCATGTGTCATGTATTTTTCATTAGAGAAATAATTACAGTTCTTATTCATTTAAACAAATGCACTTGCAGATTCAATGAGCTTTAATCTTTCACCCTGTTGTCACAAAAAGAACTACATTGATGGCACACCATTAGAGCCAACAATATCATGGTAGACCAGAACAAAATTACCTATACCCTATCAACCTTTAGGTTAGTAGACTCCAATCTCGTAGTAACTTTTCCAAATTGTAATGTCCCCGAAACATCTAGTACTATAGAGTTCTACAAGAATCAACAGTGACTGCTCGCTGAAATATCCATGGGATCACTGCAGTGAACACCAAAGCACTACCAGATCTTGTATTGCTAGTACTAGATAGTTCTTGGGTCAGGTGATTTCTCATCATTATTGCCTTTCTTCTTGGTTTATTTTCATTAGTTAATAACCTTTAATTTTTTATTTGAAATAAAGTGAAAAAATCATCTTTTCTTTCTGAATTAAGTAAACCAGATTTTTTCATCCTTAAGGAAATAAGTCAACTGATAAAGACCATAGAATATGTAGTTCTCTTTGAATGCCTTAAAGAATCTTTATTAAATGATGCACTTGTTGATTATATTGATCATTATTCTTTATTGTGATAACTTTGCACTTCTTTTTGTGAGGCTTATTTTGGTGTTACTTGAAGGTTTATTCTCTTGTGTGCTCCTTAGCCAGTGCAGGGCCTTATTTTATTAAGATCATATAGGTTGTTTGATACTTGTGTGGGTGAAAATCTCTTACATTTCATATTTTTCACTGGATTTTTTGAAATTTTGTAGATGTTATCAAAGGAAATGATTGCAAGACTAGTTAAAACTAATAGTGTACTCCAGATAGAGGTAGATATATTTTTTACCTTTATAATTGTGTTTTCTGCTCTTTTAGTTATTACTCTTGCTACTTGATGGTTTTGAATAATTAACTTAGATGGTTTAGTGTAAGCTAACAGCAGAATATTTCTTGACTTTAATACAATGACGATGCCTTGTAGTAGTGACAACCATCAAAAGGTATCCCAGTTTGTTAGGAAAACGGCTTACTTTTAAATTAGTTGAGCAAACTTTTCTTTTATTTATTTATTTATTGTATTACTTTGGTGGTGCCTTCTTGTATCATATGGTTTGCAAAGAGCTCTTTACAGGACATCTTTTGAAAACATACATCGTCACCTTTTGATTATACTGTTTTTTAAACTAATTTTTAGTTTTTTGTTTGCAGGCTTATAACTTATAATGGCGAGATTTCTGTCTCACCGTTATAGCCTATAACGATGAGTAGGGATCTTGCCGTTATAGCCTAGAATGACGAGAATAGTACCTCATTGTTATAACCTATAGGTATCCTATAATGGTGAGCCAGGTATTTCGCTGTTATATCATATCTCGCCATTAAAAATTGCTACAGTGCTATTGGTGTTCTCAATTCCTATGAGATTCTTAGATGGTATTGGTTCACCCTTTAACAATAAGCTATGAATGTCATCGTTATCACTCAAGAAATGCCAAAAAAAAATTATGATTTGTCAGCATAAATTCTTGCTGTTATAGGTCTCTGACGGTGAGAAATAGGGAAATAGCGGCGAGACATCTCACCATTATTGATCTGCTCCTTATAGTGTATATATGTATGGGGTTTTAAGTTTTTTTCTTTATATCTTTACAATATCACATAACAAATGTGATCAACAAACTTGATTTTATAGAAATCAGATCGTGGAACAGTCAATTTCAGCACATGGGTGGGCTTTTACAAGATTTAAAAAAACAACGGTCCAAGCATATTTTTCTTCTAAAAAACATTATCCAAGCATTAAATCCTACTAAATCAAGCATGCTGTTTATAACTTTAGATTTTACCAAAATAACTCTCATCATCAGATTCAAACTAGAATGCAGGTATAATGACTGTACCAAATATAAACCACTATATATATCGCAGTAATGATACAATGCACTACACGTATCCCTAATAAAGTCGGATGGAGTTGGTTTGAGCTAACAGTTCTAATAATTAAAAAATTATTAATTTCTTAGGCATTGGATTAATTATTTGTGTCCCTAAAAATGGAAATTATATAATTTCTCTCTCTCTCTCTCATTACTGATATACTAAAATGAAATATCCTATTAAAATAAATGCATTATTTTTTGAACTATCACAGCTTTAGGTCATATCAGATGCAACGGATTTGATTAGAGCAACAGACCTAGTGCACTATATTTTAGTATATCAGTAGTATGAGAGAGATTTTTCAACCCTTCACCATTTTTAGCAACACATTTAATGCAATGCCTAAGAAATTAATATTTTTTCAATTATTAGAACTGTTACATCAAACCAAATCCATTTGACTTTATTAGGGAGATCGAGTAGTGCATCTGGTGCAATATTCAAAAATCATACTCGTAGAATTTTTTTCCTTCATCTGAGCTATAGATATGGTTTAGTCAATTGGAAACATGTATTAGATAAAGTATTTTTTGTGCTCAGATGTTTTTTTTTCAAGGATAAAATTCAATCGCTGATGTCACATAAAACTTAATTAACGCTAAAATATTCAAGTGATGCGTCATGTGGACGCCATACCATTGAACGTAGTGAACCTAGTGAGTATTTATATGGGTTAATGTTTGGTGCAATTGAGGGCATGGAGCTAGTAATTAAGTAGGTCACATACTTTCCAAAAAGAATTTGATGTTTTTTTAAGATCAGACATTATGGATGTGATATAGAAGGCTTGTTTAGTAGGAAATGAGTTTTGAATCATGTTAAATTAATCAACAACCTACAATACACTAAAATTTTACAACTCAAAAAATCATATTTTTAGATAGAAAATAACACGATCCTAAGGTTTGATCCTTGGCAAACAAAGCATGACAAACACATCCATAGGGTAATGATCCAATCCTCATGGACCTGGATCGCCACATTTGGGCTAGGGTACTTATTTCTAATGGCATGAGCTTTTAACTGATCATCCACATAGAGTTGATGCATGGAACATGAAGTTAACCATCTACCCTGTTTTGTATCAAGATCTAAGTTGGTTGGATGGGAGTTCAACCTTTTTTCACTGCTATTCTTTCACATGGATGGTGCACAGTTCACGCATGTGCGATCCTATGTTGGATTCTGCAAGAAATCATGGGTCACCTCATCAGACTGTTTCTAGAGGACAAGAGGAGTGCATTGATTAGGGTACGGGTGGGCTGAGTGCATTGATCTTGAGAAATTAACAGTTGTTTTGGAAGGTAAGCTTGGTTGATCATTGAATTGAAGGCACTGGCTTTTGACCTTCCGCGGCTAGTCTTACACAGTGTGGCAATTATTGGCATTTTCTTCGGAAAAAAAGTGGTGAAAAAATGTGATATTTTAATCAGCCTAATGAAACGTAAATATCGGCATAAATTATCTTTTTTGAAATTTTAATTTCTTTTCACCAAATGCCAAAAAAAGCACGTGAAAATTTTTTAAAAAAAACTCAAATTTTCTTGAGAAAAAGGTTGCCGTTGATTTCCGGTTATGAACATTTTATATATCACTGTGGTCTTAACTCTTCTAAATTGATCCCTCTGCTAATCAAAACCAACTTGCACTCAACTAAAAGTCTCTTGGGGAGTCTCAGCCTGATCGTAGCATGCACGAGCCAAAAGTTGGGGGGGATGGTAGTTGCATTCGACCACAAAAAAAGTATCCCTCATTTTAAGGATGTCAATGGGTTGAATTGGGACTATAACATGATTATTTGATTAGATAAATGTGTGAGTCTGGTCTATGAACAACAAACAACAACAACAACAACTACGCCTTCATCCCAAAACAATTGGGGTCGGCGATATATGAACCAAAAAAGAAAATCATTCTGGGTCTTCCACATGAATCCTTCTCCTCCAATCATTTCTATCCAATGCCATGTCCTCGGTGAGGTTCAAAGCATTCATATCCTTTCCTATCACCTCCATCCATGTCTTCCTAGGCCTACCCCGACCTCTTTTAACTAATATATTTTCCCATTTCTCCATCCTTCTAACTGGAGCATCATTAGGCCTTTGCCGAATATGTCCAAACCACCGTAAACGATTCTCTCTCATCTTATTTTCAAGGGGCGCAACGCCTACCTTCTTACGTATCGTTCTGAATTTTATCTTTTATTGTATTTTCACACATCCATCTCAGCATACGCATCTCAGCTATACTCATTTTTTGAATATGATGTCTCTTGGCAGCCCAACATTCCGTGCCATATAGTAAAGTGGGCCTAATAGTCGTCCTATAAAACTTTCCCTTCAACCGCAATGGCATTCTACGATCGCACAACACTTCAGTTGCACTCTTCCATTTCATCCACCCAACCTTTATCCTATAATTTACATCTCCATCAATTTCTCCATACTTTTGAATGATAGATCCCAAATATTTGAAACAATCATCCACCGGTATTTCTTGCTCACCAAGCTTCACTACACTCCCATCACTACTTCGTTGCTTACTAAACCGGCATTCCATGTATTATGTCTTACTCTTACTCAACTTAAAACCTCTTGCTTCTAATGTCTGTCTCCATAATTCTAACTTAGCATTAACCCCAGCTCTAGACTCATCAATCAAAACAATATCATTAGCAAACAACATACACCACGGCACATTTTCTTGAATTGATCTCATAAGCTCATCCATCATTATAGCAAATAGAAAAGGGCTTAAAGCAGATCCTTGATGTAACCCAACCGTTATAGAAAAATTGATTGTCACCCCTCTACAAGTCCAGACATTGGTTACTACTCCTTCATACATATCTTTAATTATACTAATGTACTTGAGAGAAACACCTTTCTTCATCATTGTCCACCAGAAAACGTCCCTAGGTACTCTATCGTAAGCCTTCTCCAAATCAATAAAAACCATATGCAAATCTTTGTTCCTCTCTCTATTTCTCTCAATTAGTTGTTTAAGAAGATGTATAGCTTCCATAGTAGATCTTCCAGGCATAAAACCAAATTGATTCTCTGATATCATGACAACCTTCCTCAACCTAGACTCAATCACCCTCTCTCAAAGTTTCATAGTATGACTCATGAGTTTTATACCACGATAGTTTGTGCAATCTTGTATATCACCCTTATTCTTATATAGAGGCACCAAAGTACTCTTCCTCCACTCATTAGGCATCTTATTTGTTCGCCAAATCTTGTTAAAAAGATTTGTCAACCATTCTAAACCTTTCTCTCCAAAGCATTTCCAAGCCTCGATAGGTATACCATCTGGGCCAACTGCCCTTCTTGAGTCTGGTCTATGAATTGGCCATAAAACACAACACAACAATATGATTATCGGATTTGGAACTCAACAGTATACAGTGAATGTTTCATACTGTTTCTAGAGGACAAGAGGAGTGCATTGATTAGGGTACGGGTGGGGCTGAGTACATTAATCTTGTGAAATTAACAGTTGTTTTGGAAGGTAAGCTTGGTTGATCATTGAATTGAAGGCACTGGCTTTTGACCTTCCGCGGCTAGTCTTACACAGTGTGGCAAGTATTGGCATTTTCTTCGGAAAAAAAGTGGTGAAAAAATGTGATATTTTAATCAGCCTAATGAAACGTAAATATCGGCATAAATTATCTTTTTTGAAATTTTAATTTCTTTTCACCAAATGCCAAAAAAAGCACGTGAAAAATAAAAATAAAAAAACTCAAAGTTTCTTGAGAAAAAAGGTTGCCGTTGATTTCCGGTTGTGAACATTTTATATATCACTGTAGTCTTAACTCTTCTAAATTGATCCCTCTGCTAATCAAAACCAACTTGCACTCACCTAAAAGTCTCTTGGGGAGTCTCAGCCTGATCGTAGCATGCACGAGCCAAAAGTTGGGGGGGATGGTAGTTGCATTCGACCACAAAAAAAGTATCTCTCATTTTAAGGATGTCAATGGGTTGAATTGGGACTATAACATGATTATTTGATTAGATAAATGCGTGAGTCTGGTCTATGAATTGGCCATAAAACACAACACAACAATATGATTATCGGATTTGGAACTCAACAGTATACAGAGAATGTTTCACACTAAAAAAGATGGATATTAAAAAAAAAAATACAGAAAAAAATGGGTTACCAAAAAAAAAGAAACTACTTTAAACTGTTTGAATTATGGAATAAGATTAAGAAATGGATGTGTAACTGACTTTTTTTTTTGTATGACAAGATTTGGCAAAGGAGGAGGAAGCAGGCTTCCCACTAAAAGGAATCAAGTTCCCCGTATTCTGGAAGTGGGTTTTCCAAAGCTTTCCCTCCTTTCAGGAAAGTGAGAGTTTTTCTGCTTTTGAAGTGAGCTTTTAGGGAAGCAAACTTCCCCGTGTAGCAAGAAGCTTCTTGTAACTATGATATGAATAGATAAACAGTTTTGCATTAAAAAAACATGGATGTCAGAAAAATTACACAAAAAAATGGGTTGCCAAAAATGAAAAATAAATGACTTTAAACTGGTGTAAATTTTATGAAAATATACACATGAACAGATTTTAACGTGATTCAGCAAGGATGCCCTACATCCACGATCCTAAGGGCTAAGGTTTGCTCTCTTCTTCTCTCACCGATAAACAAAGGAAGAGAATCCATTATATAAAATTTTGTTTACAAGTCCTTATCTTTTCCTTAGGAATAGTTACATGATTTCCATCCAGAAACACCTTGCAGCAAGTTTCTAACCCATCACGAGTTGCCTCCTCTCCTAGAGTTTCCTTCTTATTATCCACTTCTAATTCCTTGGGCATTACTCCACAACCTTTTAGAGAATACATTGAAGCTAGACTTGTTAATGAATCAAGACCTTCACGCCTCTTATTATCACATGGATCTTTAACACCCTCCCCCCTCAAATTCAAGGGTCCGAAGTGCACATTGAGTTTGGACCTGCGATATCTGAAGCAGTGAGCAAGCAATGCCTTTATGGGAATATCCACAAGCTGGTCTTAAGAGGACAAGTGCTTACAACTAATTGATTCTTAGCTACACAATCCGTGACAAAGTGAACAACAATTTCTGCATGTATGCTTCATTGATGTAAAGCAGTATGATGGACAGTCAAGGATACCTCCCTAACTTAATGAGCCCATTAAACCCAAGATTTTTTTTCTAAATCACCTTTCTAAGATCAAATCTTAGCCTTAGATTTGAATTCTTTTGGTTTCAGTCTTAGATCTTGTCTCGAATCTCGGATATGTAAGAATATATCTAGATCCACTTCAAAACCTATAAATAAGGGGAGCCATTCTTCCTATTTGGGAGATCTGAATTCAACTCTCAAGCAACACTACTCTACAAAAATTATTCTACGGCCTAGTATAGCTTAGGGTCCAGATCACTCGACTTACCCTTTTGGCGCTTGAACCTAGCCAAAGTGTTGTTCATGCTCAACGATCGTAGAGAGGGCTACTTAAGCCCAAGGTAAGTCTAGTTTGCTTATTTTATTGCTTATTTAAATTATTTTATGCATTTTATAAGTTAAGATTATTCTAATTTTCACATATTTGTTATTTTCTTTGTCTTTTTCTGAGTTTTGGTAGTTCTCACCATCAAACTCATTTTTTCTTAAATATTCATGCACAAGGTACGTATCATTGCAACACAACTTCGACAACGATGATCCAACATTCTTGATCCAGCTGATTCTTGCTCAACGAAGGAGGAAAGACTCGAGGTCTTGAAGAACAATTCTCCACTCTTCTCAAATTTGGATTCGAACCTCAAATCCATTTTTTAGATAAATTTTTAGTGAAAAAACCTACATTTTTGCTTTTAGAAATAGAGGATCCACACCTACACCAACTCTGATGGTTGTCTTACACTGAAAAGAGTGACTTCAACCATAACCTCATTACCCCAATTATATGTTTGTGCACAATTAACCCTAACATCATTACCCTAAAACAAAACAGTTAAATATTAAATAAAAAATAATCAAACAAACAATAACCATACAACAACCAAACACAATTACTACAAGGCCAACAAATATATATATATATATATATATATATAAAACCCTAAACGTACAATCCGGTGTTAAATATTAAATAAAATATAAGCAAACAAACATAAATTATCAATAATAATAACCAAATATAAATACTATAAGACCAATAAATATATATTTACAAAAAAAAAACTTAAGAATACAAGAAAATATATGAAACTCACTTTTTTTGTCCAAAGTTTTTAAAGATCAAAACATGAAAGTTGTCAAAAAAGCTATCACAACTTCACTAAATTGTTACAAGATAAATTGCATAGAAATCACTACAAGGAGAAAGGAAAAAAGGTTAAGGTTTTAAAGGAAAAAGAGTTAAAGTTCTAAAGAAAAACAAAAAAACAAAATAAAGAACAATCAATAACTTTATATACAAATAAATAAAAAAACAAAGGTAAGGAGGTTCACAACACATGTTTGCGAAAGTCAAAACACACATAGACCGACATTCGTCTATAATTTATTTGAGTTTTTAGTTAAAGGAGGTTTGCATGGTACTTACGCAAAGGTCATAATGTTCGCAAATATGTGATGTGAACCAAAAATCAATCAGACATTTGTAGGCGTACGTCCTGACTTTAAGCATGTTTTTAATTAAAGAATATAAGCATGATGTCTCAACAAATATTAGAACTGCTACAAATGTATGGAGCAAATCTCAACTAGAACTTCTAAATTCTAGAAGGTTCGTTCTTACCAGGGTTGTTCGAAGGTCCACATATTTCACATTTCACATGAAAATCTCCTTTGATAGCAAACCACAACTCATATTAGTGGTGTTTCAATTGTCAGGAAGCATGTTAGTGATGTGGAGGCATCACAACTACCTACAGTTCAAGAAAATGAGAACTGTTCTCCATCTATTATAGGGCAGAAGGTAGATGAGGATGTTGTCGTGAAAGGCACTGTTGAAATTCTTTTGGAAAAGACTAGAAATATCTGAAGGGTATATCTCTAATACAACAAAACACAAAAACAACAAACAGAAAATAAAGAACATAGCAGCACTGGAAATGAAATTGCAACATATTTTTACTTTTTAACTCTCTTTTCCTCTACATCAGATAACGTAGGTAAAGAAACCTATTTTAAAAAAAAATAGCATAAAGATAGGAGCAACAATTACTCCGCTACCCACTCACAAAACCACTACATTCGGGGGGGGGGGGGGGTTAACTTTACTAAACGTGAACATAGGATGCTCTCATCCACTACGTTCATCACTTGAACATTAACCAACATTGACTCTAACTTGAAATGAACACAGGATGCTCTCATCCACTACATCCATTACTTGAACATTAACCAACATTTCTCCCCCTTAATGTGAAAGTCCCTGCACACCCATAGATTCTTTGAACACCATAAATTTTGAGGATAACAGGGCTTTTGTGAGACCATCAACAACTTGTTCATTTGTAGAGTATTGCTTCAATACCACTTCACATTTTTCAACTGCATCTCTTATGAAATGATATCTAAGCTCGATGTGCTTTGTTTTACTATGAAAGACAGGTTTTTTTGCAATAAAAATAGTAGACTTATTATCACAGTAAAGCTTAGTTGAAAATTTATGTTCCACATGCAGATCTTTCAAAACATGCTTCATCCAAATTGCTTGACAAGTAGCAGCTGTGGCAGCAATATATTTTGCTTCTGAAGATGATATAGCTATTGAATTTTGCTTCTTTGAACACCATGACACAACGCCTGAACCAAATCTGAACACAAAACCACTTGTGCTTTTTCGATCGTCCACAAAACATGCCCAATCACTGTCAGTATATCTAGTTAAATTAAAATTAGTAACATGCTTGTAAAAAATTACATAGTTAGTTGTTGCTCGAATATAACAAGGAATCCTTTTTGCTGCACCTAGATGTTGCACAGATGGATTGTGCATAAATCTTGAGATCAAGCTTACTGAAAACATAATGTCTGGCTGAGTATGTGTTAAATACATCATTCCACCGACCAAGCTTCTAAAATACCTTTCATTTTCTCTTGCCATTCCATCTTCCAAACTCAAATTTTCATTGGAATTCATAGGAGTTGCACAAACTTTGCAATTCAACATTTTAGATTTTTTGAAAAGATCCAATGCATACCTCTCTTGAGAGATAAAAACCCTTTCATCAGTTTGCACAACATGGAGGCCAAGAAAGAAATATAACAACCTCAAATCCGACATTTTAAACTCCTTCATCATACTATCTTTAAATTTTGCAATAATTTTAGAGGAAGAACTAGTGTAGATAATATCATCTACATAAACATTGACTACAAGCAACTCTTTCTCATTCACTTTGACATAGAGTGTAGGTTCACTGTCAATACTTTGAAAATCATTTTGATAAAAAAATTTATCAAGGCGACTATACCAAGCACGAGGAGCTTGTTTTACCCCATATAGGGCCTTTTTTTAATTTGTAAACTTTTTCTTCTTTTACTTTAACAACAAACCCAGGTGGTTGGCCAACATACATATCTTCATTCAGAAAACCATTTAAGAATGCAGCTTTAACGTTAAATTGATAAACCTTCCATTTAAGTTGAGCTGCAATTTCAAGAACCATTCTAACTATTTCAAATCTTGCGACAAGTAAAAAAGTTTCAGTAAAATCAATTCCATGTTTTTGTACAAATCCTCTAGCAAATAACCTTGCTTTGTACTTTTCAAATTTCCATCAGCATTACACTTTACCCTATAGACCCATTTTACTCCAATTGATTCATTTTAGAGTGGCAAATTAGAAAGCTCCCATGTGTCCTTCTTCTAAATGACCTCAATTTCTTCTCTCATTGCATTTGTCTAATTTTTATTTGCACATGCTTCATCATACGATGATGGTTCTACTGCAACAAAAGCGAAAGCACATTTATAGATATCTTCCAAGGAGCGTACCTTTTGGGAAGAATCTCATCATCAAGGGTGCACTCAATGTTTTCTATATTTTGATCTTTTGAAAATTCATCTTCCATGCTTGATGCTTTTGAAGGTGATGCTACATTAGTATCAAAATGATTTGATTGTACTACAACTTCATCAATTTGCAACTTCAAGTTTTCATTCTTAGCCCATTCCCAAGACGCTTTCTCATCAAAAATGACATCCTGTCGTATAATCAACTTTTTAATAGTAGGATTATAAAGATGATACCCTTTAGTCTCACTACTATAGCCAACAAAATTATAATTTTCACTCTTTTTATTTAACTTTGTTCTATCAGAAGAATCAATCAAAGCATATGCTACATATCCAAACACTTTCAGCATACTTACATTTGGTTTCTGATTCCACCAAGCCTCATATGGAGTTTTGTTTTGAATTGCCTTTGTTGGAGAAATATTAAGAATATGCATTGTTGTATTAATGGCTTCTGCCTAAAATTTGTTAGGCAACTATTTTTTACTCAACATGTTGCATGCCATTTCCACCACTGTATGATTTTTTCTTTCAGCCACTCTGTTTTGTTGTGGGGTTTTTTTTACTGTTAACTATGACAAATACCATGGTTTTTGCAAAATAAACCAAACTCGTTAGATAAAAATTCTCCCCCTCTATCTGTGAGCAGTATTTTTATAGTTTTCCCTCCTTCATTTTTCACAAGAGACTTAGAACTCCTTAAATCTATCAATTGTATGAGATTTATGAGTAAGAAAGTACACCCAACTCATTTTAGTGAGGTCGTTAGTAAATAGCAAAAAATATTTGCTATCATTTAATAAAGGAGTTCTCATGGGGCCACAAATGTCAGCATGAACTAATTCAAGCGGTTGCTTAGCTCTCCATGCCTTCCCAACTAAGAATGATGATTGGTGTTGTTTACCATAAACACGCCCTTCATACACCTCATTTGTGCAATCAATGGCTGGTAAACCAAACACCATATTTTTCTGATGTAAAAGTTTTAAACCATTAAAATAAAGATGTTCATACCTCATATGCCATAGCTTAGATTGATCAAGAGCATTTGCCATAAAGGTGCAGTTATCTATCTTGATTGTTTCAAGGGAAAACATTTTATTTTGGACCATGTTAATTTTTACAAGAACTACACCATTCTTATTTTTAATTTCACAGACATCATTTTCAAATAAAAAAGTGTAGCCTTTTGGAACCAATTGCCCCACACTAAGTAAATTCTGAGCTAAACTAGGAACATAGTACAGATCTTGGATGAGTCGTTCTATACCTGATTTTGTTTTGATAGCAACTGCTCATTTGCCATTGACATCCACTTTATTATTGTCCCCGAGCCACACATTAAGTTTCACGATCTTATCAATATTTTTGAAAAGACTTCTATCACCGGTTATATGGTTACTACAACCACTGTCTACAAACCACATTTTACTTTTGCAACTATTAGCATTCATATATGCAAGAAACAAATTTTCATTTTTATCTACAAAATTTGCTTGTTGCTTTGCCTTTTCAAAACATTTGGCTTCAATATGACGAAACTTCTTCAAAAATAACATTGCTTTCCTCTAAAACTCTTATTTTGATTACCTTTTTCTATTGCATCACTCCTTTGAAAAGTATCATAAAATCTTTCTCAACCTCTACCCCATTCATAAATAGTTCTTCTAAAACCTCCTCGGCCTCGGCCTCTTCCTTCACTCCTTTGATCACCATTGTTGTTCTTTTCTTTTAAAATTTCTACCTTAGTTTGAAAAGCCTATTCCACCATTTTTTCTGATGACTTATTTATACGTTGTTCATGTGCTAAAAGAGACCCCATTAGTTCATCAATATAGTACACAGACAAGTCCTTGAAATCTTCAATCACAGTAATAACATGGTCAAATTTAGAAGGGAGACACCTCAAAACTTTTTCAACTAGCTTTTGATCATTTAAGACTTCACCAAAAGTCTTTATTTGATTCACAATAGTGGAGAGCCTAGAAAAGAAATTTTGAATAGAGTCACCAGTTTTCATAGAAAATGTCTCAAACTCTTTTCGTAAAGTTTGAAGTTTAACCACTGTGATCTTCTTATCCCCATAAATTTTTTTCTTCAAGAGTAGTCAGACTTCATTTGACTTTGTAGCACCAACAATTGTCGAAAAGATGGTCTCAGATACAACCTATTGTAATACTAACAATGCCTTTGCGTCCTTTCTTCAAGCTTCTTTTGCATCAAATTTTTTTGTCGATTTTTCTGCTGCCTTAGTTCCTTCAACATCTGCATAACCATTCTTAATCAACTCCCAAAGGTCTTGTAAGATGAAAAAAGTCTTCATTTTAATATTCTAAAATTCATAATTCTCACAATTAAAAATTGGTACTAACGATTGGGATACGTTGAGGGTATTGGAGTTATTTGTTATACCAGTTTGCAACTTTGTTTCACTTAGAGATTATCCTTCCAAACTCCAAGTCTACAGGAACTCCTTGCTTCAGCAATGTTCTCTCACTATGTTTTGTAACGTCCAACTTTGATTGCAACCTGGCTCTAATACCACAATTTGAAGGATATATCTACAATAGAACACAACACAAAAACAACAACTAGAAAATAGAGAATACAACATCACTGAAAACGAAATTGCAATAGATTTTTACTTTTTAACTCTCTTTCCTCTATATCAGATAACATAGGTAAAGAAACCTATTTAAAAGAAAAAATAGCATAAAGATAGGAGCAATAACTACTCCATTACCGACTCACAAAACCACTACATTCATTTTTTTAACTTTACTAAAAACAAACCCCTACTTTTGAGGACTCTAACTTGACGTCAACATAGGATGCTCTCATCCACTACGTTCATCACTTGAACATTAACCAACATTGACTCTAACTTGACATGAACATAGGATGCTCTCATCCACTGCACCCATTACTTGAACATTAACCAACAATATCTCCAACGAGGGTATGGTGGAGCATGATGTTTGTACGCAAGCCCAGCATATACAGACAGAGGTTGAGGTAGTAGATGGTTCTGAATGGGAAACTGATGTGAGGCCGATGAGTAACAAGAAAGTATCTGAGAAAAGGAAGCCAGGACGATCTAGAAAGGGGAGTGTGGTTTGCACCCCAGATATGATGAATCTTCGGCCTCGAGGCGAAATCCAGCCAATAAAGACATTATCATGGAACTTGAGAGGGTTTGCAAAACCTTCCGCTCATAGAGAGTTACAAAACTCTATTCGCTCTTATAGAACAGAGATGATGTTCATTATCGAGCCTATGATTTCCTTCTCAAGGTTTAAAGCTCTTAAATTCAGGTATACTGATTTTAGTTTGGCGCATGATGTTATTTCCGAGTTTGATCGCATGTATATTATTCTGGGAGACATTCATGTTAATGATGACTTTATATGGTGATCGAAAGAGTAATAAGAATTTTATGGTTGCTGGAATTTACTTAAGTAAATATGGGCATCGGATGCATCAATCCCATGCTCTGTTGGATGTTATGAAGAGTTATCTGAAACCCTGAGTTGTGATTAGACTTTAATTGTGTCCTGAATGCTTTTGAAAAAATTGCCCTTCTCCCTAATATCCACATTTTCAATCAGTTTCAAGAATTTATTTCTGCTGCTGGTTTATTTGAGATTGAAAATCCCAATGTTAGGTTCACTTGGACAAATAACCAAAAGGGTAGATTTAATGTGAAGTGAAAGTTGGACAGGTGCTTTGTTAACTACCAATGGTTTAATGATGTGGGTAAGAAGAGTTTGTTGAAGGCCTTCCGTAATTCAGTTGTTGACCATTGTATGATTCTGTTTGACACGGATTCTAAGAAAAAATACCCTTTTAAATTTTATTTGTGGTCGTTGTCTGAACCGGAATACATGGACATTATTTACTAATGTTAATTCTACCCAATATAGCTGCCCTATGATTCATATCATGAATAAGCTTAATGAGGTGGAAGTCAAATTGTCTATGAAGAAAATTAGAGTGGGTAAATTTGATGACAGGTTGGGTGCGTTGAGAGAGAAGCTCCATGTGGTGCAGCAAAAGGTCGACTGTCCTAATCCGGATTTTGCAGATCGAAATTGCTCTTAAAAACCAGTTGGAGAAAGTCTAGATTCAGGAGGAATCTCACTGGAGAAAAAAATCTAGTATCCAGGTTTGCTTGTGTGAAGGGTAAAAATATCCTAAAAAGTCGAGAACCAAGATTAGGAGATTTTGGCAAATTGCAAGGTATTTTCGAAATTGCACCATTTTACTAAGACAGTACAGTCATTTTCTGAAATAAAAAGCTATTAAGGCAGTTTTTTCTGATACATGACACACAAGCCAATAAGGAAGTCGTGCAATAGTTATGTTCCATCTCCGATACATGACATTGTACACTGAAAATGCCAGAAGCCAGGTATCAAAGCCCATTGCACAAGTAATTGAAATTACATAGGTGTACAAGTTAATACATACACCATCATTATTAAGGGAGCTGGTAAACAGACAATCAGATATACATTGATGTAATCCGATTTGGATGTTACTGATTCCGAATTGGTTATTTATTTACCAAATCTGACTAAACAATTTGGAATTGGTTGGATATCCTACACAAATCCAAACTGTTGGCATCTCTACATTATGTGTTTCATCTATGCAACAACCACTAGAAGGCACATTAAATGATCACCAACCTTTCTCACCCGAATGTTCAAAAATTTTACGTCATGGACAGACCCTCATGATGAGTTCTGGAAAGAACAATAATTGTTTTCATAATGGAAAACCATCAGGAAGACCATCACCTGCACATTCATCAGAATAGTTCAATCAAATACTCAGTACAATGAGAAATATGTAAATAAGACATGAGTTTATGACAGTATCTGAGACAGGAAGGTCAAACCTTGACAGCGGATTGAATTTATCTCACTGCCTGATATTTCAATGCCATCATCATTCAGTAAAGAAATTCCAGATGAAGTTATGACGAATGGAAATGATAATGGGGGAGAAATTGGGGATTTTGCCACCTTAATAAATCTCTGGCCTGCATGAATATTTCACATTGAGTGAACTTTGTGAAAAACATTATAATTTCCAAAAGAATACGACACTCTTTCTGGTAGTATATAGATTCAAGCTGCCACCAATATAAGATAAATTCACAATGAAAAGCATTAACCTGAATGCATTTCGAAAACAAGACGAACATTAACAGCATGAGCCCAGTGGATTCCTAATGCTGGAATTAAATGAGATTCATATCTCTCTGTATTTCTGACAAGCTCATCTTTTCTGTCCACTGCATTTTATAAATAAAGTCAAAATAAAGCTTTCGGAGTAACTCCTTTAGTACAGAAAGATAACTGTTAAACCTTGGAAAGAATAATTCCATGCATGATCACTGCTCACTGCCCTCACTTGGTTGGTCACCACAATGGGAACTCTTGACAGCTCTGAAAGTGATCTAGAAAAAGTATCACAAAAGTTTGTTACTGTGTGGACTGATTTCCATCTGGTGGAATGGATGTTCCAATAGATGTTATGGACTAACATCACTTTGCTCTTCTTACTTGAGAAATGAAACATGCCAGCCAAGTGCATCTCGTCTAGGAGCTTTTGCCTGCATCTCGTATTCACTAAAATAAACAACACTATTTAAGTAAATTCACATAAAACAAATTGCTTGGGTTTCACATGAACAGATGACAAGTACAATACAACTCTTTATGAAGAATGAAAGACATTCCTTTAATAAACTAAAAAGACAGAAATTGCACCTTTAATTTAACTAAAAACAATAATGATACTAATAATGAAGAAAAAGAACATACACAGTGCTAGATGAAAGTGGCCGTACAATGTCTATACTAGTCACATTTGTATATCTTGAAGTAAAATCCTCATGTTTCATCTGCTAAACATCTCATGGGTTATTACAAGTTTCTAACTGTTTCCATGTATTGCAGCACAATCTAGTGTAAGAAGTAACTCAGATATCCTCTGTTTGTTGCTTCTCACCATACAATTCAGTGGTTTCTTCAGTTTCACTATTTCAAAATAAACCTTTATACAACTTTACGTGCACAACTAATGTATCTTGACTTTTGTCAACTCTCTACACAACTGAAAAAGGACTTCTTTGGATTTTGAAACACAAAGGAGGTCAGTTGCCCTTATAACTGTTTCACATGTACAGAGATGCTCTCACCAGAGAAGATCTGTGACTTGACTGATCTCTGTGTGCACATCATAAGTTCTCATGTGTTTCTCACTCATCGACTGGTTTTTGGAAGCATGCAAATAAATAATTCATAATGTTTCCACTCTCAAGTCAATAGTATCTTCAAATCCTTTATTAACTCCTTAATAGTGACGATGATACCATGTAGATGTCACTTTCTTTCTAGTGATATGCCTTTAATTCATATGGACAGTGTAACTGTCAACCAATTTTCAGAGTGCAGTCATGTTGATCAAACTTGCCATAGTTTTATCAATGAACATTTCGATGATGGCCAAAAGAGGCATACCAACATACACTAGCTTATTGAGTTGCACCATTCTATGGAGGACATAATTCTTGTCGCTTGACTAGTGTGGCCAGAAAAGAATGCCCTTACTATCATTTTGGACAACTTTGCTCAACCATTAAAGAGCCTGATAAGCACAGTTCAAACAAATATGGATTAAAATAGGAATCAAGACGGATCTTTATGAAGGGATCATTGTAAAGTCGGGATCGAATAAAGAAGAAAATTCTAAGGGAGATTATCAGAAAATCCAGATCAATGTTGTCAAATATAACAACTTTCACAAGAAAGACAACAGAGACTGGAAACCAAAGTGTGAAAGAAAGGATCAAGAACAGAACCAGATTCAACTAGACAGACTAATCTGAAATCTGCAGAGCAAAATAGACAGTCAGGGCATAAACAGTACAAGAAAACACACACACACACACACACACACACATTGAAGCCCTTACTACTGTTGATATTCAGAACAGCTAATACTGCTAGAGACCAAATCCATGCTTTGCTTGATCCTAGTGCTTGCAGTAAAAGCCCTCAAGCTGCATGCACTCATTCATATTATTGGTATTGTGGTTGGACCATTGGAATAAGTGAATCATGAAACTTCCATTATTGGTCAGGCAAATACCATCCATTATTCTTTAAAGTCACTCTCATACAAGTAAAATGATAACATACAGTTTTGCTTCTTGACAAACAAGTTTTCTAGCCATTTGGTTCTCATATCATATGAACAACCATACAACCTATTTTGAGAGCTCAAGAATATTGACTAAAGTCATCTTGAATTTTGTCTATAAAACATTCTTACTGGAACACTGTATTGAAATCACTTGAACCCAACTTGTAATTTTATCATCCAGAGAGAATGATCAAAGAATCCTTAAGAAGGAGCAACATGGTGGAAGAACCAAGCATAAGCAACAACATAATGCTGATTTTGTAAATAATTAGGTCAACCTAGAGCTTTTCAACTGATGACATTATGTGTTAGTTAACTATATTGATTTGACATGCTTTAGACTTTTAGCTCATAATCAACAGTCCATAATTTCATACCTACAGCATTTTGTAGAATATAACATAATTGTGCATCTTTTTATGTATCTTTCTATTTGCTTATATAAATATAAAATATATACAGAGAGAGAGATCCTACCCAAAGAATTGGTCACTCATTAGGACCCTTCAAAAATAATAATTTTAGGTTTTTTTACTTGATCAAAACCAGTAGATCTGTTCACAACAGTTTACTTGGTAGAAAACATGTACTAGATCAGGTATTTGTGTGCTCAGATATGTCTTTGAGAGAGATAAAAAAATCAAATACTGTTCTTGTACTAAAAATTGAGATAAAATATTCAAGTTATTTCATTAAATGGATTCAATCCAAGGCATGTCTTTTAGTAAATAAGACAAACATGTCTACCAGTTCAGATCAAGGATGAAACACCTGAAACTATGATTCTCAAAGGGTCCTAAGGACTGACCTTATATTTAGGGGAATGATGATCTCTCTCTCTCTCTCTCTCTCTCTCTCTCTCTCTCTCTATATATATATATATATATATATATATATATAGAGAGAGAGAGAGAGAGAGAGTAATGTGCTCCTTAGGCCCTCTTTTCACGTTAGGTCCCTTCAAAAATCATAGTTTTTAGTATTTTTTCTCACATCTAACACCATAGATGTGATCTATAGGTTTTGTTTAGTGGGAACCGACTTTTGGATTGCCAAAATCTGACTTGTATACAGGTTTTTCTGGTGATCCAAAAATCAATGGCTATAAAGGCATCAAATTTTCCCGGCTCATAAAAATACATTTTTTCGTTGAAAAAACATGATCCAAGAGTTGATTCCTACTAAATCGAGCACGATAAACACATCTAACATTCAAATCTATCATAAAACACTTCAAAACGAGAAAAGGGGGCCTAATATGTTCAGCTCTCTCTCTCTCTCTCTCTCTCTCTCTCTCTCTCTCTCTATATATATATATATATATATATATATATATATATATATATACACACGGTTTGGAGTATCATCAAACCCCCAAAAAATCGGGCATGCCAATCACTCGCCATGTGTAGCATAAAAAGGAATTTAGCAGTGGTCATTGACTGCCGCTAAAGCTTTGGGAGGACATCTTTTGTGCACGCACTGCTGATCGCACACGTGATTAGTGGTGCGCACGCGTCTGATTTTGGTCTCTGATTTTTTTGGGGTTCGATGATACACCCCACTACAACAACAACTACGCCTTCATCCCAAAACAATTGGGGTCGGTGATATGAACCAAAAAAGAAAATCATTCTGGGTCTTCCACATGAATCCTTCTCCTCCAATCATTTCTATCCAATGCCATGTCCTCGGTGATGTTCAAAGCATTCATATCCTTTCCTATCACCTCCATCCATGTCTTCCTAGGCCTACCCCGACCTCTTTTAACTAATATATTTTCCCATTTTTCCATCCTTCTAACTCGAGCATCATTAGGCCTTCGCCGAATATGTCCAAACCACCGTAAACGATTCTCTCTCATCTTATTTTCAAGGGGCGCAACACCTACCTTCTTACGTATCAACTCGTTCTGAATTTTATCTTTTATTGTATTTTCACACATCCATCTCAGCATACGCATCTCAGCTACACTCATTTTTTGAATATGATGTCTCTTGGCAGCCCAACATTCCGTGCCATATAATAAAGTGGGCCTAATAGTCGTCCTATAAAACTTTCCCTTCAACCGCAATGGCATTCTACGATCGCACAACACTTCAGTTGCACTCTTCCATTTCATCCACCCAACCTTTATCCTATGATTTACATCTCCATCAATTTCTCCATACTTTTGAATGATAGATCCCAAATATTTGAAACAATCATCCACCAGTATTTCTTGCTCACCAAGCTTGACTACACTCCCATCACTACTTCGTTGCTTACTAAACCGACATTCCATGTATTATGTCTTACTCTTACTCAACTTAAAACCTCTTGCTTCTAATGTTTGTCTCCATAATTCTAACTTAGCATTAACCCTAGCTCTAGACTCATCAATCAAAACAATATCATCAGCAAACAACATACACCACGGCACATTTTCTTGAATTGATCTCGTAAGCTCATCCATCACTATAGCAAATAGGAAAGGGCTTAAAGCAGATCCTTGATGTAACCCAACCGTTATAGGAAAATTGGTTGTCACCCCTCCACAAGTGCGGACATTGGTTACTACTCTTTCATACATATCTTTAATTATACTAATGTACTTGAGAGAAACACCTTTTTTCATCATTGTCCACCAGAGAACGTCCCTAGGTACTCTATCGTATGCCTTCTCCAAATCAATAAAAACCATATGCAAATCTTTTTTCCTCTCTCTATTTCTCTCAATAAGTTGTCTAAGAATATGTATAGCTTCCATAGTTGATCTTCCAGGCATAAAACCAAATTGATTCTCCGATATCGTGATTCATGACAACCTTCCTCAACCTAGACTCAATCACCCTCTCTCAAAGTTTCATAGTATGACTCATGAGTTTTATACCACGATAGTTTGTGCAATCTTGTATATCACCCTTATTCTTATATAGAGGCACCAAAGTACTCTTCCTCCACTCATTAGGCATCTTATTTGTCCGCCAAATCTTGTTAAAAAGATTTGTCAATCATTCTAAACCTTTCTCTCCCAAGCATTTCCAAGCCTCGATAGGTATACCATCTGGGCCAACTGCCCTTCCTGATTTCATTTTCTTCAAAGCCTCTGCAATTTCTTTCTTTTGAATCTTGCACATAAAGTCGCGATTCATCTCATGAAAAGGAATGGAGTGTTAAAATATGTATATATATATATATACATACGTATATATATAAGTATATATATACATATATGTATATATATACATTTTTCCATTTCTTAAAATACCCAATAGGGGTATTCTTGTAAAACCACATGTACCCTTTTTCTCTTTTTCTCTTTTACTTTTTTGCTTTTTTCCTTTTTTTTCTTTTCTCTTTTTTCTTTTTTATTTTCTCCTTTTTGTAAGACCACAAGGGCCCCACACATGTAGTCGTTGGGGCCCCAACGACTACATGGGAGCCCCTTGTGGTCCCTTCCTTTGCACTCCCTCCTCTATAAATAGAGGAGGTCTCTCCTCTTGTAAGGCATGGGTTTTTCAGCCCTCTCTTTCTTTCTTCAATAATATTCAACTTATGACTTTAAGTGATTTTCTACTTTTGTGAGTTTTGTGGGTACACCTCTAGTGTTTGTGTTCTTGGCTCTTGGTGTCACTCTTAAAGAGTGTTTTTGCTATATTGGTGCTTCTGCCTCTTTTCATTACATGGTATCAGAGCTCGGTTGGTGATTGGGCTTCTCTTTGTTATCTTGGGACGTGTACCTCTCAAGCTTTTGAAGAAAGGAAGAATATTTGGTGCCGATGGAACGTGATTCTAAAGTTGAGCTTTCTTTTAAGCTCAATGGGTCCAACTATCTTATGTGGGCTTCCGCTATGGAAAATCATCTAAGAGGTAAGAAACTTTGGGGTTTTGTTATGGGAACTACTCCCAAACCCTCTCTTGTTCTCACTAAAATCGAAAATGATGTTGAAAAAGCTTTAGATGGCGATGAGCGCATCAAAGCTATCAATGACCATCAATCCAAAGTTGAGGATTGGGAGAGTAACCATACCAAAATTTTGGCATGGTTTATGAACAATGTGACCTTAAAAATTGTGCTAATATTGCCAAATTTAGAAGGGCCAATGAGGTTTGGTTTTTCCTTAAGGGTATGTATAGCCAAAAGGATCTTGCTCGACAATTTTTTTGTCAAGAAAAAATCTGTTCCACCAAACAAATGGATATGAGTGTCCGGGATTACTTTAGCTCTCTAACCCCTCTTTGGGATGAACTTGCTCTTCTTGAGCCCAAATGGGTGGCCCCGGAAGATATTGAGTTAAGAAGGGAACAAATAGAAAAGGAGCATTTTTTTCAATTTCTTCATGGTCTTCGACCGGAATTTGAACAAGTTAGGGCATCCCTTATCCATAGAAGCAAAGCCTTACCCATAGAAGACGCCCTTGCCGAAATATGCCAAGAAGAAACTCGACTTGGCCTAAGCATTAAGAGTGATGAAGTTTTGGCCGTTACTAGGCCCGGATTAAATGTAAAAGCATATAGACCTCCTCACTTTAACAAAAACAATGGGCCTAGAAAGGGAGTGATATGTCATTATTGTAATGAACCGGGATACATTAGACCGGTTTGTCCCAAACTTAAGGGAAAAGTAGCCGCGGTTGGAGAAAATTCTCCAAAGAAGGAAGAAGAAAGTGTCAAAGAGGGAGATATCAAAGAAACTCTTAATCATATCTCCGAAGTTCTCCAACATCTTCTCAAGATGTCTTCTTCAACATCCAGAGCCGCCATCGCCTATTCTTCATCACCTCCAGGTATGTGGATACTAGACTCCGGTGCTTTTTTTCATATGACATCTCGTAAAAACTCTCTTTCAAATGTTTTTTTCCGAACCCATATCCTCTTATGTCTCAACGGCCGATGGAACATCTTTGAAAATTGAAAGTATTGGAACACTTGATTTTAAAAATTCTCAAAACTTTTTCGTTCTTAAAGTAAGAATCGTTCCAAAAATTAATCTAAATCTTTTTTCCGTTTCCCAAATCACCGATCATGGATGCCAAGTCTCTTTCTCACCTAAAGATTGCACCGTGCAGGATCTCCAGTCAGGGAAGCTGATTGGGAAGGCCATAGAAGGGGTGATCTCTATTTTTTGGATTTTTTGACTCTTCCATCTAAGTCATCTTGCAATCTTGTAAAAGACAAAAGTATTGGAATTTGGCATGAGAGACTTGGTCATCCAAATTTTGTAAAAATGTCTCTTTTTCCTTTTTTGAACAATACTTGTAAAGACAATCACATGGCTTGTAAAGATTGCATTTTGGGGAAATCTAAAGCTACTCCGTTTCCTCAAAGAAGTTACTTCACCACTCGACCTTTTGAACTTGTTTATTCCGATGTATGGGGACCTTCCCCTATTTTGTCTAAAGGAGGTTTTTCGTACTATGTGGTCTTTATTGATGACTTCACTCGATTTACATGGATTTACTTCCTAAGTCGCAAATCCGAAGTGTTCTCCTTCTTTAAAGAATTTCATGCGATGGTTAAAAATCAATTCTTGGGAAACTTATCTATTCTTAGGTCCGATTTAAGAGGCGAATACATGTCCAATGATTTTCAAAGTTATTTAAAAGAAAACGGAATTTGTCATCAACGTTCTTGTCCCAACACTCCGCAACAAAATGGTCTTGCGGAAAGAAAACATAGGCACATAATAGAAACCACAAGAACGTTATTAATTTCAAAAAATATTCCAAAATCCTTTTGGGCCGAAGCGGTTCTAACTTCAACATACCTTATCAATAGAACCCCTTCATCTTCTTTGAAAAATCTCTCTCCATTTGAAAAACTTTACAATATGTCTCCCGATTATAAAAGACTAAGAATTTTTTGATGTAAATGCTTTGTTCTAACTCACAAAAATGATAAACTTTCTCCTAGGGCTATTGAATGCATTTTCTTAGGATATGGCGAAAAACAAAAAGGGTATCGATGTTTTGACATACTCAAAAACAAACTTTATATCTCAAAGGATGTCACATTCCTAGAAGAAGAAAATGGTTTTTCGCACCAACCAAATGAAAACATTGATTATTCCTTCTTATTTGACTTGTTGCCTCAAGAAAACATCATAGATGATCATATTGATCCTAGTGAACATCTCATTGAAGATCATTTTGAACATCCAAATGATGATCAAAATTTAGAAGAAAATATGTCAAGACAAATACAAGTCTACTCTAGAAGAAATAAAAGAAATCCACCTTGTGCCCTTGAAAAATTCTCTCAAAGTGAGTCAATCGAAGAAACCTCTCAAAGAAGATCAAATCGTATTTCAAAAGTACCAAATAGATTTGTTTCTTATTATTCTTTTTCTCCCAACTATCGAGCATGTCTACTTGCTCTTCACTCCTTTCATGAACCATCTCACTACAATGATGCTAAACAATATGCTCATTGGAATGAAGCTATGGAACTAGAACTTAATGCTCTTAAAAATGCACAAACTTGGGAAATCATTGATCCTCCCAATGGCAAGAAACCCATTGGATGTAGATGGGTTTTTAAAGTAAAAACTAAGTGTGATGGTTCATTGGAAAGATATAAGGCTAGGTTAGTGGCCAAGGGATATGCCCAAGAGTATGGGATAGATTATGATGAAACCTTTGCCCCTGTTGCTCGAATGACTAGTGTTAGAGCTCTTATTGTAATAGCCTCTGCTAAAAAATGGCCTATTTTTCAATTAGATGTCAAAAATGCCTTTTTAAATGGAAATTTAAATGAAGAAGTTTACATGGAACCACCTCCGGGTATGAATTTAAATGGTAAAATTTTGAAATTGAAAAAGGCTTTATATGGACTTAAGCAAGCTCCTAAAGCTTGGTATGATAAGTTTAGTAGTGTTTTAATCAATTTAGGATTTACTTCTTGCTATACTGACACTGCTCTTTTTGTTAAGAAAACAGGTAATCTCATCGTTATTCTTCTATTATATGTTGATGATATGATCATCTCTGAGAATGACAAAAGGGGGGTAAATGATGTAAAGTCTATGTTAAAAGAAACATTTGATATGTCTGACCTTGGATTCTTGAGATATTTCTTAGGAATTGAAGTGGCATACTCCCCACGAGGATACATTTTATCTCAGATGAAATTGGCAGCAGACATTTGTACCAAATCTGGAATATCTGATGAAAAGAAGGTTGAGACTCCCGAAGTTATCAATGCAAAACTAAGACTTGAGGATGGTGTTCTTCTTGAGGATCCAACTCCCTATCATCAATTAATTGGATCTCTCACTTATCCATCACCCGTCCAGACATAGCTCATGCAGTTCATGCTGCAAGCCAGTTTCAGCACGCACCTACTACAATTCATATGGCAGCTGTAATGAGAATTGTGTGATACATCAAAAATACCATATCCAAGGGACTCTTCTTATCCTCTTCCTCATCTCTTGAATTAACTGTTTTTACTTATGCTGACTGAGGAGGAAATCCCAATGATCGTATCTCAACTACTGGTCTTTGCATTTTTTTAGGTGAATCTCTCATCTCGTGGAGATGTAAGAAGCAGCAAAAGGTCTCACTATCATCCACTGAAGCTGAATATCGAGCTATGGCAATGATGACAATGGAAATCGTGTGGCTCAGAGGACTCCTTGGTGACATGGGTGTCCTCATTTCCTCACCCACCAAGCTCTGTTGTGATAACAAAAGTGTGATCTACATTGCAAGCAATCATACGTTTCACGAACGGACCAAGCATATCGAGATGGATTGCCACTACGTTCGAGATGAGTACCTCAGAGGAACTATCACATTACCATACGTCACTTCAGAATATGAACTAACTGACTTCTTCACCAAAGCGCTCACAACTCCACGATTTATGTTTCTTCTTAGCAAACTTTCAGTCTTCTCCCCGTAAAGTTTGAGGGGGCGTGTTAAAATATGTATATATATATATACATATACTTATATATATATACATACGTATATATATAAGTATATATATATACATATATGTATATATATACATTTTTCCATTTCTTAAAATACCCAATAGGGGTATTCTTGTAAAACCACATGTACCCTTTTTCTTTTTTACTTTTTTGCTTTTTTCCTTTTTTTCTTTTCTCTTTTTTCTTTTTTCTTTTTTATTTTCTCCTTTTTGTAAGACCACAAGGGCCCCACACATGTAGTCGTTGGGGCCCCAACGGTCAGATTTCTGACTATTGGGGCTCCCAACGACTACATGGGAGCCCCTTGTGGTCCCTTCCTTTGCACTCCCTCCTCTATAAATAGAGGAGGTCTCTCCTCTTGTAAGGCATGGGTTTTTCACCCCTCTCTTTCTTTCTTCAATAATATTCAACTTATGACTTTAAGTCATTTTCTACTTTTGTGAGTTTTGTGGGTACACCTCTAGTGTTTGTGTTCTTGGCTCTTGGTGTCACTCTTAAAGAGTGCTTTTGCTATATTGGTGCTTCCGCCTCTTTTCATTACATGGAGAAGTCTCCAAGATCCTGAGCATGACTTTCATTAAATAGCTTATCAAAATAATATTTTCATCTCTCCCTGATCTCCTTATCTTTGACTAAAACCCTTTGTGTTTCATCTTTGATACATCTAACCATACCCAGATCCCTCGATTTCCTATCTCTCATTTTTGCAAGCCTATAAATATCCTTCTCGCCATCTTTGGTATCCAACTTATCATAAACCTCCTTATATACCTTATCCCTCGCGTTCCGAACTACTTTTTTAGCTTCCTTCTTTGCTATCATATACTTCTTCAAATTCTCATTATCATGACTCTTAGATTTCTATAACATTCTCTTTTAACTTTAATAGCTAATTTGACATCCTCGTTCCACCACGATCTATCATTACCTAACGGTGCACCGCCTTTAGACCCATCCAATACCTCCTTAGCCACCTTTCTCATGCCACCCGCTATCTTATTCCACATTGATTCTGAATCCTCCTCGAGACACCAATCAGCTTCCTTAACTACCTGCTCTACAAACATTCTTTGTTTAGCTCCTTTCAGTGCCCACCACTTAATTCTAGGATCTATCCTATGTCTAGTATTTTTGCGACATTGTTTAATTCTAAGATCTAAAATTAAGACTCTATGTTGTGTAGCTACACTTTCTCCCGGTAAAAACTTACAATCGATGCAACAACCCCTATCTCTCTTTATAAGTAGAAAAAAATCTATCTGACTCGTATTAACCCCACTTTTAAATGTTACTAGGTGAGACTCTCTCTTCCTAAACCAAGTGTTTGTTAAGATCATATCATAGGACAAACCAAAATCTAAAATTCTTTCTCCACTTTCGTTTCTTTCTCCTATACCATAACCTCCATGGATACTCTCAAATCCATCCCTACTAATGCCTACATGCTCATTAAGGTCACCGCCGATGAAAAGCCTTTCTCCATAAGATATCCCTTGTACTACTCCATCTAAATCTTCCCAAAATTGACGCTTAATGGAATCATCTAAACCTACTTGAGGTGCATAAACACTAATAATATTAATAATATCCGTACCTAATACTAATTTAATAAGTAAAATCCTATCACCCTTCCTACGGACCTCAACTACATTATCTATAAACTCACGACTCATAACAATCCCTACTTCATTCCTATTCATATTTATTCCTATATACCAAATCTTATATCCCCAAGGTTCTATCACTTTTGCTTTCTCACCTACCCATTTGGTCTCTTGTAGAGATAAAATATCAATCTTTCTCCTAAACATAACATCTACTAACTCTACCAACTTACCAGTTAAAGACCCTATATTCCAAGTGGCTAAACTAAATTTATGGTCTTGGACTAACTTCTTTACCCCCACCCGTCCAACAAAGTGAGGGAACCCTTGCTTATTTGACACCACACCCAGGCGCCGGTGTGACACGTCGCTTCCGGGCGACGACCTAGCAACCCTTGCCCATTTATCACTGCCTCTGGGCCTATAGAGTACAACGCTTCGCTCAGTAGGGAACACCCCAACGAAATTCTCATATTGGTTCATATTCATAGGGTATGACTAAGTTTTTATGCTGGCTGTCACACCCCACTATATATATATATATATATAGAGAGAGAGAGAGAGAGGGATGGTAAACGAGCCGAACAAGGCATGTTCAGGCTCGCTTTGTTTAGCAATAGACTATGCTCATGACTCGGCTCTTGCTGGTATTTATCTAAGCTGAGCTCGGCTTATCCATTAAAGAGATGAGCTGATTTGTGTAAAAAAAAAATCATCTTCGGCCTCAATACTTTATTAGAGGAATGATATTCGTCTTCAATACTTGTTCTCGTTGGTCCATGATCTCTATCAGACTTTCTTTAATAGTTAGGTCTTCTCGAATATCCACATCCTCATATTGAATGACGTGCGATGGATCGTAAATGTATTTTCTTAACATGGATATGTGAAAGATATTGTGAATTTGCGCATATTGAGGAGGTACCGCTACATGGTAAGTTGTCTCACCGATCTGATCTAAGATTTCAAACGGTCTGACGAATCTGGAACTTAGTTTTCCTTTCCTCTCGAAACGAAAAACACTTTTGGTTGGGGACACCTTGACAAACACCTAGTCACTGATCGAGAAAGTGAGTTCTCTATGTCGTTGATCGACATAGCTCTTTTGTCGACTCTGAATGGTCAGTCTTTCCTGTATCATTTGGATTCGTTGAGTGTAATGCTGCAATACCATTGGCAAATTCATCGTTCGTTCGCCAACTTCGTCCCAATAGACAGGCGATCGACAGGGTCTCCTATACAATGCTTCATACGAAGCCATTCTGATGCTAGTGTGGCAATTACTATTGTATGCAAACTCAACCAATATCGCATGTGCATCCCAATCGCCCTTCCAGTCTATCATACATGCTCGAAGTATGTTTTCTAAAGTCTATATTGTTCGTTCGGATTGTCTGTCAGTTTAGGGTTGAAAAGTCATACTAAATTTTAACTTCATACCCAGGGCTTGTTGCAATGGTCCCCAGAACCGAGAGGTGAAACGAGAGTCACGATCAGAGATGATCGAGACCAGTACTCCATGTAGCCTAACAATCTCTCTGACATACAGGTCTGTCAAACTTTTCACTGATTGATTTATACGGATTGGTAATAAATATACATATTTGGTGAGTCTGTCGATGATTAGCCAAATTGCATCGTGTTGCTTCTGGGTTTTTGGCAAGCCCATGATGAAGTCCATTGTGATATCTTCACATTTTCACTGTAGAATTTCTATTTGTTGCATCATTCCACCAGGCCTTTGATTTTCGTTCTTCATCTGCGGACAAGTCAAACATTTTGACACGTACATAGCCACTTCTCACTTCATATTGTTTCACCAGTACTTCTGTTGTAGGTTTTTAAACATTTTCGTGCTTCCAAGATGAATGGTGTATTTGGCTCTACGAGACTCGCCTAGTATCTCTTCCTTCAACTTAGAGTCATTAGGAATCCAAAGACGATCCTTCAACCAAATGTTGTCATCCTCTCTAAGACAAAATGAGGCATCCTTCCGTTGAGCTCGTGCTTTCATCTTATCGTACTGAGAATCTTCTTTTTGTCATGCTATAATCCTGGCGAGAATCTCAGGTTGGACTACCAAAGTGGATAGTTGAAGGGTTCTTGGCTTGTCTGCGAAGATTATTCACACGACAAAATCCTCTATGAGTATCCATCCATTCCTTACAAGGCTAGTGAGAACACCACTAGACTTGCGACTAAGGGCATTGGCTACGACATTTTCCTTTCTCGGACGATAGGAAAGCGTAAAGCTGTAGTTCTTGATTAACTCTAACTAATGACGTTGTCTTATGTTCAATTCTTTTTGTGAGAACAGGTACTTGAGCTCTTGTGATCACTTGAGGCTCTTGTGATCAGTAAACACCTCAAATTGTTCTCCATACAGGTAGTGCCACAAGATCTTCAATGCAAAAACTATTGTTGCTAACTCCAGGTCATGGGTTAGATAGTTTTTCTCATGTATTTTCAATTGACATGATGCATATGCAATGATCTTCCTGTCTTGCATCAGAACAAAACCCAAGCATATCCCTGAGGCATCGGTATAAACTATGGTAAGTCCAATACAGGGGCGGTTGTGAGTTTTTTCTTCAAAACTAGGAAACTCACCTCGCACTTGTCATTTTATTCAAACTTAATTCCTTTTTTAGAAGCTTGGTCATAGGCAAAGCGATTCTCGAGAAGTCTTGGATAAATGACATATAGTATCCGACTAGACCAAGGAAGCTCCGGATATCACAAACATTCTTTTGTTGCTCCCAACTTAATATGACATCTACTTTGGCAGGATCTACAGACACTCCATCTTTCGAAATCACGTGTCGAAGGAACATGACTTCCTCGAGCCAGAATTCACATTTAGAGAATTTAACAAATAATTATTGCCTTCTCAAGATCTCCAAAACAACTCTAAAGTGTTCTCGATATTGTTCCATACTCTCAGAGTACACCAAGATATCGTCGATGAATATTATCACGAAGGTGTCCAAGTATGACTTGAATACCCGGTTCATTAGATCCATAAAGGTTGCAGGTGCATTAGTGAGTTTGAAAGACATTACTACGAACTCACAATGCCCATATCTCGTTCGGAAAGCCATCTTTGAAATATCATTGTTCTTAATTCTAAGTTGATGATATCTTGATCTAAGGTCGATCTTTGAGAACACCTTAACTTTATGCAGTTGATCGAATAAATATTTGATACGGGGTAGGAGGTATTCATTTTTTATGGTGGCATTGTTGAGTATTTTGTAATATATGTACAGTCTCAACGATTCATTTTTCTTTTTCATGAACAAAACTAGTGCTCTCTAGGGCGATACGCTTGGCCGAATGAATCCTTGATCTATTAGCTCATGTAATTGTTTCTTGAGCTCCTCGAGCTTTGCATGCGCCATCCGATATGGTGCCGTAGAAATTTGTGTGATTCCCGACAATAATTTGATGTTGAATTCCACCTCGCGAAGCGGGGAAAGTCATGGCAATTCCTCTATGAACACATCAAGAAATTTCTGGACTACTTCCAAGTCCTCAATCGGTATGGTTGGCTCTGACAAGATAACACTGACCAGGAAGGCAGTGTATCCATTTCGTAGGTACTTTTGTGCCCCTTAACATTAATATAACTCGGCTCTTTAGGAATGGTCTAGAGAGTATGAACACCACTTTAGGGGCATCAGGCTGAGACAAGACAACCTTCCTTTCATGACATAAGACCTTGGCATGATATTTATGCAACCAATCTATACCCAATATGACATCATACTCAATCATATAAGCAGGATCATATCGGCAAGCAGATGCTACTCCTCTAACACCACGTTTAGGTTCGCTATATAGGTTACACAAACCGAGTTGCTCCCAATTGGGTTGTACACTTCTAAGACATTTTTCAGGGCTTCTACATGTACACTCAATTATTTAACAAAATTAATAGCAACAAAGGAGTGGGTGGCACCATAATTAAAAAGCACAAGAGCCGCTTGACTAGCAACTATAATGGTACCTTGAATGAGATCCTTTTTGGTTAACTGCTCGATAGAGGTGGCATAGACCCATCCGACCACCTTCTTATGAGTGTTTGGCTGTTGAGTCTGCTGAGGTTGTGGTGGTCGGGAAGGTTGGGGTCCACCAATGTTTCTCCTTTAATCGTCTACTACCTTGCAGCAGTCACGGATGAAGTGGCCCATCTTGCAGCAATAAAAGCAACCACTTGTCTCACGGGGGCAGAGTTGCCCGCTATGCGGCAAGTTACAGATGGGGCACATGGCGTTGGACTATGGAAGGGGTTGGGGACCACCTTGTGGTCGTTGCTTCTTCGTTGGAGGGACACAATTCTTTCCTCCTTGGTTTCTCTTTTGAAATGGTAGCCTCTGAGCCTGCTCACAATGGAACAATCTTTTGAAATCCCATCGGTCGCAACTGGCTACTTGCTCATAACGCCCTTAGAGTGCTCTCATTCCTCGCTCAGTAGGTTGGTTGCTGCAACAGTGGCAGAAAAAATCGAGGGCATACTGGTCAGGACCCTATAACGGAGTCTTTCCTTTAACCCCCGAATGACCTTGCTTGCCCACTCATGATCGTCTGTAAATAGGTTGGGGCAATATCGTTCCAGGTTTTGAAACTTGGTGATGCAATCCACCAGACTTGAGTTCTCCTGGTATAACTCTAGAAATTCAATCTTTTGCATAGAGGGGAAAGTAGTTCTCAATGAAGGCTCCCCGGAATGTTTCCCAGGGGATGACTTCCATATTAGGAAAACAGACTCTTCAAATCGTGTCTCACCATTTTCTGGCATTATCCTTTAACCGATAAGTGCCAAAGACCATCTTTTTCTCTTTCGACACAGACAGTACCCGGAAGGCTCATTTTGTTTCCTCAATCCAGCTCTCGGGGAGCTTTGGGTCGGCCTTTCCTATGAAGGTTAGAGGGTCTAGTTTTAAAAACTTTTCATAAGTGACTGCTCTAATGATGACTTGCCCCTGCGGGTGCAACATTATCCTATTGGGCACGCACTTGGCTCCTGAGGGTTGTGGCCATAGTATTGATGGTATCCATGACGAATCTTCTTTGTTCGGCCAATTCGTCAGGAGATTCGCAATTGGTTTGTCGAGTCACCCTTGATGCAAATCAAAGGATGGCTAAATCAGGATTTGATAACACATTAAAATACCAGAAGTAAGCGTATTTATATTATATATCTATAAGTGTTATACAAAAACTTAGCATTGCTGGTCTATTTTGCAAAAAAGGGGAAATTCGGCTAACATGAGTCTAATAACTCCAAAACCAAAATAAAAACTACATTTGTCCCACCCTTCTCCTAACTACAACTCGAGAACTGCTTGAGGTAGTCTCTCATTTTATCTGTGTGCCTTGCCTTGTGCAGAGGGGAGTGGGGCAAAACGGGAGTGTAAGGAGGTGTTTTCAGCGTGTAAAAAGGTGAGTCTGGTGCAACCAAGGTATAGACTGGTGAGTTTAATGTAGCCGGAGTATAGAATGGTGAGTCCAGTTAGGCAATCCGCAAAGACCGCTCAAGCAACGATACACCGAACATTTGGTGAACGATCGAAAATGCCAAAAGCTCTAAAAATATGAAATCTCCAAAAATGCAGAGAAATAGGGTAAACCACCAATAAATATTAAATGCTGAGCAGAAAATATTGCATACACTAACATATCCATCTCACTAAATTTGGTTACTGCAAAACATAGATTAAATATTTTAAATAGTACTTTTGATTAAAATGACTGAAATGCCCCTTGGTTAAAAATTAAGATTTTTGACTTGCTAAATTCATCTAGTAAATTCCAAAATTCAATAATATCACACCAATATTTTATAAAACTCTTAAAAACATGTTTTTGATCAAAAGTAATATAATTGATTGTTAAATATCTAAAATAGTTTTAAAAATACCAATTTTACCCTTGTTAGCCATAAATGAGTAATTGAGCATTTAAACACCAATAAATGAGATTTAAATGATAGAAACACATTTCTAACTTGAAGATAAAGATGAATTGTTTATTTATTAATAATATCCAAAATTTACAAATTTTACATGATCCATGGTGGATCAGATCTGGAATAGGTTTAAAAAAAGATTTTGAAAGTGTTTTTAATTCATTATTATGCTTTAAAACAGATTTACAAAATCGTTTTTGGTAAATCTTTGCCCGGACGACTAAACCGGAAAATCGGGTAACCCGAAAAGCATAGTTTTGTTTTCCTGCATAATTTTAGATGGTTAAATCTTTGTTTTCAACATGAATGGATGTATATTTGCTTTCTTGCATGTGTTTACATTATGAATCATGTCTCTGCAAATTTATTTTATGCGTTTCATGGTGTTTTCGCATGCTAGCATCTTAAACTAGTTATTTTGTGCAAAAAAATTGTGATCTATTTTGAAAGTTTCGATTCCAAGGCATGTATAATGATCATATGATGTCTCTTTATGACAGTAGATGATGTTTAGATACTGTCCATGGGTTGATGCATGATTAAAAATCGTTAATCTATTATGAGGCTTGAGTTTTCTTGTTTTTCTCATGATTTATATTATATTTCACATGCTTTCTTGATTTTTTTAACCGATCCATTGTAGTAAAATAATTCTACCTCTGAAATCGGATCACCAATGGCCAAACCCTTTCATAGAGGCCTTCCAGACATCTCGAAGGTGTCTTAGAAAAATATTGAACCTTATTGGTGGTACAAAAGTGAGGGTTATGGCTGTTGCAACCCAAGACAAAAATTATGCCCTTTGTGCATAGCGATTCTTGACAGTCGATTTTGCAGAAAATCTAATAAATCAATGATTTCAGGTTAATGGTTGATTTTTGGATATGTCATTCACATCATATGAATAAATATGAGAAAAATAAAAGAAAATTACGTTTCATTTTCTGTAAATCTTGAAGGCTCACACAAATTGTGAAAGATTCAAGATTTTGCAGAAAACCTGGATCTGGAACTGTCTCCAGCAGGATCCGGTCCAAAAAACCTATAAAATTCATATAATGGAGTTTTTTGACAAACTCAGATGATTCTAAAAGCTAACAAGCATACCTTTCACCACAAAATTTGGGAAGACGAAATCCCTCTCGGATTGGGCCTGGTGACTATTTCTTTGAGAAACAAGATTCTGATAGGTTTTATCAAGTGCAGAAAAACAGTTTCGGGTTCGTGAATTTTCACGGGCAAACAAAATTGTTTTTTTAGATCTACCACTTGGATGCTAATATCCCCTGACATATCGGTGAATTTTTATAGAGTTATATCTGTTCTTTTTTATGGTTTGTTAGACCCGTGAACAACATGCAAATTCTGATATTATACAGTTCTTGATTTTAGATGATATCTTGATTTGTGAAATTATGTTTCTAAAGTCATGTATTTAATTTTGATATGAGATGTTAATCATACATATGTTAATGTGGAATTTGTCATGAATATGTTGTATGTATGCATATGAATTATTTGGGCATTATGACATATAAGACTACATATTAAACATGATAATTAGACCAAAGGGTATGCATCATCATGCATGTGTTATTCTATGAAATTTATAGTTCATGCTAAATTGAAACGAGTCTCATGCATCATGGAGTGTGATATGTGGCATGTGATATGTTGTAAGTAATGTGAAGCATGCATACATAGAGCTCGAATGCGAGTCAGGTTCGGTAGAACCAATGGGGTGCTTGTAAGTACCTAGTTTGACCTTGTTATATATGCTCATATACACACACTCTAACTGGACTCGGGTATTTTTTAAGTTGAATACGTACCTTGAAACACTCTTGGGTACTCCTTAATGTGAGTACGTATCTTTAGATACTCTTGGGTGCTCCTTAAATTGAATGTACCTTGAGTTGGGTTCAAATGAGCTATGTTAGGACACCTCAATGACTGTAGGAGGTATGGGTTTGTGCCTGGTGAGGCCGTGGTTTGTTGAGCTGCTCTTAGTGGAGCTTGGGGCTGTTGAGCCTGGTGCTGAGTACACCCAATGTTGTAGTTGAACCCAATATAAATAACACCTAATATCTCATTTGTTCTAGTGGCTTACCTTGGAGAGGGTAGGAGATACACTCATCGATTGACATGCTTTGAGGGCATTGGCACCTCTTGGGTCTCCAGTCGTCGGTGTAGGGGGTTGGGGCTGTCAATTTGTCCTAGGTAAACAGTCACGCTCTACAGAGTATAAATCGATTCCCTAGACCAATGTAAGTTTCTCTCTCAGTTAAAGACCACTTCAATGGATGTTTGGCCTGGCTCTTTGAATTGATGGGTTAATTAAAATACATAGCATAATAAACCCTCATCTGATTGTTGAGTCAGGATTAAGTCCTGAGTGTGTACCCTTCAGGAAAGAAAAAAAAAACAATGCATTAGATCAGGTTCACCAGTGGTTAAATGGTTCATTGAATGTTGGCATAAATTCTTATGCATGTCTTGTGAAATTTCTAGTTCCTGCATATGTTGGCATACATGAACCCTTTGATTATTGTTTATTGACTAATGATGATGTAGGTACATCTCTTTATGGTAAGATTGAATTATTATGAAATCTTGCGTGATTAAATTATTAGTGTTATAATCATTAAGTGTGTTGGCTTTATATGCTATGGCATGCTATGATTGAGTGTATTGAGAAAGATGTATGTTTTATCAACTTGTATTTTTTTTCATGCATGTGTGTAGGGTGTTTTTCTATTGGGGTTGTGGCTAATGCCCTTATATTTTAATATTCCAAGTAATAAATAAGCTAGAAGGCGATGACAGGAGGCTCGGGTGTTGTTAAGAGGGTAGCATTCCTTTGAGCTTGTTGGAGAGACTAAATGATTTTATTTACTCTATTATTTATCTTTAGTCCTGCAAACTCTGATGTTTAAAAGACTCGTATTAGATTTATTGCAATTTAATTAATGATTTGATTCAATTATTCTAGTCTTTCAAGTGTGTGTTGGTAATTGTATCTCGCCTAAGGTTTGAACCGAATCTAAAAAGAGTTTTCGTTGTATTCTTAAAAAAAATCGTGTAAAGGGATTTAAAAAAAATTCCTTAAAATTTTCAGTTCCAAAAATTGGGGCGTTACATGAATAAAATCGGATGATCACACTATGTTCGATAATAATAGTGTTTGACATTAGTTTGCTCTCTCTCTCTCTCTCTCTCTCTCTCTCTCTCTCTCTCTCTCTCTCTCTCTCTATATATATATATATATATATATATATATATATATATGAAATATATATATATATATGAAAAATATATGCTTACATCTATGCCATAAAGGTGCGAGTGCAGAAGGTGCGATATGACAATTTTAAAAAACTTGGGCTCTCACAACACACACACACACAGATATATATATATATATAGTCGAAAGCCTCGACTAGTCCACCTAGACGGTCTAGGCATAAGTAAAACGCCAAGGCTTTGCAATTCCTAGGTGGGCAGCTTAAACGGTACCAATTTTGCCAACTAAGGTGCCTAGCCGGCAACTAAGCTATCTCTGCTTAGGGTACGAGGGTAGTTTAGTCTTTTATTATTTATATATATATATATATATATATATATATATATATATATATATTGTCACAAAATAGCATAGAACCCAAGACATTTCAAATCATAGTCCAAATGCCAATCAAAATATATTTTAATACTAACAATATGCAAAACTTGATACAAGTATAAATAAATGATTTCATTCATGATGAACAAAAATACATAAAAGAAATAAATACATAAGGGCCTCACTACAATACACTCAAAAACACACGAAAGAACCTAAAACTTATGAGCTCCTAGATTGATTTTAATGATTACAAAACTCCCCAAGGGCTAATAATTGAATCATAGGTGTCCAAGGATTCGATCTTAAATCATATGCCTATAAAGTTCAAGATGCAGCAAAAATGTGTTTAAAGATTACTCATATTCAATGGAATTGATTGAGCAAAATTTGGAGCAAAGTTGGCAAAATTACTTGACTCAAATGAGGATGAGTCAACCCTTTGAAAAGGCTCTTGTTCGTATGAGTCAACCCATGGAAAGACACAAGCACTTCATTGCTATTCACTCTAAGAGTCAACCCCTAAAGTGTGTCAGAGTCAACCCTCAAAGATCCAAGTGAAAACATGTATTCAGTGCAAAGAATGAGTCGATCCTACAAATCATGAGTCGACCCTCAAGGGAGGATGAGTCAATCCTCAACTCTCATGCTAAAGAGTCGACCCTCTATAAAGCAAGAGTCGACCCTCAAGTTGAAGAGTCAGCTCACTTATAAGTTAGTCAACTTACAGAAGTAATATGAGTTGTGACTCTCACAAGAGAAGAGTCGACTCTCAAAGTGAAGAGTCAACCCTCAGGGAGAAGAGTCGACTTCTCGACATGCTGAGCCAACTCCTAAGCATAACGGGAAGAATTTAATGGACTTCTAGCCGTTGAATAAAGGTGTTCTTTGACCCCAATGGCTATCTAACAGTTACTTTTCATTCCTAATTATAAATTGATGATAGAGGAATGCTTTGAGACTGGTAAAATCACATATACCTTCAAGTACATCAAAGATTCAAAGCTTTCAAGCACTCAAGCACTTTAAAGCTCTTCAACAACAAACTACCTTGATTTCCTTCTTTTGTGTTGGATATATTTTAGGCATTTTGCTTTGGGTTTATTTCACTCTTGCTTATTATATATAAATCTTGTATTATGAAAAAAGTGACTTATATCAACCTATCTTTATTTTGTAAAGCTCTAGGGTTGAGCTACTGTGAGTTGGGAAAACTCACACTATTGTTTCACAAAGGGTGCAAAACTGTTGTATTGGTGACTAGCACCATTAAGCTAGTGGAATTAATGGATTAAGTGTGAGGTTGAGAGGACATAGGTCGGGATTAGCCGAACCTCTATAAATTTGGTGTCTTAAATTGTCTTTTTCTCCCTATCTCTAATAATATCTCGTGTAAAGCAAAAAGTTTTAAAACCCGATTCACCCCCCCCCCCCTACCCTCTCTTGGGTGTTTCACCATATTAAGACTCAACAAAAACTATCCATCACTCTCTCACCCACAATAGCCACACACACACCCCATATACATATAGAGAAAATAGAGGAAGAGATAAAGTAAAAGGAGGAGAGAGAAAGTCCCCTCTAGTCATTGGACTAGAACTCTAGCTATTGGGCTGAGTTCCCAACAACGAGACTGTTGGGCTTAGTTCCCAATGGGCTCCCAACAACTAGGGTAAAGTAAACTTTAGTTCACTTTACAATGAATATATATGTATATATATAATATATTATATACATACAAAAGGGATAGAGTAATCTTAACACCCCCCTCAAACTTACGGTGACTCACCATGAGTTTGCTATTATAAATAAAGAACCCATTATATAAAATGTCTTCATTGACTTCATCAAGTTCTTTCATTTGTTGCTTCCTTAAAGGATGATCTTGATCTTCAATCATATGTTCTATTATTATAGAGAGGGTCTTTACGATCTTTAATATCATCAATATTTGAGAACTTGTAAATAGAGATAACAAAACATCTCAACTATACACATATATATCATAAAACATAAAATATTAAAAAAATAAATCTATATCAATTATATATGATGGAGAGACAAGGGCCAAACACACCAAAAATGCAATATATAGAAAATATTTAATAAGACAAATTAACAATTTTCAAAATCATTTTAAAAAATCTTTAATTTTTCAAACATAATAATTATTGAGAGGCAGAAACTCACTTTAATAGATAATTTTAAGAAATCATAGTTCTTAATTCATAAGAGAACATAATTGCATACAACAACAACAACTACGCCTTCATCCCAAAACAATTGGGGTCGGCGATATGAACCAAAAAAGAAAATCATTCTGGGTCTTCCACATGAATCCTTCTCCAACAATCATTTTTATCCAATGCCATGTCCTCGGTGAGGTTCAAAGCATTAATATCCTTTTCTATCATCTCCATCCATGACTTCTTAGGCCTACCCCGACCTCTTTTAACTAAAGAATATATTTTATTCTTTTTTGTTTCCTTTCATACCCTTTTAAGGGTTATGCTTAAGTGTCCTTTTAAGACACTCTTTCTTACGGATCTTAGTTCGTGTTTGGAAGATCCTCATTTCATTTCACTTCCCGTATCGTTTCTCGCTTCCGCTTTCTAGTCTAGCAACCTTGATATATATATTCTTTTTATTTTTATGACACACTCAAAACTTTGTTGTGATAACAAGAGCGCAATTTACATTGCACGCAATCACACGTTCCATTAGATAATTACGCACATTGAGATGGATTGCCATCATGTCCGTGAAGAATATTTGAAGAAAACTATATTATTGCCTTATGTTACCTCTGAGTATTAACTAGCAGATTTCTTCGCCAAGGCGCCTCCTTCCCCTAGGTTCTACTTTCTTCTTGATAATCTTTTGGTGATCTTTCCGTAAGTTTGAGGAGTGTTAATATATATTTATATAGATATATATAGATATGTATTTTTCTTCTTTGTAATAGGTAATACCCTCTAGGAGTATTTTAATAATTATGTACATGAAATGGGCTTTGCCCATTAGGGGCATAATGGTAATTTTGTAAATATAATAGGCTATTCCTTTTAGAGGTAGAACAGACCCTTTTTTTTTAGTCAATATAATAGGCTTAAAACCTCTTGCTTCCAATGTCTGTCTCCATAATTCTAACTTAGCATTAACCCCAGCTCTAGACTCATCAATCAAAACAATATCATCAGCAAACAAGATACACCATGACACATTTTCTTGAATTGATCTCGTAAGTTCATCCATCACTATAGCAAATAGGAAAGGGCTTAAAGCAGATCCTTGATGTAACCCAACCGTTATAGGAAAATTGGTTGTCACCCCTCCACAAGTGCAGGCATTGGTTACTACTCCTTCATACATATCTTTAATTATACTAATGTACTTGAGAGAAACATCTTTCTTCATCATTGTCCACCAAAGAACGTCCCTAGGTACTTTATCGTATGCCTTCTCCAAATCAATAAAAAACATATGCAAATCTTTGTTCCTCTCTCTATTTCTCTCAATAAGTTGTCTAAGAAGATGCATAGCTTCCATAGTTGATCTTCCAGGCATAAAACCAAATTGATTCTCTGATATCATGACAACCTTCCTCAACCTAGACTCAATCACCCTCTCCCAAAGTTTCATAGTATGACTTATGAGTTTTATACCACGATAGTTTGTGCAATCTTGTAAATCATCCTTATTCTTATATAGAGGCACCAAAGTACTCTTCCTCCACTCATTAGGCATCTTATTTGTCCGCCAAATCTTGTTAAAAAGATTTTTCAACCATTCTAAACATTTCTCTCCCAAGCATTTTCAAGCCTCGATAGGTATACCATCTGGGCCAACTGCCCTTCTTGATTTCATTTTCTTCAAAGCCTCTGCAATTTCTTTCTTTTGAATCTTACGCATGAAGTCACGATTCATCTCATGAAAAGGAACGGAGAAGTCTCCAAGATCCTGAGCATGACTTCCATTAAAAAGCTTATCAAAATAAGCTTTCCATCTCTCCTTAATCTCCTCATCTTTGACTAAAACCCTTTGCGTTTCATCTTTGATACATTTAGCCATACCCAGATCCCTCAATTTCCTATCTCTCATCTTTGCAAACCTATAAATATCCTTCTCGCCTTCTTTGGTATCCAACTTATCATAAACCTCCTTATATACCTTATCCCTCGCATTTTGAACTATTTTTTTAGCTTCCTTCTTTGCTATCATATACTTCTCCAAATTCTCATTATCACGACTCTTACTTAGATTTCTATAATATGCGTATATATATACATATATTACATTAATCTTAACACATACATCTGTGTGGGTGCAACACGGGTGTGTTGCCTTGTTAGAAGAGTCCAGGTTACATAGGCTAAAATACATCTGCTAGCATGTATGTCTCTCAATTTGTTGGTTATGGAGAAAAACTGCATTAGAGCCCACAATTCAGATGCGGAGTAGAGAATCCAGTAACCATGGCAACAAGATCTAAAGGAGAAGAGATGACCTTTTCAACAATCCCCAAGCCATGCTAGCATATTCATGGAAATGAACACATTTTGAGGTGAATACCTAACAATAGCTATTTGTGCACCAAATAAACTTCATACATGCGCAATACAAATATGTGATAGAGATAGCTTGACTGCAGTAGACCACCATATTGTGAAGATCATGTTTAATGGACGTTGCATACCTGGAAATAAGAGCAGCAATACTGTCGATAATGACTAATTTTACATGGTGTTGCAGTAGAGATACATTGATTTGCTGTAACCTGTGGGAAAACAATGAGAAAAAAAAATCAAAGTTATGATACATAATTTTATTTGGTTTGTGAATTTACAGGCTTGTGCCAGAATAGACAAAATTATGCCAACAATACAGACAACAGAGATTTGCCTTGGCAGGCTACATAAGTTTACCATCCATGGGTCAGAAAGGGTCATTAATAGGTAAAAAATAAACATGAATGCAACTGAAAAAACCTATGTATTTTACGAAAACCATAACATTCAAGAACATTTATTTTTATTTTTTATTCCCGAGACATAACACAGCTTGTTGTTGTAACTTTTGCATCCATTAGCCTCAATGAACTGGAGAAAATGAGTTAACAGTTCCTAGAATATGGAGAAAAAAATATCACAATGGGCACTAAATATTACATATTCTACTTTGATGATAAACTCACAAAATATTCAAGGCACTAAGAAAAGTATTTTGGAATTTCATAGTCCTAACCTAAGCAATGTTATCGATATCGGTGCGTATCGGCAGAAATTCGATATACTACAGGCTTGAATCAGCTGTTTTTTAATAAATGTAAAAAAATACTTTTGTAATATTATTTTATAATTTTTTTAATGGTTTTAACACGTGTCATTTTATGATTGACACAATAATTTTTTATTATTTTTGGGCCGATACAGAACGATTCAGTTGAGTATCGGTATCAGCCGATGCAGCTGAATTGGTGGCCCAACGATTCAGGGCCGATACCGATACTGACAACATTGGTCCTAAGGATGGTTACAGGATAAAAGTACCTAAGAATATCATTTAAAGAAAATAATGCAGTCCGGAAACCAAAGACTCACAAAAAATGGAAGAAAAAAGTGAGAGTAATGCTAAAAGTTAAATCAGACATCAAATTACTATATCCACTACAAGTATATTATAATTACAGTAAGATGAAGAAAACTCCAACAAAATACTAACTCATCTCAATTTTTAAAAATAATATTTAATACTGTCTGGACCTATCAGTGAATTCAGAAAGTGTTGCGGGTTGCAAAACCACAATCCGACCTGCAAGCTGCAAAACTCATCAAACATAAACTAGCAATACTCATCAAACATTTAAAACAAAGAATCGCATGCTAAACAAATCAACGCACTTCCTGTACCTCTTTTGCCATTCCCTTCACATGAAATATATGTGAATAGCTGCTTTCTCCTATCTCAATAAGCCTACATAGATGAAATTACTCAACTCATATTTATAGGTTAGCAGAAGGGAGAGATTGATAAATGTTTTCTAGATGTTATCGAAGTCAAATCCTAAGGAAAAAGATCATGCCATCAAATACCTTTTTGAACTAAATTTAGATTCTGTGTCAATGTAAATTACATGACCATTCAGACCTCCACAACTTCTTGGTAATGCAGCCAGAAGTGAAAGCTTTAAGCAGAACTGCAAGAAAGCCCAGGTTACAAGAGATACATGCAGATAGTGCAGAAGCTCGCAATCATATAAATTTTACCAAACATAAGAATGGATAGAAAACAAAAACAATTAGATTCAAAAATACAAAAAAGATATTCAAAAACTAAGATGAAGTGACCTACAAATATAATTTAATGGAGATGCCACTGCCAGTCATGGCACAACACAAACAAGTGATGGCACTAAATTTATTTATATTATCCCACTAGCAGCCCATATATTATCAATCAATCCGTTGCTACACATTATTCCATGCAGGAAAAACAAGGTGAAAATTGAAATAAATAAAGGAAAGAAGATGGAAAACGCAGAAGCTTATGATAGCTTTGAATCTACCCATGCAAATCAATCAGACATGGCACAATGATTTATTCAAGTAGAACTTATTGCCAAAATGCTAGATGAGGCCCCTGACTAAAAGGTATGAAGCTTAGGCTAAAACAGAAAACACCCTGAAATACTTACAATGCAAAGCTTTAGAATCAGTTCGACAAACAAACTTGAGAACAATGAGTACAAGAATACTTAAAGGAAAAAAAAACTGAATGATCCGATCAGTCCTCAAAGTATAAAATAAAGAGCCATTGTTCTTAGTCTGCTTATAAAAGCAAATTCCATCCTTGTGGAATTGGCCAACAAATCTATATTTTGGTCCCTGTTCTGGCAGGGATGTTCTAATCTGAGCCAGTAATTCAGGACATTATTGTCTTTAATTGTGCACCTTGCTGGTCTTCTCATGTTTAAATTTTCTTTTTTTCGTTATTAGAAGTATGTAGCATCTGCTGGGAACCTGGCTGTAAAGATTCTGTACAAAAGTGTCAAACCATTTCATGAAATAACCCAAGTGGCTGCGAGAAGCTTAATGATAATGTTGTGATCTCCTGTAGACGTAACAAACCCAAGCAAGAATAGTTTGGAAACTGATAAACCAAAATTTGAGCTGTACAATGTTACAGTATGTTGTGTGTGTGTGTGTGTGTGTGTGTGTGTGTGTGTGTGTGTGTGTGTGTGTATATCAGTGTTACCAGAAGCTTGTTAGGTAGGTGGGAGGTGTGCTTCCCGAAAACTCACTTTGGAAGTGTGATACTCCTCGGTTCCGAAACTTGATGGGAATCTCGATTCTCCTATGCTTTCCACACGCTTCATCCATGCTTCCTACATGCTTCCTATATGTCATCTCACGCTTCTTTTCATGTTCTTTATGTGCTTCATCTTATACTTTTCACTCACTTCCCATGGGCTTTCTCTAAAGAAGTAACCATCATTTTTAGATTTTGACAGAAATTTAATTCTTACAATAAAGAATCATGAAATTTAAGAATCATAATTTTTATTTTAGTTTTTATTCGATTTCCATTTTGATTCTCATATCACTCCCTTTTTTATTTCCTTTTCTCTTTCAAATCGATTTTTTGCTTCTCGCTTCTGCTTCCTGTTAAAATGTAAAACATATAGATATAATAATAATATAAATATTATTATTATATCTATATTTTTCTGTAATTTTATTTTATTTTTCTGTATTTATTTTTGTATTTTTTAGTGTCTAGTTCTAATAGAACTAGACTAACCATATCTAGTTAAGTTCCACTTGGAACTTAACTAGAAAGGTAACTGTTGGAATGGTCCAACGGTTACATTTCTAACCGTACATTTCTAACCGTTGGACCATTCCAACGGCTACAAGGAGAGCTCCTTAAGAGCTCTCCTCTTCTTCCCATTTTCAAACTTGTATATATAGGGGTGCAGCCTCTCCTGTAAAATAATTCCAATGCTTCTTAAGCATTAGGTTCTCCAACTTCAATAAAGAATATATTTTATTCTTTTTTGTTTCCTTTTATACCCTTTTAAGGGTTATGCTTAAGTGTCCTTTTAAGACACTCTTTCTTACGGATCTTAGTTCGTGTTTGGAAGATCCTCATTTCATTTCATGGTATCAGAGCAATTTCATGGTATCAGAGCAATGTTCATCCTACGTTGTGAGAATTTCTTGCCTCATTTTCCATGCCAAGCTTACAAAGGTGTTTTATCACCTTGGTTGGGTTCTTTGAAGCTCCCTTTGAAGGAAAGAGAAAAGAGGAAAGCTCGTTGCATCAAAATCTTGTGTTTGTTCTCTTTTACCCTCTCTTCCTCTTTATTTCTTTTTCTTTCTCCTTTTATCACCTTTGTAAAAGATGAATGATTAAGATAAAATCACCATCATACCCATGAAGCTAAACGACACAAATTATGTAACGTGGGCTTCAATAATGAAGCACCACATATGGGGAAAAGAATTATGGGGCATAGTAGATGGTTCTGATTCGGAACCTAAACTTGTCCTCACCAAAATGGAAGGTGATAAAGAAATTCTCTTAACCGAAGAGGAGAAAAGCAAAGTCTTAGCCAACTTTGAAAAAAGTTGGAAGGAATGGCGAATAACGGCGCATGCTAAAATTATGTCATAGCTAATTAGTAGTGTTGACATAAAGAAATGCTCTAGTCTCGCCAAGTTTGAGCATGTTGATAAGGCATGGGAATATCTCAAGAATATGTATTCCCTAAAAGATATTGCACATGTGTACAATCTTCAAGAAAGAGTGAGATCAATGACCCAAGGTGATAAAACTATACGTGAATATTATAATGAACTATCGGAACTTTGGGGTGAATTGGCTATTTTAGAGCCAAAATGGCATTGTCCCGAGGACATTGAGCTCCGGCAAAAGCAACTTGACATGGAGCACTTTTATCAATTTGTAAATGGTCTTAGACTAGAATTCGAGTCGACCAAGTCGGCCCTTCTTCATCGGGGAAAAGTTCCCTCTATTGTCGATACTATAGAGGAATTAACTACGGAGGAAAACAGAATCAAGAAGAATACTCCAAAGACTGAAGATGATTCTATGCTAGTTGTATCTAGACTGAGGAATCATGTACGATCTTATAGACCTCCTCATTTTAACCGACAAAGTGGACACTACAGGCCACAATGTCTCAAGCTTAAGGAGCTGAGAGAGAAAAGAGTTGTGATTGCTGGATTGGAGACCAAAGATCAAGATGAATCAGTTTCCATGGCTCAACTAATGGAGATTCTCCAACCTCTCATCAAAGGAGCCTACTCTTCATCTGAAGCTTCAACTGGCGCAGCTGTCTCATCTTTTTTTGATCCTGGTAACTTTTCTTGGCTCCTTGACTCTGGTGCTTCTTTCCATATGACCCCAAGTAATCAAAGTCTATCCGAATGTGTTAAAAATAAAACAAGTGTGTCAAAAGTTTTTACAACTGATGGAACTTCTCTTGAAATAGAAGGAATAGAAAATTTTGAAAAAAAAACATAAAACTAAAAGATTTTCTATCCCAGAAGTTAGATATATTCTCAAATTAAATTTAAATATTTTATCTGTATCTCAAATATTTGATTATGGATGTAATATTTCAATTTCTTCTCATGGTTGTTGGGTTCAGGATCGTCAGTCAGAAAAATTGATTGGGGAAGGCCATAGAGAAGGACTCTATTACATGGATTTTTTGGAAATGCCGAAGAATGCCTTTTGCTATAACATTCAGAAAAATGAGTTGGAACTGTGGCATAAAAGACTTGGTCATCCACATATAGCCAAAATCCAACATTTTCCAAATCTAGGAAAATTTTGTAACTCTGAATCATTTGATTGTAAAGATTGTATTCTTGGCAAAATAAAAAGAATACTATTTCAGAACAGAACTTTTATCTCTTAAAGACAACTTGAATTAGTACACTCGGATGTTTGGGGTCTTGCACCAGTAATTTCTAAATGAGGACTTTCTTATTACGTTATTTTTGTTGATGATTTTTTCCGACATACGTGGATTTACTTTCTTAAACACAAGTCTGAAGTATTTTCATACTTTCAAACATTTCATAATATGGTTAAAAACAAGTTTCAAAATGATATTACTATTTTTCGCACAGATTCAGGGGGAGAATTTTTATCCACAGATTTTAAAAATTATCTTAATTTACATGGCATCACACATCAAAGGTCATGTCCATACACACCTCAACAAAATGAGTTGGCAGAACGTAAACATCGCCATATTATGGAAACTACTAGGACTTTATTAATAGCAAATCAAGTCCTGAAATATTTTTGGGCAGAAGCTGCCTTAACTGTCACCTATCTGATTAATAGGATGACATCCTCTTCTTTGCAAAATATAACTCCCATTGAAAAACTTATGAACGTTTCTCCAGATTACTCTAGACTGAGAATATTTGGATGTAAGTGTTTCATATTTATCGACAAAAATGATAAACTTTCTCCTCGTGCGATTCTATGTGCCTTTTTAGGGTATACTGAAAATAAAAAAGGTTATAGGTGTTTTGACCTCAAAAATAATAGATTATATATGTCTATAAATGTTTCCTTTCTCGAAAAGGAGAGCTTCTTTGATTTTGAAAAACCAAAGGAAGTCACTGAGTACTCTTTTTTGTTAGATCTAACATCAAAATCTGATGAATATGATCTTGACTATAACTTTGATAATGATCAAGGAATTATTGATCTTGATCATAATGTTGACAATGAAGAAGTTCATAGAGACACTAGTATACAGTATTTCAGGCGACGAGAGCCTAATCTTCCATGTGCACTTGAAAGATATTCTGACATTCCAACTAGACGGTCATCTCGAGTCTCGAGGCCTCCAGGAAAGTTTGTGTCATACGAGTCCTCACCTACGTATAGGGTAGTCATTGCATTAATTCACTCATATGAAGAACCATCTACATATCTTCAAGCAAAAAATGATGTCAAATGGATAGAAGCCATGAAAGCTGAATTAGATGCACTCAAAAAGGCTTCTACATGAAATATTCAAAATCTTCCTCCAGACAAGAAAACTATAGGATGTCGTTGGATTTATAAAATTAAAACCAAGAGTGATGACACTCTTGAAAGATATAAAGCCCGATTAGTAGCCAAAGGTTATGCCCAAGAATATGACATTGATTATAAAGAAACCTTTGCTCCTGTGGCTCGTATGACAACTGTCAGAACCTTAATTGCCTTAGCCTCTATCAAGAAATGGTTCATTTTTCAAATGGATGTCAAAAATGTCTTTTTAAATGGAAAGCTAGTTGAAGAAGTATACATGGAACCCCCTCCTGGTCTAAGTATTCCTAAGGGTAAAGTCCTTCGCTTAGAAAAAGCCTTTTATGGACTTAAACAAGCACCAAAAGCTTGGTATAATAGGTTTAGTCGTGTTATGATTGATATTGGTTTTCAATTCTGTTTAATTGACACTGCTTTGTTTGTTAAGAATTCTGGTGCAGAAATCATTGTACTTCTTCTTTATGTGGATGATATGATCATCACTGGAAGCGATAAACAGGGAGTTGAAACGATCAAAACACTTCTTAAATCTCATTTTGAGATGACTGATTTAGGCTTATTGAGATATTTTTTAGGCATTAAAGTTGTTTCTTCTCCTAGAGGATATTTATTATCTCAGACTAAATTTGCTTTTGACATTGTTTTCAGGTTTGGTATTATTGATGATAAGAAAGTAGACACTCCAGAAGTTGTCAATGTTTAAATAAAGATTGATGATGGAGAACTTCTTGCAGATCCTACCCCTTACAGACAGCTTGTCGGGGCACTTTCCTATTTATCCATTATCAGACCAGACATAGCACATGTTGTTCACACAGCAAGTCAGTTTCAGCACGCTCCCACCTCTGTTCATATGGGAGCAGTCATGCATATTATCAGATACATTCAATCCTCTCTTTCACGGAGACTTTTCTTGTCTTCCTCCTCCTCCCTTGATTTAATTGCATATACTGATGTTGCTTGGGGAGGTGATCCCAATAACAGACACTCAATCACTGGTTTTTGTGTCTTCTTAGGTGAATCATTAATCTCGTGGAGATGCAAAAAGCAGCAGAAGGTCTCTCTATCATCCACTGAAGCTAAATACAGAGCTATGGCAACCACGACCATGGAAGTAGTTTGGCTCCGACGTCTGCTTGCTGACATGGGAGTTGAAGCAACAAAAGCTTCACAAATGTGTTGTGACAACAAAAGTGTGATCTACATTGCAAGTAACAGAACATTCCACAAACACACCAAACACATCGAAATGGATTGTCACTACGTCAGAGAGGAATATCTATATGGGACAATTGATCTGTCATATGTTACTTCAGAGTATCAGTTAGCAGATTTCTTTACAAAGCCTCTCGTTGCTCCTCGTTTTCACTTCCTCTTAGACAAACTTTCGCTCATTGTATCGTAAGTTTGAGGGGGAGTGTTAAAATGTAAAACATATAGATATAATAATAATATAAATATTATTATTATATCTATATGTTTCTGTAATTTTATTTTATTTTTCTGTATTTTTTCTGTATTTATTTTTTTATTTTTTAGTGTCTAGTTCTAATAGAACTAGACTAACCTTATCTAGTTAAGTTTCACTTGGAACTTAACTAGAAAGGTAATTGTTGGAATGGTCCAACGGTTACATTTCTAACTGTTGGACCATTCCAACGGCTACAAGGAGAGCTCCTTAAGAGCTCTCCTCTTCTTCCCTTTTTCAAACTTGTATATATAGGGGTGCAGCCCCTCTTGTAAAATAATCTCAATGCTTCTTAAGCATTAAGTTCTCCAGCTTCAATACAACAACAACAACTACGCCTTCATCCCAAAACAATTGGGGTCGGCGATATGAACTAAAAAAGAAAATCATTCTGGGTCTTCCACATGAATCCTTCTCCTCCAATCATTTCTATTCAATGCCATGTCCTCGGTGAGGTTCAAAGCATTCATATTCTTTCCTATCATCTCCATCCAAGTCTTCTTAGGCCTACCCCGACCTCTTTTAACTAAAGAATATATTTTATTCTTTTTTGTTTCCTTTCATACCCTTTTAAGGGTTATGCTTAAGTGTCCTTTTAAGACACTCTTTCTTACGGATCTTAGTTCGTGTTTGGAAGATCCTCATTTCATTTCACTTCCCGTATCGTTTCTCGCTTCCGCTTTCTAGTCTAGCAACCTTGATATATATATATATATATTCTTTTTATTTTTATGACACACTCAAAACTTTGTTGTGATAACAAGAGCGCAATTTACATTGCACGCAATCACACGTTCCATTAGATAATTAGGCACATTGAGATGGATTGCCATTATGTCTGTCAAGAATATTTGAAGAAAACTATATCATTGCCTTATGTTACCTGTGAGTATTAACTAGCAGATTTCTTCGCCAAGGCGCTTCCTTCTCCTAGGTTCTACTTTCTTCTTGATAATCTTTTGGTGATCTTACCGTAAGTTTGAGGAGGAGTGTTAATATATATTTATATAGATATATATAGATATGTGTTTTTCTTCTTTGTAATAGGTAATACCCTCTAGGAGTATTTTGATAATTATGTACATGAAATGGGCTCTGCCCATTAGGGGCATAATGGTAATTTTGTAAATATAATAGGCTATTCCTTTTAGAGGTAGAACAGACCCTTTTTTTTAGTCAATATAGCTGTTGGGAATCTCCAATAGCTATATTTAGTTTTGTCTTTTAGTCAATATAGCTGTCGAGAATCTCCAACAACTATATTTCAGGTTGTTAGGGTCTTTCCCAATAGCTATATGTGTCCTCTTGGCCCTCTTATTTGTAAATAAACAAGGACCTCTTGTCCCATTAAATGTTATGCACTTTTGTAATACATATTTGATAAACAAAGATTATATTTTTAAGATTGTGTTCTTGTGTTGGCTTTGTGAGTGCCCCTTGTGGGTTGTTCTTGTGCTCTTGCCCATAGTAGGCATTCTACATTTGAATCCTTGAGGATTCATTATAAATGATCCTTAAGGTATCTGATGATATATAACTCTTTGGAAATGTAAAATTATAGGATACAGCATTCAAGAATGAGTCCAAAATAAATAGATGTCATATTAGAAGGCGCGAAGGGCCACAAAGTTAAAGACACATAGACTAGGTGAACAGTTTGTTATTCCTTGAAGTGCCAAGAAGGCTGATCATCTATGTCACACGGACTCTTCTAACATGGCACCGCACCCGCACCCAGGCGGGTGCGACACTTGGACATAACTTCCTTTGTGTTAGGTGAAGTCAACCACACTGAGGTTCATTTCTATCCAAAAGTAGATTCTGTTAACCCTAATCAAGTTCATTTTTATCTATATTATATATATATATATATATATATATATACATAAATGCACACAAATACATGTAGTGTTAACTGAAAACTGTTATATATATATATATATACTCCCCGCACCCCCGCACCCAACTTTTTTTAAAGTGCCGCATCCGCACCTGCACCTATGTGACATAGCTGATCATGCTCATGCTATACAAAAGCCATGAGTAGGTCAACCATTTTGCAGACCAGTCAAGCATTTTCAATATAACTGCATATCTGTGGAGACGAGCAGAATATCTTGTTCAAATAGGGAAGAAAATGCATCTTACAATGTAATGATGGTCATGATTAGGATGACATATGCACATAGGGTGCACATTGGGCTGGCCCAAGCAAGCCAGACCTGGGGCCCAACCCAGACCCAGGCTTGCTGAAAGCCCAACCTGACTCTTGTTGCTTTCAGGCCAGGTCAGAGGCTTATCAGGCTGGGTTCCAAGTGGGTTGGGTTGGTCCCTCAAAACTCAAGAGTAAACAGGTCGGGCCGGGATCAGCTCCACTGAGACAACATTTTTACCTGGACCCTGCCCATCTACTAAGTGGATCTGGATGGGCTCGATATTTATCAGGCTTCGGGCAGCACAAGGCAACCCAAACTCTGCCCACATTGGGTCAGATGCTCAACACCACCCATTGGTTGCCCAACCCAATACCCAAGGTAAACAAAGTGTTTTTATACTTTTCTTTCTTCATTCATTCATATATATAGTCCATTTGTATCTGGCCAACCTCATAACGATATAGTTGCCCAAGTTTTGTTTAGAGAGTCAAACTGTCAAACTAAGGGGTCAACCTCTAGAGCCAGATGTATTCATTGTTTGCATCTCTCTCTCTCTCTCTCTCTCTCTCTCTCTCTCTCTCTCTCTCTCTCTCTCTCTCTCTCTGTGTGTGTGTAATATCGTGTATTTTCATACTTAGTTAAATTTTGAGATTTCTGAAATGTGGTTGTGTTGTAGAAATATAAGAAAACCTTCGATATTAGGATGCGATAATTGAGTCTGGGTGTGGCCCAGGTCTCATTGACGAGACCAAAATGAGTCAATTAAAAGGTGATAAAAAAATTTATTTTCAACCTTTAAATTCAAGCGAAACTAGAGTTAAATTTGGGTGAATTTCAAAGGCGAAATTCGAATTATATATTGTTAGATGTGTCTCAAAATTCTAAGTATTATGGTATTTTACTTTTTCAAATTCGGGCCACAGTTGGCCCAAAAATCGCAAATTTTCAAAAAAGGACCGCTTCGACGAGCCGGGTCCGGATTTGGATCGAACTGGATCCAATCTGCATGATCCAAATTAATATGGATCTGGACTCAGTCCAAGACCCATATTAAATTAGAACTGATCCATCTTAGGATCCGATTGGATTTTGGATATAGATTTGGATCTTGAATCCGAATCCAAAATCCATGTCCAACAAAAATACAACTCTAAATTCGATAATTATGCTTGAATTAAAATTAATTAGAGTTAAAAAGACTCCCAGAGAGATAAGGTACCCTCTGAAAGTTTCTAGATATTTAATTATTAATAATTAATTAATTAATTATAATTAATTTTGAATTTCAACATTTGTTAATTAATTAGGACTCCTTAGTAGAGTCCTTACTCATTTGAGGAAGGTAGTAGAAATAAGAAAGGCTACTTGAATTAGGAAAGGAGGTGAAAAAGTCAACATAAAAAGAATTTCAAAAAAAATGGAAAGAGGGTGGAAAAGGACTCCCAAATGAGAAGTCCTCTCTCCAGCACAGTCCACGTTAGAAGGGGCCTGAAGGATAAGGGCCTATTTTTCTATATAAGCTTAAAAAAAAAAAGAGAGGGAAAGAGAGAAAGGAGAGAGGAAAAGAGAGAAAGAGAGAAGGGAAGAAGAAGAAATCTTTTTCCTCTCCAACCATCCGCCAATCCTCTCGGTAGCTTTTCAAACTCTAAGTAAGATACGGGTGTTCTCTTTTGTTTCGGATGAGAAAGAGAGCCTAAATAGGCTTTAGGCAAGATTTTGAAGAAAAACTATGAATTTTATTTTAGTTTCACCGTTCCGATCCATGGGAATCGATGTATGCATGGTTAGAATATGTATTTTTGATTCCTACATTAGTTTACATGCATATATTTATGTATTTTATATATATATATATATATATATGTGTGGAACGTATGTATTTACATATATATTTGGACAGATCTGTCTCATATGTTTAACGGGCAGATCTGGCCATCGTGATGATGGGCAGATCTGGCCATCGTGATGATGGGCAGATCTGGCCAGATAAGAACCTTTATCCGTTCTATCCGTCCTGGACAGATCTGTCCGCTGGACAAGTGGACAATTCCGAACAGGTGGACAAGATATATATATATATATATATATATATATATATCTGTTTGAAAAAATAAATAAATAAATAAATAATATTTCCGATTTGGTGTTTTTTGTCCGGGACAGAATGGACAGCTGTCCAGTCCCAGCCTGGACAGTCAGCTGGGACTGAACAACAGCCTGAACAGTCGGCTGGGACAGGACAGTCCCAGCTGACTGTCCAGGCTGAGACTGGGCCTCTGTTCAAAAAAAAAAAAAAAGTTTAAATATATATATATATATATATATATATATATATATATATATATATATATATATATATATATATATATATATATATATATATATAGTGAGCCTCCAGCAGACTGGTCGGCTGGGGCTGGCACACTGTCAAATCGGCAAAAAAAAATAGAAATGTAAAGGAAAAAAAAAATTAGCTGGGCTGGCTGCCAACCCAGCCAAACTGGGTTCGGTTGGGCAAGCGCAGGACCTGCCAGGCCCAGCCAGTTTGGCTGGGCAGGTGCAGGCCCTGCCGGCAGACATTCAGTATAAAAAAAGTTTTTTTTTGTTGGGCAAATGAAAGCCCTGCCAGGCCCAGCCAAACTTTGCAGAGGCCTGTTAGGCCCAACCGACCTGGGTTCGGCTGGGCTGAGCAGGGCCTGCTAGGCCAGGCCAGCCGACCTGAGTTCGGCTGGGCCAGACGACTGGATAAAATATACAGTTTATATATATGAGCTCACCCAAGCTGAACTGAGTTGAACTCTCTATGTTTGGGCTTGACGCTATTAAGCTAAACAAGCTGTTTGTGGCTAGGCTTGCCAGCTATACGAACTTATCGTGATAAGCTGAACAAAGCTGAATCATGAGTGGTTTGATTCGGTTACCAGCGCTAAGCTCTATTGGTTTCTTTGCTGCAGTAATGGTTATTTGGTGTCTTGTGGTTAATGCATGCTTTACATTGCATTGCATCAAATTATGATAGTCACGTGTATGTTGCAATGGAAGTCTTATGTGCGGCTTTGCCTTGGTTGGTTATTGTGAACATATCCACGGAAGCTTGGTACATGTCATTAAGCTCAATTTCCCTATGGTGTATATGTTGAAGCACTAACCTAGCTTTGCTTCTTACTACAAGATCAAAGATGGATGACTACTGCAAATATTATAGTGTAACAATGTAATCTGAAGGTTCCTGCAATTATATGTCAAAAAAAATATGAAATTTCATGCCTTCGAGGTGTGAACCCATGGCCCTCATATGCCATGGTCACGGCTTATGAACTGCATGTGTCAAAATAGAGGTTGATGGATTTGAAAGCAACCCAATTTATGGAATGAATGTTTTTGTGCGCAACTCAATAACATCATGGATCTTGGCACAAATGTTTGAACCATGGTGTTGGGCCTAGTGTTAGAATCCTTTGGAACCTATATTGAAAGAAAGAGAAAGAGAATAGAAGGAGAAGGGGCTGTGGCTGTCACGATTTCAATCAATGAAATTGTGACCTAAACAATGTATTAATATGTTTGTGTACAGTATGGGTCCGGGTTTGGTATAATATCCAGACCCGAAATGAAATAAAAACTATACATTAAAAGAACTCGGGTCTGATATGATATCTAGACCCTAAACACACTTTCACACTTTTTCACCCCCCCTTCAAGTTGATCATGGTTTTGAACCATGAACAACTTGCCCTTAAGCATCCAAAAGCGATCTTTTGTCAAGCCCTTTGTAAAAATGTCTGCAACTTGTCTTTTAGTATTAACAAACTCAGGCTTGATCTCTTTTTCTTTAACTTTTTGTCTCACAAAATGTTGGTCGATCTCAATATGCTTAGCGCGACTGTGATGTACTGGATTAAATGACATATTGAGAGTACTTTGATTGTCACACAGCAAGGTAGATGGAGAGATCGTTTCTCCCACTTCAGTTAGTAAATGCTTGACCCATGTGACTTCGGCAGTAGCGGCAGCCATGAATCTATACTCAGCTTCGGTGCTTGGCTAAATTTCTTCCAATAAAGACACAATATCTTGACATAGACCTTCACTCATCAAGATCTCCTACCCAGTTTGCATCACAATATACAGTAAGTTCACACACAACCTTGCCAGACGACTATGGAGAATATATCAACCCATCTCCAATGGTCCCTTTCAGATATTTGAGTATCCTCTTAACCGCTTCCATATGTCCAGTACGTGGTGCATGCATAAATTGAGACACTTGATTTACTGAATAAACAATATCAGGTCAAGTAAATGTGAGATATTGTAACATCCCTATTAGACTGCGGTACCTGGTGGAGTCCTCACACAGGTCTCCATCATGAGTACTCAATTTGTGGTAGAGCACACTTGGAGTTGTTAAAGGTTTGCAATATTTCATGCCTGCCTTACTGAGAACATCTATCATATACTTGTGTTGAGTGAGAGTCAAGCCATGAGTCTGACTATCGATTTCTATGCCAAGAAAATAGTGCAAGGTCCTGAGATCTTTCATTTTGAACCTTTGACCTAATAGATTTTTCACTTCTTTGATGTGATCTTGAGAGTTTCCTGTGATAACCATATCATCAACATAAATTAATAAGAGTTATCACATTCTAACTTCTAAAAATGAATAATGAGTGATCCAGTGGAGAGCGTGAAAATCCATGCTTTTGAATCTCAAAGGAGAAGCTGTCAAACCAAGAACGAGAGGCTTGTTTTAGGCCATAGATAGTGCTCTTTAGCCTGCACACATGTGTTTTACAATTTTGCTCTTGATATCCAGGGGGTTGTTCCATGTAAACTTCCTCCTTCAAATCCCCATGCAAGAATGCATTCTTTACATCAAACTGACTAAGCTTTCATTCATGTTCAACGGCCAAGGAAAGAATAATTCGAATCGTTCTCATTCTTACCACTGGGTTGAAGGTCTCATCATAGTCTTGCCCTGCTTCTTAAGTGAACCCTTTTGCCACCAGTTTTGCCTTATATCGTTTAATGGTTCCATCTGGTTTATACTTTATTTTGTAGACCCATTTGCATCCAACAACATTTTTGTCAGGTGGTCTAGGAACGATTTCTCAGGTTCCACATTCATGTAAGGCTTGCATTTCATCATTCATGGCTTCTACCCATTTGGTAGAAGTGGTTGCCTGATAGTACATAATAGGTTCATCTTCTTTATTTAGGGCAATTAAGAAGAGCTGAAAATCTAAGGAGAAATTGTTATAGGTAACCCACCTATCAATAGGGTGTCGCATGCAATTAGATCTTCTGACCTCAAGAGTATGAGAGGAAGTAGGTGCAGCTGCTGAGGTGTGATTTGAAAGGTCTGGTGCTGTCGTTCGTCGTTTAGTATAGCAAATGCCCTTGTATCTGCCCGGTACGGATGATATTTCTTCCCCATTCTGTGGTCCCGATGTGCTAATAGTCTCAGACGTGTCTTCTTCCTGTCGCCCACAACCTGGAGAACAAACTTCATTGGAACTAGCAAAAAGCTCGGAATTCAGCCAAGGGTAATAAACTTCGGTGATGGTAGGGGACATATCTGTTGTTCCAGCTTTGTGATCAAAATTGTGTTCATCAAAATAACATTTCTTGAGATTCTGATACGTCTGTTGGCGGGATCATAACACCTATATCCTTTGTAGTCGTCTGCATATCCCACAAATCTACATTTCTAAGCCTTGTCCTTAAACTTGTTTCTCAGGGACCGATCAATGTACACATAACAAACACATCCGAAGGCACGCAAATCATGATAACTAGGATGAGCTCCAAAAAGACAGTAATAATGAGACTTATTTTCCAAAACAACCATATGTAATCTATTTATCACATGTAGTATAGAATGAAAAGCTTTTGTCCACAGATTGATGGGGAGATTACTGTCATGGAGCATACTCATGGCACTTTCAACGATATGCCTGTGTTTTCGCTCAACAATCTCATTTTGTTGAGGGGTGTGTGAGCAGGACACCCTTCTACCTATTCCATTATTTTGAAGAAAGAAAATAAAGTCACTAGATGAGAACTCTCCATCACATTGGAAGAATTTGATGGACTTACTGAATTGATTTTTTACTAAGGAAAGAAAATTTTGAAACAAGAGAAAAACTTCCGACTTATTTTTTATGAAGTACATCCAGATGTATCAAGAGTAGCTATCAACAAAAATTAAGTAGTATCTGCTCCCAGATCCAGAGACAACTGGGACAAGTCCTCATACATCAGAACATATTACCTCAAAAGGCTTTGAAGCTCTCTTATTAATAGAGTGAAAAGGCAATACATGACTTTTGCATAAAAGACAACTGGAACACTTCTGACTTTTCTCATCCACATTGAGACCTTCTTTTGGAATGAGATTATTATAAACAAGTTTCTCAATAAAATGACTCCCACAATGTCATAATCGACTATGCCATAAGAAGGGCTTATTACATTCAGAAATACTAAAAACATTTGCTGAAGAGAAGGAACACGACTCTAATGAAGACTTCGAATCCAGATGAGTGGGGCAGACAGGATGACATGGAGCTTCTTCAAAGACATACATATTTTCTCATCTTTTTCCTTCAGCGAATGTTTCCCTCGTGCGAAGATCTTTGACCTGTACAGAGAAGGGAGTGAATTCGACTGAAGCATGATTATCATCAACAAGTTTAGAAATAAAGACAATATTTTTCTTGATATTGAGAGCATGAAGAACATCAGAAAATTCAAGAGTAGAATGTGGCATGGGAATGACAGATTTTTCAACATGAGAAACAGGATGGTAGGATCCATTTCCAGTGACAATTTTACTTTTGCCAAAATAAGGAATAGGTTTAGAAAGTTTACTTGCATCACCAGTCACGTGAGTTACTGCCCCTGAGTCAACGAACCAAATGCCTTGATCATTCTGCCTTAATTTCAATTATGATAAGGCGGATATCAATAGATCCCTAATCTCTCCACTGTCTCTAATATTGGTAGACTTTCTTTTTGGTTCTGTCTGTGGAGTCTTTCTTTTATTTTCAGGATTGTGCCAACAATTCGCCTTGATATGCCCCCTTTTGTTACAAAGGAAGCAAGTGGGGATAGATCCTTGTCCCTAAGCATCAGTCAACATATTTGGAGTGGGAAGCAATCCATGTCCTCTGTGTCCATTTCGCCTTTGTCCCCCTTGCCCCCGTCCTCGACCATAAGTCACTCTTGTGACGAAAACTTCTTAGAAATTTGTATGAGCATGAGTTTCTTCAAAAAATCCCTTCAGAGTCATTTCATACTGAATTAATTTAGCTCGCAACTCATCAAAAGTAGGAAGGGCAGGCAGACACAGTAGTGAAGTGACAATCATATTATAGTCGGGTCTCAATCCACTTAGAGTTTGTTGCACCATATCACTGTCACTCACGACACATCCTATAACTGCAAGTTGGTCTGTGATAGTCTTCATTTTGCTTAGATATTCCATGATGGTCATGGAATCTTTTCTTAGCAGCTGAAATTCCCTTTTAAGAAAAACCACCCTCGCCTATGAAACTTGTGAATACGTCTGAACCAATCTCTCCCAAAGTTGCAGGGTTGTACAATTGTCGGGGATTGCAACAAGAACCTCTCGAGACAAGGTAGAAGTGATGTATGCAACTACTGATTGATCTTTCCTTTCCCAGTTGAGGTATTTTGCATTTTTGACATACATAATTGAACTTGCCCCTTTATCATCTTTCTCTTCTCTCGTAACAAATTCTAACGAGACTGGAGTGGTTTCATTCAAGTGACCTAAGAGACCTTGGCTCCTTATAAAAGGAATGATTTGTCTCTTCCAAATCAAGAAATTTGAGGTGGTTAACTTTTCAGAAACAAGCTGATTAAGAAAACTCGAAGAAAGACTCGATTGAGAAGAATGAGAATCCATGGGGAAATAAAATTAACAAGGGTGTTCACGAAGTGTTCAGTCTACTGCCTGAGAAGTGTGTTGGTCGCCCCTTTTGTTTTTGTTTTTTTTTGTGGTTGTGCAACCTTCAAGAGGCTAACGATCGGAGACTGTCAGATTAAAAAGGTAACGATCGGAGACTGTCACATTCAAAAGGGAATTAGGTCTGGATTTTCCCTTCCTCCCCTTTTTATTTTTGGTTTGTGATTGATGCAATAAGAAAAAATTTGTTGGACAGAAAAAAAAAATTAACTGATTGTGTTTTCAGACAAAACACAGATGAATATGGTGTGGGCAGACAACTGGTATGTGGATATCAGTTGTGACAGCAAGAAGAAACAGATTGAAGATGGAATCGCTGGAAAGAATAAGAATCAGATTGAATATTTATCGTCACACAGCAAATATGGACAGCAAAGGGGGAATACGCAGTGCGCACAGATCTGGTGCATCAGATCTGAAAAAGCAGACGAAGGAGAGGATGGGTCATGAGGAATACACAGTGATTCACGTGAAACAGATTTTCCCTTCTTTTTTTATATGACGCACGGGATTGACGTGAGACGTGAATCCACCAGAAGGAGTTAGAGCAGAAATGAAGAAACGAGAGGGAGAAAGAAAAAAAAAAACTGAAGTGAAAACAAGAGACGAAGAAAACCTCAAACCTTTGGTCGGTCACACCCTTTGGAAGCCTCTTCAACCCCTAGATGGATCTCGGCTTTGATACCATGTTAGAATCCTCTGGAACCTATATTGAGAGAAAGAGAAAGAGAATAGAAGGAGAAGGGGTTGCAGCTGTCACGATTTCAATCAATGAAATCGCGACCTAAACAATGTATTAATATGTTTGTGTGTACAGTATGGGTTCGGGTTTGGTATAATATCCACACCCGGAATGAAATAAAAACTATACATTAAAAGAACTCGGGTCTGATATGATATCCAAACCCTAAACACACTTTCACACTTTTTCACCTAGTTGGCCAGATTGCTACAAAAAAAAGTATATAAAAGCAATGGAATAGGGGGAGGGGGGGGGGAGAGGGGGTCGATATGATTCATGTATCAGATTATGTGGAATTGATATTCAGAATTGTGCACGAAAATTCAGTTTAGCGTACTTAATTTTCAGATTTGCCTATAATGAACGATTAGGCTATACGCATGTTAAGCATTGAGTTTTCGCATGCTCATGATTGATCGATTATGCATGATCAATATTTCTAATGCAATGTTACTTACATTTGCATCTAGTGGCATGTGCAAATCCTGAACTTTCATGTTGTTTCGCATATGCATATTTGCATGAGTGTTGGCATGTTAAGTATAAGATGATTCATGAAAAGAAACATGTATTTTGCATGATCATGTGAACACATGTATATAAGAATTGTTATTCAGGCACATCCATGATTAGCATGCGTGAATGAGCATTTAAAAGCATATGAAATAAATGCATAAGTGGCATCTTCATTATGGTTTTTGCATTAGATGCATCGATAGTCAAAAGATGGATCATCGTAGGCCGTGTGAGACTCGAGCAGATGTTGTTCCATGTTTAGTTTTCTTATACATTGCAAAAATCAACTTAATGTTTATTGAATTAATTGCATTGTTCCATGTTTTTCATGTTGTCACGGGTTGTGGTCCCGTGATGAGTTTCGCATGTTGATTTGCAAAACGTATGATGTTAGTTTTGCATGTTGAATTGCAAACTAAAGAAATTGAAATAATAAAAAGATAAAAAGGAGAGAACAGTGTAATTCACGTTTTCATGAATGTTCCTTCATTTAGTGTGGGAATCCTAAAGTTGTGGTTTTGAAGAACCGTGAGCATACTAAAATTTTGTGTACGTTGTTGTGCCCATGAACCCAACTAGATGGTTCACCTACCGGCCACGGTTTTAGGGAGTTTTCGCCACTTTGCCTGGAGGTGGTGTGTAGACACAGCTGATGTTATTGGTATACCAAGAAAGTGACATTAGTGGATATTGATTTCCCTAATATCCCGGCATTAGATATTGATTTTTAATGTTCTGATGGGTGGTGTTGATTCCTGATATCGGTCGAGAGTTAAGTGTGGAACCCAGTAATAAAATATAAATTGTGTGCTGAACTACAACTGGGAGTCTAACTTGACCTCGAGAATTATTTACCCGTTTTGAGTATCCGCGGGCAATGGTAATAAAAAGAAGAACAAAAATGGTATGCATTTAATAGAGACATATATATAAAAGAAAACTCTGATAAAAGATAATAATTTACTCATGCATGTGCATTGATATCATGCATATTCCTGTTATGTATTAGAACATGCATATTTACCTATTCACTTGTGTTATATTAATAGTTACATGATAATTGCTTTCTAATGCATGATAATAATTTTTTATTTCTTAATAATTGTTCTTTATTGCATGAATGATTATTTGAATAATGATTTTGTTGTAATTGTAGCCCTCTGAAATGTTGCATGAATCTTATTTATGTTCTTTTTACTTATGTGATTCATTAGAGAGACTCGTATACAGGATCCATGATTCTGACACCCTTACTTTTCTATTTTTCACAGCCTATGAGACCCAGTAAGGGGACCTGCTACTACGAGGGATACACGACTGCTTGACAATTTCACTTAGAGACAGAGTGGCTCCACCTTTTGATCTATTTATATTCATTTATGTATTGTTATAAGACTTTTTTTATTTAATAAAATTGGTCTGGTTTGGATTATGGTAATTTTAGATCCCTTGTGGTTGTAGATTGGTTATGACTGTAAAGCAGTGTTTTAAAACTCGCCGAGTCAACTCGTTGACTCGGCTCGGCTCAGCCCTCCAGCGAGTCAACCCGGCAAGGCAAACTCGGTTTGCCAAAACTCGGGCTTGACTCGGCCTGACTCGGCTTGACTCGGCCTGACTCAGGCGAACTCTGGGATGTTTGAAATTTGTTTTTTGAGTTTCAAATGGTAATGATATATTTACATATATGCAGTCTACTATTTACTGTCTGTACAATCTAGTTGAAAAATCATAGATACAAGTTGTATCTAAGCAATCTGACCTCATATATGTGTTCAACATGGTTTATTTGCTAGGAATCACACCTTTATCATATTTTGTTATGTAAAAATATGTTTTTTTGAGTCATGAAATTTTGGCATATTGTAGGCCATTGATTTGTGAAGCCCTTGAGAAACTTGCTTACATGTTGACAAACTATTTGAAAAAAAAATTTGTGTTCTAATAGATTGTATGTACAATTGACTGTGTAAAAACATACATTGAAAAACTTACTCTATTGGCAAAACCAGGAGATTTTTGTATGCATTTGCTTTTGTCAAATAAAAAATGGTCTATTTTGCAGTTTCAGACCTTGTTTACCTCAAAATTGGGATTGATATGAAAAATCAGATAAACTGTTGAAATGGAGAACCAGGTCTTGAGTAAGGCTAAAAGAGTCTAGTACTTTCTGCAAGCTGATGAAATGGTTTGGCAGTCGGGACTTAAACTAGCAAAATTAATGAATTTTTGCTTGTCGTGACCAACTGTTCTACATCTAATAAACTTTTAATCTTTATCAAAGTGCTTGTATAGATATCAAATTCAATTATTCAAGCAAACCTCTATAGCTCTTTGCAGTTGTTTTATATTCTTACAGACATTTGGAGACTATGTTTACTCAAAAACATGGTTTCAGACAAATTATATATTGTTTTTCTTTTAAAATCAAAAGTTAACAAAACCCGGTCCGAGTCACCGAGTTGACCCGCCGAGTCACGAGTCAATAAAGAACGAGTCGAGTTCCGAGTCACGGGTTTTAAAACCTTGCTGTAAAGGCCCCGATTCTCTGGGAATGTTTTCAAAAAAAGAAAATTTTCCACTTTTTAACGGGTATGAGTTGGAGTCCTCTCTCTCTCTCTCTCTCTCTCTCTCTCTCTCTCTCTCTCTCTCTCTTTGATTTAGGAGGAGTTGGCTTGTTTAAACGAGAGAATTGAAGTACTTGAAGCTGGCTAAAGTGAGGTTTCCTTTGGCTTTCGTTTGAGGTGGCTGACATCACCTATTATGGCTTTCGTTTGAGGTGGCTGACATCACCTATTATTGGAACAAACCTTCTGAGAAGTGGCTGGATTGTTTTGAATTGTAATTGATGCTGAAAGAGTGTATGAGAACAAATATTTGGAAACAAACCCCAAGTCGTTTGTAGTTATATTGAGTAACCTATGATTTTTCTTTATTTTCTGGAAAATCAGGACAGTTCTGAAGATCATTGATTTCTGGTCTGATTTGAGCATTTTGATTGGACTGTTTGATTTGGTAAGCACAATAGAAGTGGTGCTTTGAATTATCTAGCAGTGATTTTAGAGTTTGTGAAAATCTTTCAAGGGGGCAAAGTGGCAGGCAGGCAGTCCATTTATGGACTGCCATTTGTAATACACGTGCAGTTTTAGTGGCTGGTTTGAAGAATGGTTGCCATGCAGCCATTTATTAGTAGTGGCTGGCTGTTTTATGACTTGGTTTGGATTTGTTTGGTCACAGTGGGTATAGACACTCAAGGTTGGCAGCTAGAATGTCTTTAGCAGAAAGAAAGCTGTGTTGTGACTATATGAACAGCTGGTCTGAGCAGATGATTTTGTTTCTTTGAGATCTCTATTGATAAACTCAGATAGTTTGTGTCCTGGAATTTGATATGTATAGAATGGTTGCTAGGAGTATGCATACCGAGTATTTGACCAAATGGATGAATGATTGGTTGTGTGACTGTCTTGAAGTGTGCTTGATGGAATTGACTAAGTGGGTGCTGACGGTCTATAAGAGGATAGTATCCGCACTCTGGTGACTGGTCACTAGTTTTGTTTGGAATTGTAACTACAATGGAGAAGGTGAAAAGCGTGAACACAGTCAATAATTAGTATAAGAGATTGGGCCATGTAAAGTATGATTGTCCCAAGCTAAATAAGGGAAGCACTTGCCTTGGCCATGACTCATCTGTATCTTGTACAACTACTATTGATGCTATGGAACACACTTAGTTGCTGTATAAATGCAGCATCTTATTGCCCAAACAGCTGTATTCTTGCTTTTATCTTTCGCTTTATTCTGTACTACAAGTGTATCAAACCTTATCTTAGGTAGTTAGGTTGGTTGACAAACTCAGGAGTATCATATCTGCTCTGCTCCTGCATCAAAATGAGTTTATACTAGCTCACTATAGATTTTTACTGCAAATTGAACTACCATGATTGTCGCTAGAGTTGGATCTTTTTCATCGGGATCATACTTCAAAATGTAACTACATAATTCTAATGCACATCATGTTCCTTCTCTGGCTATGCACTTGATTATATTGGATAAGTAACTCCACGTAACTACGATGTTGTATTTTCTCCAAATGGTTGCTATGTGCATGAGCAGTAATCTAGGAGAAGGATTGGGATTAGGCATCGGATAGGGCATTTATGTTACCTGGATTCTTTAGACGCAGATTTTAGTTTACCATTATTTTTGGGTATTGTGGTGTTGCTTTGGTTTTATTTTTGTTGTGGCATTAACATCTAGGAGATGTATCTAGCTCAAGACTTTAACATATGTTGTTTTTTGGTTTGGTTGATGAATCTAAAATAGTTCTATATGACCTTTAGAGAATATAAAAAATTTGTAAGTTAGCCAACAGTCATGCTCTACTATTTGAAATTAGTTGCACTAAATCCTTTAATGTGTTTGATCTTGTGCACTGTAATGTATGGGGAATTTCTCCAATTCTTTTAAAAGGAAAGTCCTCACACTTTCTTGCTTTGATGATTGCACAAAATATACATGGATTCATTTCATGAAAAATAACAGTGAATTGTTTGGTATTTTCAAATAGCTTTGTCCCTTGGATGAAACCTAGTTTTCAAGTTGCTTGAAGGTTTTGCATTGTGCTAACTTGCAACAAATATTAGTTAAAAAGGAATAATACATAAAAAATCTTGCACTTATATTCAAGAGCAGAATGAAATGGTTGAATGCAAGAATAGACATATTCTTGAGATTACATCAGCGCTTTCGTTTTCTGAAAATGTTCCTAGGATATTTTGGAATGAAGTAACTTTAGTAGTATTTTTGGTTAATTGTATACTTTCGAGCATTCTACATGGAAATACACTTTTTTTATAGATTATACTGACATAGTTTGGCCTCGGGATGCATGCCCTGCAAAAGCTCAAGAACAAGAGAAGAGAACAAACCAGATGGGAAGGAAAAATATGATGGATCGTACCCTACCTATATTGGGACGTCCTTATATTGATACTATATGTAATATTTTCACAATGTACAAAAATACCCCTCACATTATTGTAATGTCATTATGACATCGCATGAAAATTTTTAGCAACACCAAATTACCTGAGTTTTACCAATTCCTGCAGGACCAACCAACTCAGTCAAGGCACCAAATGGTATACCTCCACACAATGCTATGTCTAAACCTTTTAGGGATGTGGGAAGATGACCACCAAGGTATTCTTTATGAACATGTTCTTCCATAAGTTGGAATCCCTGGAAACAAATAAGTCGATCTAAGTAAGCCGATCACACCAGAAAAAAATAAAAGGATAGATTTGAATTTATTACAACATTAAAACCTTACAGTTTGATAAGAGGGGCATGCAGATTTACTAATTTGAGCTACTGCAGATTTTACAATATCCAACCTCACATCTAACAGCTCCATCAACTCCAATTCATTTAATGATAGTGCATCCTGCATAGAAATTAAGAATTTAACATCAATATTGTAACTTCATTTGGTAAAATTACGTAAGCAAAATCACATCATTCATGCAATTAGTTGGAAGTTTTACAAGACCACCAGCAATAGCTTCTCTTGCAACGTAAACTCACTACTGATAATAAACAAACAAGAATGTTGATATACCTTACACTAGCAATTAAGTGAACAGATCCCAAAAGCCAAATTTTGCACTCATAGAACCACTTGTACAAAAGTAAAAGATGTTCTTGGAGCAACACAAATGATGGTGACTTTGTGAGACAAAGTCCAATGGCTACACATTGCATCAACAACAACAACAACTACGCCTTCATCCCAAAACAATTGGGGTCAGCGATATGAACCAAAAAAAGAAATTCATTTTGGGTCTTCCACATGAATCCTTTTCCTCCAATCATTTCTATCCAATGTCATGTCCTCGGTGAGGTTCAAAGCATTCATATCCTTTCCTATCATCTCCATCCAAGTCTTCCTAGGCCTACCCCGACCTCTTTTAACTAATATATTTTCCCATTTCTCCAACCTTCTAATTGGAGCATCATTAGGCCTTCGCCGAATATGTCCAAACCACCGTAAACGATTCTCTCGCATCTTATTTTCAATGGGTGCAACACCTACCTTCTTACGTATCTCCTCGTTCCGAATCTTATCTTTTATTGTATTTCCACACATCCATCTAAGCATCCGCATCTCAGCTACACTCATTTTTTGAATATGATGTCTCTTGGCAGCCCAACATTCCGTACCATATAGTAAAGCGGGTCTAATAGTCGTCCTATAAAACTTTCCCTTCAACCGCAATGGCATTCTACGATCGCACAACACTCCAGTTGCACTTTTCCATTTCATTCACCCAACCTTTATCCTATGATTTACATCTCCATCAATTTCTCCATACTTTTGAATGATAGATCCCAAATATTTGAAATAATCATTCACCGGTATTTCTTGCTCACCAAGCTTCACTACACTCCCATCACTACTTCGTTGCTTACTAAACCGACATTCCATATATTCAGTCTTACTCTTACTCAACTTAAAACCTCTAGCTTCCAATGTCTGTCTCCATAATTCTAACTTAGCATTAACCTCAGCTCTAGACTCATCAATCAAAACAATATCATCAGCAAACAACATACACCACGGTACATTTTCTTGAATTGATCTCGTAAGCTCATCCATCACTATCGCAAATAGGAAAGGGCTTAAAGCAGATCCTTGATGTAACCCAACTGTTATCGGAAAATTGGTTGTCACCCCTCCACAAGTTCGGACATTGGTTACTACTGCTTCATACATATCTTTAATTATACTAATGTACTTGAGAGAAACACCTTTCTTCATCATTGTCCACCAGAGAACGTCCCTAGGTACTCTATCGTATGCCTTCTCTAAATCAATAAAAACCATATGCAAATCTTTGTTCTTCTCTCTATATCTTTCAATAAGTTGTCTAAGAAGATGTATAGCTTCCATAGTTGATCTTCCAGGCATAAAACCAAATTGATTCTCCGATATCATGACAACCTTCCTCAACCTAGACTCAATCACCCTCTCCCAAAGTTTCATAGTATGACTCATGAGTTTTATACCACGATAGTTTGTGCAATCTTGTATATCACCCTTATTCTTATATAAAGGCACCAAAGTACTCTTCCTCCACTCATTAGGCATCTTATTTGTTCGCCAAATCAAGTTAAAAAGATTTGTCAACCATTCTAAACCTTTCTCTCCCAAGCATTTCCAAGCCTCGATAGGTATACCATCTGGGCCAACTGTCCTTCTTGATTTCATTTTCTTCAAAGCCTCTGCAATTTCTTTCTTTTGAATCTTGCGCATGAAGTCACGATTTATCTCATGAAAAGGAATGGAGAAGTCTCCAAGATCTTGAGCATGACTATCATTAAATAGCTTATCAAAATAATTTTTTCATCTCTCCTTAATCTCCTCATCTTTGACTAAAACCCTTTGCGTTTCATCTTTGATACATCTAACCATACCCAAATCCCTCGATTTCCTATCTCTCATCTTTGCAAGCCTATAAATATCCTTCTCGCCTTCTTTGGTATCCAACTTGTCATAAACCTCCTTATATACCTTAGCCCTCGAGTTTCGAACTACTTTCTTAGCTTCCTTCTTTGCTATCATATACTTCTCCAAATTCTCATTATCACGACTCTTACTTAGATTTCTATAACACTCTTTTTTAACCTTAATAGCTAATTTGACATCCTCGTTCCACCATGATGTATCCTTACCTAGTGGTGCACCGCCTTTAGACTCACTCAATACCTCCTTAGCCACTTTTCTCATGCCACCCGCTATCTTATTTCACATTGATTCTGAATCCTCCTCGAGACACCAATCAGCTTTCTTAACTACCTGCTCTACAAACATTTCTTGTTTAGCTCCTTTCAGTGCCCACCACTTAATTCTAGGATCTATCCTATGTCTATCCCTTTTGCGGCATTGTCTAATTCTAAGATCTAAAATTAAGACTCTATGTTGTGTAGCTACACTTTCTCCCAGTATAACCTTACAATCGATGCAACAACCCCTATCTCTCTTTCTAAGTAGGAAAAAATCTATCTGACTCGTATTAACCCCACTTTTAAATGTTACTAGGTGAGACTCCCTCTTCCTAAACCAAGTGTTTGCTAAGATCATATCATAGGACAAACAAAAATCTAAAATCCTTTCTCCACTTTCATTTCTTTCTCCTATACCATAGCCTCCATGGATACTCTCAAATCCATCCCTACTAATGCCTACATGTCCATTAAGGTCACCGTCGATGAAAAGCTTTTCTCCATAAGATATCCCTTGTACTACTCCATCTAAATCTTCCCAAAATTGATGCTTAATGGAATCATCTAAACCTACTTGAGGTGCATAAACACTAATAATATTAATAATATCCGTACCTAATACTAATTTAATAAGTAAAATTCTATCACCCTTCCTACGGACCTCAACTACATTATCTATAAACTGACGACTCATAACAATCTCTACTCCATTCCTATTCTTATTTATTCCTGTATACCAAATCTTATATCCCCAAGGTTCTATCACTTTTGCTTTCTCACCTACCCATTTGGTCTCTTGTAGACATAAAATATCAATCTTTCTCCTACACATAACATCTACTAACTCTACCAACTTACCAGTTAAAGACCCTATGTTCCAAGCAAGCATAAAATTTTCACTCCCTAACACATAAGTTTGGGTTGTTCATTAAGAAAGAAAGAAAGAAATATCTTGCAAGATATGGTAGAGCATGTCAAACCAAAGTTGATGAGTGCTTGCCAAGTTTCAAATACTCTCTTTGCCACTTCAATTCTTTTCTTCTCGAAAAAAAAAAAAAAAGAAAGGAATCATTATCCTAAACCTTAAAAGAAAGAAAAATACACACTTGATGACATACTGATAAAAATAGACAAACAAGTGTGTGTATTGATGCAAATTTATGTGTATTTGAATGAAATTACACAATATTGATATAACAAAAAAAAAATAGTATGAATATCGAACTACAAATTTATAACATATTAACATAGAGGCTAAAACATTTAAAGAATGGTTGACCTTGAATATACAATATATACAATCCACTGATAAGAACCTAGTATCGCATGGTTAACACATTTTATTCTGAGATGAGAGCAGTATGCGGCATAAAATAGGTGGACACAGCAGTGCCACCAACCGAAATTCTAATAGTTGGCATAACATGGCTGAGATGGAAGTAAATGTTTAAATTGACACACTATACAAGCAATTCAAAATTTAACCAGCTTCAAATGCTTGATAAGAGTCTATTGGGTGTATAAATTCCACCTGCCAACAGTTCTTCAACAGGCCATGGTCATGAACGCTTTACATGTGAGAGATGGATGAGCTCAAAAAGTTTCTCAAAACATATATGCAAGGTTCTGTGATGCTCCGCCTATCAGGAAAGAAACAAGGCTCACTAACACTTTGAAGAAGTTATCCCCCACCATGGACCTTAAGCCAAAAACAAGCAAAAGGCCTATGGAGTCGAAGGCTCCACTCGACAGGCTTGTGTCTTTCCAACAACCAGTGGAGCACCTCAGTATACGATCGCCTGAAGCAACTGGAACTTCTATTACACCTAAGGCCAACTTCGATTCACCACGCATACATATTCTTTAGGTCAGCATGTGCATAACCTTCCTTAAATTGTTAACAAAGAATCTCATGCTTATGTATCTAGATGTATTAGCCAACATAACTGATCCCAATATGATGAATGAATATGCCAGACTACAATTATGACTTGAGAATTTCAATAACCTCCTAACCAGTCCCTGATTAATTGGTAAAACCGAATTGCTTCAATCTACTTCGACAAACAACTCCACAACCTCCTCCACCAAAGTCCCTGGCACCAACACCTCAACTCTACAGCCACTCTCGCAATCACACACTTCACACTAAGCTAGGAACATTGAATATCCTGCCGCATATAGAGTAAGGCAATCTTCAATTCTAAATACATTCAGAACATAGGTATCTCAGGAACCAGAAGTCCAGGCTCAACCGGCATCTAAATTATTTCTTTTGCCATGTCCATAAAGTAACCTTGCTGGATATAGGCACCACAAAAGGACACATTGACGCTTGACCACATTGGTAGGCTTGGGCACCCTTAAAAATGCAGAAATGGCCACGAATCCACACAAAATTTTGTTGGGTATTATTAGGAATCGTGTACCATTATCACCATTAACTACAATTGGATCGGTACATAAGCAAATGTGCTGCATAGTTTTATTTCTTTGACGGCTTTACTCCAAATAAACTCATATTCCATAATATATGACTCAATCAGACCACCAATCTGTTGAAACGCCACGTAACATTTGCACATTTCTTGCATGCTGAATCGCTGATAAACCAATATGAATTCGATCCTTTCAAATTTAGCATTGGAAAACAACGGCAGAAAGAAAACACGGAAATGACAGAAAGAAAGAAAGACGAAAATGTACACGAATTCATCATCAGTTGGGAGGGGAGGTCGCAGCTGGGAAGAAGAAAGGAATGCTCTACCTTGGCAGTCAATATGTTTCTTGCTGCAAAGATGTTCGCTACAGAAGATGGAAGACCCATCTCGCTAATCAGTTTCCCCGCCATCCCCCTCTCTCTCTCTCTCTCTCTCTCTCTCTCTCTCTCTCTCTCTCTCTCTCTCAAACAGCAAAGTCACGAGGTAGAACCCAAATTCCAAGTTCAGCTGCCGCGGACCCGTTTGTTTCACTCAACATCAATGAGTGGAAATGCCGGCTTATAGTGGGCCCCACTAGTGCTTTTTTATGAAAATGCTTTCACGCTTCCCATCGTGGGAAAGTGTTTTCTGACTTGCTAGTTGGGGATCTCAAAGGGGATGTTTGGTTCATCCACTTTTCTGGGGCATCTTTCATATTAAACAAGGATGCATTCCTTAGAGGGTGACAAACATCACATGAGAAGTATCTGGTGAGATCAACGTAATAAACGCAACAAAAATATCTTTCCCATCAAAATGAGTTCACACCTAGCTCCATCAAAAATATGTTCCCTAGGGATGGTAGTGGACCAGGGCAAGAGCGGGGGACAAGGTCCTCCACCCCGGCCTTGTCTCAAAATCCCAGCCTCCATCCCTCATGAGTTTTGATTTTAACCTCCATCCCTAGTTTGTTTTTTTGTTTTATGTCATGCATCTCTGGTTCAAACGGTGTGAAGCGGGGCGAGATCCCATTTCTTCGATCCTTCTGCAACTGCCACCTTCCACCGTTAAAGGAAGGAGAGGAAGAAAATGAGAGCTCACGCGGTTCGTTAGAGGAATAATAGAAGAGAGATTCGAGAAAGGGTTGTATGTTAGGGTTTGAAATATATAAAAAAAATGACTGTATTATACGGGTAATTTGACCAAATTTCTTAAAAACCCTATAATTTTTTATATTCTCCCGATGTTCAAAATCATAAATATCTGACATCGTTAGGACCTTTTTACCCTTCACAACTGCAAATTAAGATCTTTTTGCGATAAAATTGTATTGCATGTCTGCTAGTGTAACACCCCAGATTTCCAAAACAAATGCTAAGTCAAAAATTCATGTATTTCTTCTTCTTTTTTCTTTGCAGCAAAATGTAGAAAAGGTTTTAGCAGCGGAAATGAACGATAATGTGTCATTGGTTTTAGAAAACTCTGGGAAAGTCACAGGTATGTGGCCAAGTGCTCATTGACTACCAAGGTGTTTCATTTATAAAAACGAGTTATTTATTACAAATATCCCTGCTTGAAAAGCACTATTCTATGAAACTGATTTTATAAAGGAAGCAATACAACATTGTCTAGAGAAACCCTTGGTAGGGGTTTATGGGGCTTGGAACATGTATAGAAACAATAAATCTTACCATTAACTCTATCACAAATATTTATCTCTGATCAAATATGATTCAAGCACTTAATTTATGAAAAGTTTAAAGAAACATCAAAAAATAATTGAAGTCATTAACTCGACCTTCCCGATAAGAGCTCCCATAAACCCTTACCAATCAAATCGATATGAATACAATTAATATTTTGAATATTCAATCCTCAAATCATATTAAGCCTAATTAAAATATCTATGATAGCATACACATTCAAGAACTCGTCACAACTGCCCCGTGACTAAAAACACACAAGTTTTTTTCTCCAATCCAAGCCCCCATAAGCTCAAACTGGAAAGACTTGCATATTTTTAATTATGTTCAATTATGATAATATTTAAACAAGATGAATACATGTTACTTAAACTCAGTTCATGTCATATAAACTACCAACAATTCATATCTCAATGGAATATGCCTTTTAGAATCGATCAGAATAATATATTTGCAAAACAATATGAAAGGAGTCATATATTACACATACAATTCACATAAACATCACAATTAGATCTTCTCATATGACTAGCTCATTAATCTTGATGCAATATCACTTAAAATTACTAATAATATGCAATATATGTCAGAAATATAGCAAAATCATAAGTTTCTAACATATTGCTAAATAAAAACAAGTATAAATTCGAATCTCTGGTAACCCAGTTTTATAAAATTTGTCAAGAATAACAAAACACTGATAAATTCACAATATTTTTATCGTGGTTACCTGTACCTATCAAAAATACAACCCAATAAATTGTTCACAAAATAAATAAATACATAAATAATTAAAAATCTTTTACAAAACCCTGTTCTAACAGAGTTTTGGTCCAGAATCTGTAATCTGCAGAATTTTAATCAGATTAAGGTATTTCTTGAATTTTTTTAATAATGTTTTTGATAAAACCATTTTTACATGGTCTGATATTAGGTAATAAGATTCACTCAAAATTTTTATAAAATATTTGAAGTCATTTTTCATAGGCGTTTATAATGTTTATCAAAGATTGGTCGAAATCATCCTGTAAATAGAGCCAAAAACTGGGGCTCTGTTAAGATAGGTATATATGCATTAATATCTATCCAAAACGAGCAAAACAAGATTTTAAATTTAAAATCAAGATGTGTAGATGATTTTATTTAAATTTTTTGGATCGGTATTTATAGAGTTGTCGATTTTTTTCCAAAATTAGTCAAGAAAAATTTATCAGACATCATAGCTTTAGGTTTCTCAGAAAACGATTTTATAAAACCCCATTTTTTTATTATAAAACCTTTAGAATCTAATTATTTCTTATTTGATCTAACTTAATATGAGTTAATACATAAATAAAACCAAAAAACATATTATGATTGAATCTAATATGTAAATACAATGAAACCCTAATTATGCTTGTTTCTCAAAATCGTTTTTAGGGGAAAATCATGATTTACCTTTTTGGAACCAAAGAAACAAGTTTTTCCACCAAGAAAAAGTGTAAAACAAATCAAGAACATAATCATATGCTGCTGAAAATAGAATAATCAAATCATGCATGCTCTAAGTATGTAGAAACACTAGCTACATAAATCTTACTTGTCTACGCTCGATTTTCACGGTTAGAATGAAGGAAGCAGACGATCTGACTCCTATTTCACCACCACCCAACGACTAAGTGTAGGTCTAACGGCCGCACAAGGGTCCTCCAAGGCTCATGCATGTTTTGGAGGAGAGAAGAAACCAAAAACAAAAGAAAAAAAGAAGAGAGAGAATTAACCTTGTTAATCCTTCTTATGAGGGTCTCTACTTATAGATGAGCTTAGACAAGAGTTTCATCTCTAATATAAGAAGTTAATATCTATTAATTTTTTTATTAATAAAATAAATAAATAAATTATGAGACCTAATTCATTAAATTTCAAAATTACTTAAGCTATATAAGAAAAGTAGGAACTTCTTATCCTGTCTTGGGCTCTAGTGATATGGTAACCTTCAAGGAAGCCTACCGACTCAAAGACTCATCAGAATTAAACGTTTAAATAGTCGATTGGATAGCCCTCAAAATGTAGACCATCATGGTGGTCTTAGATTTAATCATATGCATATGGATTGACAATAGAATTTAGTTGATGTCGAAAAATATTAATTTTTGACTTATAACTAGGTATGAACTTTGATCGATGATAAAATGATAAAATCAACACCAATTTAGGCATGTAGATAGTTGATTTTGATGCCCTCAAAATGACAAACATCAAGGTTGACTCTGATTTAATCGATGAGCATTTATATAAGATAAAACTCATTCCTTAAAAGCCTAATTTTTTATGAGTTTTGAACAATGTGCAAATATAAAGACAAAAACTTTGGGTATGCAAACTACACCCTCCCCCATGCTTGAATGACACTGTCATCGGTGGCACTCCCTCATGCTTGTATGAAACTATATGAATACACATAAAAAATGGAAGAAATAAGAGGAAAGTAGTAGAAATCACCTGATCCGCATTATGAAATCTTACCTGATGTTGCCTTGTACTGACTTTGCATAGATTCCGCCTATCTCAATATTTACAACTCATAAAAATACACAAAATGCAATGCATACATTATCTAACATTCATGCGCATGAACAAAGAAAATGACAGAAAAACAACAAAACTACTAATATGGCAACACTAATATGGGTTGCCTCCCATAGAGCGCTAAATTTTACGTTTTCAGCCAGACGGACCTTTGGTGACCCTTCATCGTCCATGAGATCAATAGTCGTGAAGTCATACTCAATCAAAAGGTCCGAAGAAAATGGTTTCATCTATAACCTTGCCCACAACATTTCCTTCAACTATACCTCTCTAGACCTTGCAATGGCTCTCTCGCTTGCTAAAAATGAGCTTAGTCACTAAGTGAAGACTATTCTCATCTAATGTTGATCCATAAACCAAACATCTACCCATACAAGCATCCAACTATGTATTGAATTGGTTCCCTTTGACGTCTGTCACAAGGAAGCATTCGTCATTTCCTGTCGCTCTCGTGGCAACATAAAAAATGTTTATCCGCAGTTGCTTATTGCCAAAAGAAACATCCATCTCTCCAGTGCGACAATAATTACGAGTGTTGGTAGTGGCCAAGAATGGTCTGCCAAGAATAATGGAGGTCTGTTGAGCGACATCAGTTCCCTCCATGTCCAGAACGAGAAAATCAACAGAAAAATAAAAGTCTTTGACCTTGACTAACACATCTTCCAAGATTCCTCTAGGAAGCTTGGTAGACTTGTCGCCCAACAATAAGATGGTTGTGGTGGGTTTTAAATCCCAAATCTCAAAAGTATCATAAAGGGAACCCGACAGTATATTCACACTTGCCTCAAGATCGAGCAATGCACGCTCGATGGTCATGTTCCCTATGACACAAGAGATGATCGGTGCCCCAGGATCCTTCAGTTTAGGTGGAGCTTGGTCTCGAAACACAAAGCTCACCTACTCATTCAGGAAGATCTTCTTGGGCACTGATCTTCACTTTCTTTTCTGCGTATAAAGCTCCTTCAAAAACTCTGCATAGGCGGACAGTTGTTGGATGGCATCTAGCAGAGGGAGGTTTATGTGAACATGCTTGAATATGTTAAGCATTTCATGCATTCTAGCCCCTTCTTGCCAAAATCATTCAGGTTTTTCAAAGCCTAAGGAAAAAAAGCTCTAGGAATATACAAAAGAGAAGGCATAGGTCGTGGGCCCTACTCACTTTCCATGAGCCTGGTAAGGGAGATCGACTGGTCAATAGGGTTGTCATTGGGCTCTCTAGTCTTCTCCTAAGTAGAGTGGAGTTTCTTCCCACTCCAGAGGGTCATAACAGAGTTTGTCTGCTCTTGATGAGACTCTGTAAGATGCAGGTCATGGTGCATGGGTTCTTTACTCCTCGAGTTGATAACAAACTGACTTGGGAGGCTTCCCTCGCTTCGCCTGCTTAAGGCCTCAGCCAACTGTCTCATCTGGGTTTCTAGCTTAGCTATCGACTGCGTATGAGAACTGAGGTTGACCTTGATGTCAAAGAAGACCTTAAGAAGCTTCTCCTGAAAAGATTGACTCGATATGGGCTCTTGGGGAGAAGGCAAGCTAAGCTGGGGAGGGGCCTGTGGGAATGTGGATTGCGAGTAACCTTGTGGGGGGTTACCCAGTCTGTGTTGTGTTTGAGAAGGTAGATGGGGTGTGGCTTGTGAATTGCTCCATGCAAAGTTCAGGAGATTTCACCATCCCGGGTTATAGGTGGTTGCATATGGATCGTGCACTGGTCTGGCAAAACCTTGGGCAACACTCACTTGCTTCTGAACAAATTCAGAATAGAGTGGCGTTGTCGAACAGTCTGAAACATAGTGTGTAGGGCTAGCGCATAGCTCACACACTTTTCCTACGTGATTGAATGAAGCTGGGTTGGCCAGTAATTGATTAACTTTTCTGGTCAACTTGTCCACTTTGATTTGCAATTCATGTTCGGACCCAACTTCATAAATTCCTCTCTTTTTAGGACCACTAGGAATATATGTGGTTCTGTCAAGTCTCGAGGATAGGGCATGGTGCATAGTATTTTCACTCAACGTTTTGAACATGGTCCATGTCTCGTCCTCTCTCTTGAGCATGAACGTGCCTCCACACGAAGAATCAACTATCTGCCTGTCCTTCTCGGTCAGGCCATCGTAAAAGTACTGCAGCAGTTGTCAACAAGGTACTTGGTGGTGGGGGCACTTCTGAAGAAGATCTTTCATCATCTCCTAAGTCTCATGGAACTGTTCTCCCTCAATCTAAGAAAAGTTGATGATGACTTTTCAAAACTGGTTTGTCTTACCAATTAAGAAGTATTTCTTGAGAAATTTTTGTTGCATGCATTCTCAAGTGATAATTTGAACCGTATCTAAGGCCTTCAGTCAGTGCTTGACTTTGTCCTTGAGGGAGAACGGGAAGAACGTCAACCTCAATGCGTCATCCCCAAAATTGTTGATCCGCACCGTAGAGCAGATCTCGAGGAACTCATATGAATTCTATGGAGTTCTTGTTCCTTAACCGAACAACCCCCAATTCAGTTATTTCAACTATATTAAATGATCTTTCGAATTGGTCAAGACTTTCTAATTTATGGTCGCTTCTCTATGGTACCAGTTGTTGCTTCATTGAATTTGCTTCATTAATAGGCTCTCAATTCGACTTTGATCATTATGGACTGGTGCCAAGCATGAACCAAAATATGTAATTGCTATGGGAGCCTGCACTATTACAGAAGGAATGTTCAGTACCGATTCTTATAGTACTGTTCGGGGAGTCGATAAGTTAATTCTTCGTTGCTAAGGCCATAAAAGGATGGTAACATTTGGATTCTACTGACCTTGATTTCAAACTGGTTTGCTCCTACATTAGGTCTCGTGATGCAGGAGGCGGAAGTGTAAGCATTGCGAGTGAATTACTCTCTTAGAGGATGGGTCAACTGTTGATCCTCAGCCATGAGGCTGGGTCTGCGGGCTTTCCTAATGATGGACTCAGGGTCCTCTATGGGGTCTACAAGCTCAGAGTCAAGTGAGTGTCGCTGTTGTATACACCGCAGGTAGAGACCAGTGGAGCAATTGTCCTAAAGCAAGGCTTTCTATCTACCTAACGCGCAGTGTAGCCAAACCACAAAGCGGGTAAAGTAAAATAAAGCAAGAAAGCAAGAAACAAACACCACACACTTACACCCAACAGATATTTTATGAAAAGTAAACTATGAGCACGGTACCAATCGTGCACAGTCACCTCCTAGAGGTAGCCTAATAGGTGGGCCGTGCATAAATAGTAAAGTGGTCTCTAAGGCTCACAAGCATGTGGTTCTATAATTCTAAGTACTGAAATAAACTAACAATCTTAAGTAACGTGTAGGAAAATAAACTAGCAGCCCTAAGTAAGTAACAAAAAGGAAACTAGCAATCCTAAGTAAAACAAGAACACACAATGGGCAATAAAGTGAATACTTGTATTTTTATCACTGTTCCTCGACAATGGTGCCAAAAATTTGATGTAAGTTTTATGAAATAGATTTTTAAAACAATATTTTCAATAAAAACAACATGAAAGCCAGACACCAAATACTAAAAACTGGCTCACATGAGTGGTGGAGTCCGAGTCGATCTCAGGGAATAGAAGAAACACTTTGTATTTCACAGAAACCTAATATACTCTTTATTGCCTTGAAAAATAAAAATAATTAATTAATCTAAATGAATGAGTGTGGCCCTCTACAGAGGGCTTAAACAAATAAAAATAATTACAGGCCTTTTACAACATTAAATTAATAAAATAAACAACCTTAATCTAAAAGAAAAGAGAAAAATGTCTTCAATTGCTTGAGCTCTAGTCCCTTTGATCTTCACTGCTTATGTTTCTCACACATGTTAATATGATCTATACTTTGAGGGCTCTCTGAGGGGGCTTTTAGGGACCTTCAAGAGACCTTTTTGAGCCTTTTGAGGGCTCTTCGAGGGTATTTTTGAGGGCCTACCGCATGTCCGCCCTTTTCCCTACAAAACACAAACACAAACCGAGCAGAACCAAGCAAAGAAACAATACCAAATTCTAATATTTCTAGTAAGAAAATCAAGAACTAATCTAACAAATTATAGCAAACTTGTAATCAACAACTAACATGTAACAAACTAAATCACTAAATGACAAAAATAGCAAACTAACTAACTAAATAATACTAAAGAACAAACTAATGTAACGAACTACAAACTAATTAACAAACTAACTAACTTGAAACAAAACTAACTAACAAATCTTAAATCAAACCAAAGCAACTAACTATAAAACAAAGAAACCATGATCAACACTAATCTACTTGAGCATAACATAAACTAAAACAACTTAATAATTCTAATTTAAGAAAAATGGGAACTTCATTTGACTACCACTAATAAGGATTCAAATAACTGACTCTAATTAATTGACCATGTTAACATTAAATCCCAATCTATCTAAAAAAATCTAATTCTAAATGACTAACATATTGAAATACTTTTAACTAACCAGATTGTAAGAAATAAATTAAACTAACTATTAGCTGACATTAACAAACTAGCGAATTGGTCAAAATTTCTAAACTACGTGCTTCTAAAAAAAATGCACAACCAATAAAAACGTGAACCAAAGAAGGATAACTAAGTAATTTTGAAATAAGCTATAATAACTTTATATAAAAGACATTTAATCAAATGGGCTGGGATTAAACTAAAACATGAATCAACACTTAATCTAATGAGATTCAAAACAATAAATTAATGACACAAAACATGAGGATCCACACGGTTGGAATCCATTTGCATGGTCGGCTGCCACAAATTGTATTGGTTTTTTATATTTGGCAGATCCATGTGAACTGGTATATATACCAGACCATGTTATCTTCCAAGAAAAATAGGACCAACTGAACCTACGTGATATGATCTGGTCAATGGATGACTGATCAGATCACTATGCTGATATATATATAAATAGATTAATAACATCAGTCGGCCTACACTGGTTCACAATAATCAGATAGCTCGGGTAGGATTTGGGGAATATGACCAGTTATGTCAATGATGATAGATCTGGTGTAAAAATATAAGTCCTCAACCCGTAGTATGACATGCATCCACTTAAAAGAAAAAAAGAATAATGAAAACGAAAAGAAAGAATAAACACGAGAACAACTAACTATATGCTATGCTAAACACGATATATGTATTTTTTTCTTTTTTCTTTTGCAATAAATAAGAACAAGCAATCTAGACTAAATGCAACAAATATATGATGATTGAACTATGCTATAAGCCATAATAAAACATTATGCATTTATTCTATAAAATAAGCAAAAGCTAATCTAAATAATAAACTATTGAGAGAAGAGGGAGAAGAAACAAACCTCACAATCTGCTTTCAATGAAGGGGTTGAAAAGAAGAATGTGGTCTTTCCTCCGGGCTGCACGTACCTTCGATGATGGAAACAATAAGAAGTCGGCGATAGCAGGGGTTAGAAGCAAGACAAAACAGGAGAGAAAGGAAGAACCGAGGGAGGAACCGACTAAGAGTGTAACAATCGTGAAAAAAAAAAACGTGTCTGACTCGTGTTAGACACGTGCCTTGCACGTGTCAGACACGTGTCGCGGTCTGGGCCGCTTTGTCGGGCCCGGATCCGAGCTGGATCCGGACCCGGGTTCTCGAACTCTCGAGAACCTGCGTCTTTTAAAAAGACGCAGGTGTCTCGGGCGAGGGGCAAAACCCTCGCCCCTTCTCTCTCTCCTCTGCTCCGATCTTCCCCCCTCACGCTGCCTCCGACGATCGAAGACGCCGGCGAGCGTTCCCGTCAGGCCGCCTCCCCGACGATCCTCGCTGCCGACCTCCCTGTTTGGCTAGCGGCTGCGCCAGGGACCCCGAGCACCGGCGACCAACCGCCGACGTCTTCCCCCTCCCTGCTGTTTCTCCCTGCGGCTGCTGCCAGGAGGTGTTGTCTCCCCTTCAGTCGCCGGCGACTCGCAACCGGCATCCTCAGCCGCCGACGACCGACGATCCTCCCTACGGCCACCTCTTCGCCTCCGCTCTGAGTTTCGACGACCCAGTGGCCCCCGAGCTTCGCTCCAGGTCTCCCCCTATCTGCTATCGACTGCGCCGGCCACCGACAACCTCTCAGCTCCGGCAACCACCTATCCTCTGGCTCCCCTCGTTTCCCCCGGTCGACACCTGCGGTTTTTCGCCTCTGGCCTACTGACATCTTTAGCTGCTAGCGATCGACAACAGCATCCGCGCTGCTTCCTCTGAGTCTTCGCAGGCGGCCACCACCCTCCGTTCGGGTGGCCTCAGCCGATAGTGGCCCTCGTTTGCTGCGATCTTTTGAGGTATAAAGCCCTCCCCTCTTTTCTCCTGTGTGCTGGGTGGATCGACAGGGGGGCTGAGCCCCCTGTCGTTGGCTCTTCTTGGCAGGGGGGTCCGCCCCCTGTCATTCCTTTCTTTTTGCTGATGAACGACAGGGGGGCTGAGCCCCTGTCGCCTCTTGTTTTGGCAGGGGGTTAACCCCCCTGCCTTTTTGTTCTTGGTCGACAGGGGGGCTGAGCCCCCTGTCGCCTCTTGTCTGCAGGGGGTCACCCCCCTGCCTTTTGTCGTGGGTCAGCAGGGGGACTGAGCCCCCCCCCCCCCCCTCTGCTCTTTTTTTTGGTTCTCGGTAGGGGGAGGGATCCCCCTGCCTTGATGTTGCTTCTCGGCAGGAGGCTTCGCCCCCTGCCTTCTTTTGTTTGCCAGCAGGGGGCTAGGCCCCCTGCCTTCGATTGTTTCCCCTGCAGGGGGCGGAGCCCCCCTGCACCATTCAGTTGCTCCTCGGCAAGGGGCTCTGTCCCCCTGCCTCTTGCATTGTGCCGGCAGGGGGCGAGGCCCCCCTGCCTATTGCGTTGTGCCAGCAGGGGGCGAAGCCCCCCTGCTTTCTTGTTTTCGAGCAGGGGCTTGTCCCCTGCACCTCTGTTGTTCTCTGGCAAGGGGCTCTGTCCCCTTGCCTTGTTCTTGCTGCCGGCGGGGGGGCTGCGCCCCTGTCTCGTGTTCTGACAGGGGGTGTCCCCCCCCCTGCCTTGTTGTGGCAGGTGTGGCAGGGAGCTTCTACTCCCTCCCCTGCCTTTCTTTGTGCCTGGCAGACAGGGAGCTCTTGCTCCCTGCTTCTGCTGTTGTTGCCAAGCAGGGCTGAGGCCCCTGCCTCTGGCACCCCTGTCTGCAGGGTGCAGAGTTTCTGCATCTGCCTCCTGCAGGCAGGGAGGCCTGGTTGCCTTGTTGCTTATGCATTTTCGGCATATACTAATGTTCTGAGATCTCCAGGTTGAACGGTGGATCCAGCTCGCCCTCTGTGGCTCGAGCTCTTCTTTGCCTACGCTGCATGCGTACGAGGACCCGCAACCCCTTAAGGTAGGGGATTCTTGCATGAAAGGACAATGAACTGATAAATGCTAAAATAAGGAAGATAACTAAAAGAGGACGATATATGTATACATATAATGTATATACGTATGTCTTTACCTTCAAGGATGCGGTTTCGCGATCCTTGTCCTCTTTACTTTCCTGCACTTTCCTTTCTGTCACCGCCGCGCTATATGTGCCTAGGCTTTCTATTTCTGCCTTTACATTCCATGTCTTTTAACTCAAAGATGCGGTTTCGCAATCCTTTTCCTCTTTACTTTTCTGCACTTTACTTTCCTGCTGCCCCGCGCTTTGCGCCTTGGCATTTACTTGCTTATGTCTGCTTTGTTCTCCAGGATGCAAGTCCTGGTCCTTCTTTACGTTCTTGCACTTTACTTCCTGCATTTACTTGTTGCCCCGCGCTTTATGCGCCATGGCTTTGCTTCTGCTTCACTCTCCGTATTTTACTTTCCTATGTTGTCGTGCTTGCTCTTGCACTTACCTTTTGTATGTATTCGTCTTTACCTTGTTGCTACGCTTCGTGCATATGCCTTGTTCGTGCATGTATCCTATCTTTGTCGCACGCTCTATTTCTTGCTTACGCTCATTGATCTATCGAGGTGCAACCCCATGCCTCGTGAGTTGTCCTTTACGTTGGCATAGTTCGTATAGGATCTTATACCTCACGAGTTGCTTGTGTAGTTGCCTGCTTGTGCGTTACGATGATCGAGGTATGATCTCATACCTCGTGTGGAGCTTTAGCGTTCTACCCTCGCAGTGCGGTTTCGCCCACCTAGTCTTGTCCCTCGTTTTGCCTTCGTATTAGTATGTGCATGAGTTTGCCTCTTGTCAGCTGGCACTCCCTGAGTGCAACTTCGAGTGCATAGTGTATATTGTCTCACTTGGCTTACAAGCGACGACACACACTTATGCACTTCAGTTCTCAAAAGACATCATCTTAGGTGCAAATCTATTTTTATTTGGGATAGATGTGTTACAACCTTAGTTTGCCTATTCGATACGACTTAGATAACCTTATTTAGGATCCTGTGCACGAATAGGGGCGGGGATCCTAGCAAGGTACTTGCGCCATCACTAGATCGGCGTTACCTCACCTCTGATACAAGACCTAGTTTCTAGGCCTTTCTGATTCAACCGAGATTGTAGTGCCTTACTTTGTGAAGGTATTGTTGGATCTCTTACAAAGGATCCATGTTCCTCCTCTTGTAGTTGTACCCTTAGTCACATACGATATGTTTGGGCTACAAGAGCAGAACGAGAGGTCTATAGTAACCTCTAAGCGTGTATTGACACATTAAGCTAATCCTGTTATGTTGCTTTCGCCTAATAGGCGGGTTGCTCGCAATTGTCTAAAGGACCCGAGCACGATCAGTTGGAACTGGAATGAGTTCATTGTAGGCTTTTATAAAGTAGAAGCATTGGGATTTCCTGCGAGAGATCCATACCCCTCTTATCGTGGTTGTACTTTTGAACAGGTACGTTGCGTACTACGATGAGCAGGATGAGAGGCCTATGTCTGCCTCGAACATGCAATGGCATGTGTTTGAGATCACAAGAGTGATGTTTCTACCCTCACTGAGGATTGACCCCCTTTTTATCGTGATTGTATATGTGAATAGTTACGATGCGTACTGCTGTGAGTAAGATGTGAATTATGTGCTTGCCTCGGACGCGCAATGGCGCATATAACTCACCTAAATAATAATCATGCGCCTTCACAACCAAGATGCTCGATTGGGTTGAAAGACCAGAGCATGAGAATGGGACGGCGGTTAAGAAACCCTCCGTCGTGCTCATTCCGAACGGTTTATCAAGAGAGAGGATGGATGGTACAAAACTCCTATGGACAGTCATATATGGCAATCTCGGGCAAAGATCCGACCTTCCCTAGTCATCAGAGGTTAGGGGAAATCCTTCGGGCCACTTCTGCAGAAGTACGGATGCGCATCCATTGGGCCTTTGTTTGCCTTTGAGGATTTACTCTCTTGGTCACAGACCGTCCCCTTAGGAAGCGGACTCAGTCAGTCATTTGGGGTATAATAAAATACATAGCATAATGGACCCCCGAATCGATCTCGGTTGTTTCTACGTTTTGCCTTGTGCGTACCCACAACAGCCTGCTCAGTAATGAGACAAGATATAACTTATGCACATGATCTTGAGATATGCATATTGTGATGTGCATTGCTTGCTTGCTTGTTAGCTCGGTAGTAGGTATGCTACCCGTTGAGCTAGGTACGCCTGTCGAGGCGTTACCCTTGTTGGTTAAACTGCTTACGCAGTTCTGTGCTTGGTGATAACTAGCTTCTCATACTAGTTGATTGCTTATCCTGTGTAGCTTACAAATTGCTTGTGATGCAATAGCTTGTGCCTCACGATTAATGTAGCTGCTGGCCGATAGGCTGAACCATATAATGGTACTTGTATTTATTTCGAATGTTGTTATGAATGTATGTCTTTTGCAATTGCTTTTGCTTGGCTAGTGGATAGAGTTAGTTACTCTTCACCTATTATATTTGTGAGATTGCTATAGTGGTTTGTTCAAGCACTCTGATCCTTCCTGCTCTTTTACGTAGCTGTCTGCTTTACTAGAGCTTTGCTTACTTTACATCACATTTGGTTAGATCTGCTAGTCTTGCTTGTTTTTGCTTGGGCTAGCGTTTATCTTACTTATTGCAGCTTCTGCTCTTTCTTGTCCTTTGCACCCCTACTAGTCTGTTGTGTGACTGACCCATTTTCATGGGCAGGTGGTGAACAGGTTGAGACAGCTTCGATGGCATGATGACGCGATGCACTCAAGGCAATGCCCTTTCCTGACGTTGCGCTCCTGGGGATACTTTTGATAGATGCGGTATAAGGTTTCTTTGAAAGCATCTCTTTTGATTATAACTCTGCATTTCTAAAACTGTATTACCAAAATGTGGTTCTTCTTTTCATTTCAATAAAATAAATATTTAAACTGCAAATTGGTTTGTAAGGGGGAATCTGCTTTTGATTGTAATGTGCCCAAGGTCTAGGGACTTATTGTTTTGAACCTAATCTTCCTCTGAACTCCGGTTTTAAACTCTCATAAATGATTGATTTCAAAGCTTTCAACCTTTTCATAAAAGGTTTCAAGTCCATGATTTTGGGGCGTTACAAAGAGTGAAACCTGAATAGAAGAGAAGAGGGGGAGGGAGACAAAGGTCTCCGTTTTCCAAGAGAGTAGACGAGGGCTGCAAGTCTAAAAATATTATTTATACTAATTCCTAGGTCAAAACATATTTTTCTATGGAAGAACAAAAAAATTTCAAAAATTCCAAAACGAGTCTTCCTTTAAAAATGTGTTTTCCATAAAAACTACTTCTAAACTAAGTAAAATTAATTCACTAACTCCTAATCTAATTAAAATACAAATTAGAAACTTCTAAAGTAAAAAAAATACTAAAAAACGCAAGGCAAGTTCTCGAATATGCGATTTTCTGATATTTTTAATTTCAATGCGGTTTCTCCAAAATAATAATAAGACTAGGTTTTTAATGTGATTTTTCAATGAATCATGCATAAAATAGTATGAATAAAATACAAAATATAAGCATGATCACCTACTATTGTAGCAACTGAGGTATACCACTTTTGGGCAACCTCGGCTGCCCTAACTCTGAGTGACCAGAAGTCCAAGGATGCCTTTTCTAAAACCCATAATTTTTTTATACTTTATGAGAAATAATAGTAAATTAAGGCCAAAATATTATTCAAAATTAAGTTATAAATTTAATTATAATTCAAGTATTATTTGAAATACAAAATAAAGTTCGATTTAAAAATTTATTCTAAATCAAGGTTTTGATTTTTATCGGATCATAATTTGAATTTTAAATATTAGATGGGATTTAAACTAAGTGTGTATTTTAAATTTAAAGTTTTAATGATTTTTAGTTTTAATTTCTGAAGTTTTATCAACCTGAATTTCAATTCGAGAATTCGAGTTCAGATCGGATTTGAATTTGAATTATGAGTCTTATTGAATTTTGATTTTAGTTTCTAGAGTTTATAGAAAGTGGATTTTGATTTATGAATTTAGGTTGGATCTGGATTTGAATTTAGATGTAATACACGAGAATTTTAAGGTTTTTCTGAAATTCTTGGATTTTAATTACAATTCTCAAGTTCTAGCCACGAAATGCACTAGAGGGTTTGTAGTTTTGTCTCTTCATCCCTTATCGCGTCTAGTAGAAGTTAATGTTTAACCTTTCCTATTGGTCTTCTACTAGACTCATTTTCTTTGATGACTCGTTGTGTTTCTTCATCCTTGATGATAGCAAATAAGCATTCTTATAAGCCTTCTGCTAAACTCCTTTTATGACTCTTTATGAACTCATGCGAGGACAAGTTTATAATGAATTCACACATACATTTTGTTCGATCAAGTTGTAGATTTCGAACCTGTCTCTGGGACACATTATGTGTTGTCCTGATCTCTTCAGAAGCTTATGTGTCTGGGGGCTTATGTGCGCACGTGCATCCTGATCTTTACCTAGTTCCCTTAGGCTGCGGTCTAGGCAGATCACCTTCCTATGAAATTTCGAGGACGAAATTCTTTTAAGGGAGGTAGGATGTAACAACCGTGAAAAAAAAACGTGTCTGACTTGTGTCAGACACGTGCCTTGCACGTGTCAGACACGTGTCGCGGTCTGGGCCGCTTTGTTGGGCCCAGATCCGAGCTGGACCCGGACCCGGGTTCTCGAACTCTCGAGAACCTGCGTCTTTTAAAAAGACGCAGGTGTCTCGGGCGAGGGGCAAAACCCTCGCCCCTTCTCTCTCTCCTTTGCTCCGATCTCCCCCCCTCACGCTGCCTCCGGCGTTCGGAGACGCCGAGGAGCGTTCCCGTCAAGCCGCCTCCCCGACGATCCTCGCTGCCGACCTCCCTGCTTGGCTAGCGGCTGCGCCAGGGACCCCGAGCATCGGCGACCCGCCGCCGACCTCTTCCCCCTCCCTGTTGTTTCTCCCTGCGGCTGCTGCCGGGAGGTGTTGTCTCCCCTTCAGTCGTCGGCGACTCGCGATCGGCATCCTCAGCCGTCGACGACCGACGATCCTCCCTACGGCCACCTCTTCGCCTCCGCTCTGAGTTTCGGCGACCCAGTGGCCCCCGAGCTTCGCTCCAGGTCTCCCCCTATCTGCTATCGACTGCGCCGGCCACCGACGACCTCTCAGCTCCGGCGACCACCTATCCTCTGGCACCCCTCGTTTCCCTCGGTCGACACCTGCGGTTTTTCGCCTCTGGCCTCCTGACATCTTTAGCTGCTAGCGATCGACAGCAGCATCCGCGCTACTTTCTCTGAGTCTTCGCAGGCGGCCATCACCCTCCGTTCGGGTGGCCTCAGCCGATAGTGGCCCTCGGCCCTTCAGCCTGCAGACTCCCCCGTTTGCTGTGATCTTCTGAGGTATAAAGCCCTCTCCTCTTTTCTCCTGTGTGTTGGGTGGATAGACAAGGGGGCTGAGCCCCCTGTCGTCACCGTTTGTTGGTAGGGGGCTAAACCCCTCTGCCACCCTTTGTTGTTGGTCGACAAGGGGCTGAGCCCCCTGTCGTTGGCTCTTCTTGGAAAGGGGTTTCGCCCCCTGTCATTCCTTTCTTTTTGCTGATGAACGACAGGGGGGCTGAGCCCCTGTCGCCTCTTGTTTTGGCAGGGGGTTAACCCCCCTGCCTTTTTATTCTTGGTCGACAGGGGGGCTGAGCCACCTGTCGCCTCTTGTCGGCAGGGGGTCACCCCCCCTGCCTTTTGCCGTGGGTCAGCAGGGGGACTGAGCCCCCCATAGCTCTTTTTTTTGGTTCTCGGTAGGGGGAGGGGTCCCTCTGCCTTGATGTTGCATCTCGGCAGGGGGCTTCGCCCCCTGTCTTCTTTTGTTTGCCAGCAGGGGGCTAGGCCCCCTGCCTTCGATTGTTGCCCCTGCAGGGGGCGGAGCCCCCCTGCACCATTCAGTTGCTCCTCGGCAAGGGGCTCTGTCCCCCTGCCTCTTGCATTGTGCCGGCAGGGGGCGAGGCCCCCTGCCTCCTGCGTTGTGCCAATAGGGGGCGAAGCCCCCCTGCTTTCTTGTTTTCGAGCAGGGGCTTGTCCCCTGCACCTCTGATGTTCTCTGGCAAGGGGCTCTGTCCCCTTGCCTTGTTCTTGCTGCCGGCGGGGGGGCTGCGCCCCTGTCTCGTGTTCTGACAGGGGGTGTCCCCCCTGCCTTGTTGTGGTAGGTGTGGCAGGGAGCTTCTGCTCCCTCCCGTGCCTTTCTTTGTGCCTGGCAGACAGGGAGCTCCTGCTCCCTGCTTCTGCTGTTGTTGCCAAGCAGGGCTGAGGCCCCTGCCTTTGGCACCCCTGTCTGCAAGGTGCAGAGTTTCTGCATCTGCCTTCTGCAGGCAGGGAGGCCTGGTTGCCTTGTTGCTTATGCATTTTCGGCATATACTAATGTTCTGAGATCTCCAGGTTGAACGGTGGATCCAGCTCGCCCTCTGTGGCTCGAGCTCTTCTTTGCCTACGCTGCATGCGTACGAGGACCTGCAACCCCTTAAGGTAGGGGATTCTTGCGTGAAAGGACAATGAACTGATAAATGCTAAAATAAGAAAGATAACTAAAAGAGGACGATATATGTATACGTATAATGTATATACGTATGTCTTTACCTTCAAGGATGCGGTTTAACGATCCTTGTCCTCTTTACTTTCCTGCACTTTTCTTTCTGTCGCCGTCGCGCTATATGTGCCTAGGCTTTCTATTTCTGCCTTTACATTCCATGTCTTTTAACTCAAGGACGCGGTTTCGCGATCCTTGTCCTCTTTACTTTTCTGCACTTTACTTTCCTGCTGCCCCGCGCTTTGCGCCTTGGCATTTACTTGCTTATGTTTGCTTTGTTCTCCAGGATGCAAGTCGTGGTCCTTCTTTACGTTCTTGCACTTTACTTCCTGCATTTACTTGTTGCCCTGCGCTTTATGCGCCATGGCTTTGCTTCTGCTTCACTCTCCGTATTTTACTTTCCTATGTTGTCGTGCTTGCTCTTGCACTTACCTTTTGTATGTATTCGTCTTTACCTTGTTGCTACGCTTCGTGCATATGCCTTGATCGTGCATGTATCCTATCTTTGTCACACGCTCCTTTTCTTGCTTACGCTCATTGATCTATCGAGGTGCAACCCCATGCCTCGTGAGTTGTCCTTTACGTTGGCATAGTTCGTATAGGATCTTATACCTCACGAGTTGCTTGTGTAGTTGCCTGCTTGTGCGTTACGATGATCGAGGTATAATCTCATACCTCGTGTGGAGCTTTAGCGTTCTACCCTTGCAGTGCGGTTTCGCCCACCGAGTCTTGTCCCTCGTTTTGCCTTCATATTAGTATGTGCATGAGTTTGCCTCTTGTCAGCTGGCACTCCCTGAGTGCAACTTTGAGTGCATAGTGTATATTGTCTCACTTGGCTTACAAGCCACGACACACACTTATGCACTTCAGTTCTCAAAAGACATCATCTTAGGTGCAAATCTATTTTTAAGATGTATAGCTTGTCAAACAGAGGTAGCGGTCGGACCTCCCAAATTGATGTATTTGGGATAGATGTGTTACAACTTTAGTTTGCCTATTTGATACGACTTAGATAACCTTTTTTAGGATCTTGTGCACGAATAGGGGCGGGGATCCTAGCAAGGTACTTGCGCCATCACTAGATCGGCGTTACCTCACCTCTGATACAAGACCTAGTTTCTAGGCCTTTCTGATTCAACCGAGATTGTAGTGCCTTACTTTGTGAAGGTATTGTTGGATCTCTTACAAAGGATCCATGTTCCTCCTCTTGTAGTTGTACCCTTAGTCACATACGATATGTTTGGGCTACGAGAGCAGAACGAGAGGTCTACAGTAACCTCTAAGCGTGTATTGACACATTAAGCTAATCCTGTTGTGTTTCTTTTGCCTAATAGGCGGGTTGCTCGCAATTGTCTAAAGGACTCGAGCACGATCAGTTGGAACTGGAATGAGTTCACTGTAGGCTTTTATAAAGTAGAAGCATTGGGATTTCCTGTGAGAGATCCATACCCCTCTTATCATGGTTGTACTTTTGAATAGGTACGTTGCGTACTACGATGAGTAGGATGAGAGGCCTATGTCTGCCTCGAACATGCAATGGCATGTGTTTGAGATCACAAGAGTGATGTTTCTACCCTCACTGAGGATTGACCCCCTTTTTATCGTGATTGTATATGTGAATAGTTATGATGCGTACTGTTGTGAGTAAGATGTGAATTGTGTGCTTGCCTCGGACGCGCAATGGCGCATATAACTCACCTAAATAATAATCATGCGCCTTCACAGGCAAGATGCTCGATTGGGTTGAAAGACCAGAGCATGAGAATGGGACGGCGATTAAGAAACCCTCCGTCGTGCTCATTCGGAATGGTTCATCAAGAGAGAGGATGGATGGTACAAAACTCCGATGGACAGTCATATATGGCAATCTCGGGCAAAGATCCGACCTTCCCCAGTCATCGGAGGTTAGGGGAAATCCTTCGGGCCACTTCTGCAGAAGTACGGATGCGCATCCATTGGGCCTTTGTTTGCCTTTGGGGATTTACTCTCTTGGTCACAGACCGTCCCCTTAGGAAGCGGACTCAGTCAGTCATTCGGGGTATAATAAAATACATAGCATAATGGACCCCCGAATCAATCTCGGTTGTTTCTACGTTTTGCCTTGTGCGTACCCACAACAGTCTGCTCAGTAATGAGACAAGATATAACTTATGCACATGATCTTGAGATATGCATATTGTGATGTGCATTGCTTGCTTGCTTGTTAGCTCGATAGTAGGTATGCTACCCGTTGAGCTAGGTACGCCTGTCGAGGCGTTACCCTTGTTGGTTAAACTGCTTACGCAGTTCTGTGATTGGTGATAACTAGCTTCTCATACTAGTTGATTGCTTATCCTGTGTAGCTTACAAATTGCTTGTGATGCAATAGCTTGTGCCTCACGATTAATGTAGCTGTTGGCCGATAGGCTGAACCATATAATGGTACTTGTATTTATTTCGAATGTTGTTATGAATACCTGTCTTTTGCAATTGCTTTTGCTTGGCTAGTGGATAGAGTTAGTTACTCTTCACCTATTATATTTGTGAGATTGCTATAGTGGTCTGTTCAAGCACTCTGATCCTTCCTGCATTTTTACGTAGCTGTCTGCTTTACTAGAGCTTTGCTTACTCCACAGCACATTTGGTTAGATCTGCTAGTCTTGCTTGTTTTTGCTTGGGCTAGCGTTTATCTTACTTATTGCAGCTTCTGCTCTTTCTTGTCCTTTGCACCCCTACTAGTCTGTTGTGTGACTGACCCATTTTCATGGGCAGGTGGTGAACAGGTTGAGACAGCTTGCGATGGCATGATGACGCGATGCACTCAAGGCAATGCCCTTTCTTGACGTTGCGCTCCTGGGGATACTTTTGATAGATGCGGTATAAGGTTTCTTTGAAAGCATCTCTTTTGATTATAACTCTGCATTTCTAAAAATGTGTTACCAAAATGTGGTTCTTCTTTTCATTTCAATAAAATATATATTTAAGCTGCAAATCGGTTTGTAAGGGGGAATCTGCTTTTGATTGTAATGTGCCCAAGGTCTAGGGACTTGTTGTTTTGAACCTGATCTTCCTCTGAACTCCTGTTTTAAACTCTGATAAATGATTGATTTCAAAGCTTTCAACCTTTTCATAAAAGGTTTCAAGTCCATGATTTTGGGGCGTTACAACTTTTGGTATCAGAGCAACTGGGAAAGTGGTAATCCTTGATCATCCACCATCTACATCGCACTGTGAGTATCTATTTCTCTTAAATTGTTTTATAGTTATTTTAATTAAAGAATGTGTTTTTGCTTAGATGTCGTTTAATAAACTGATCAAATCTATAGACGCATTAACCAGAGCAGTTGAGTAGCTCCAAGCGATGGTCCAGAACCTGGATCATAAGGTTGATAGGTTGGTTTGCACGAGCACCAATCTACAGCGAGGTGTCAGCCCTCATGTTTTGTCTGATCCGATGTGCCTTCGGAACCCTGTTGATTGTCACTTTTGCAGAAAGATGGGGCATTCTGCTGAAGAATGCCACTTTAACCAACGACGCGACCGAAAGTCTGCCAAAGATAGTGCTGACAACAAGCGTCGACCTGCTAAAAGATAGAAACTAAGTGAAGAAAACGAGCCTCAACGATCGTTAAACCCAAAGTGTCTGAGATGCGATCGTGTTCACCGGGGACAGGCATGTCCTCGAGCCTCTAGTGGCTGTTTTTATTGTGGCAAAGTGGGCCACTTTATCTGTGATTGTCGCATAAAGAAGGTTGATGACCTTTGGAGAGTGGGCAGTACGCCCTAACCTTCTCAGTAGTAGCAACAGAACACATAGGAAACGTCGAGTAGACACTTTTGTTAGTCTTAGTTTTAGACTTTTTGTGTATTTTGTTGCGTATTTTTGTTAAGTCAAAGCATTCAATGGGAATTTCGTGTGACTTTGGTGTCTTTGTGATCTTAATGATTGTGATGCTTATTAGGTGAATGACGTGTCACGCTGTGATCATCGCAAAAATTTTCCTCTCGTAATACTCTCTCTCTTTCTTCTCTTTTCCTTTCCAACCTCTTATTTTCCTCCTTTTTGAAGGGAGAAAGATAAAAGGACGGAAAGAAAGAGAGAAGGGAAAAGAAAGGAGAGAAGAGAAGAGGAACTCGTTTGCGGGTCTCACTTGACCTTAATTTTGAAAATGTTTGAAATAACTTGCCTCCATTTTTGAAATATTCGCGGGAAAACTGGGAGACGGGATCCGCTCGTCGGTACGAGGTTCGACCGTTCCTGGCGCATTTACCAGGGGTAATCGAACCAAGGGTCGAATTTAATGCCTTTTGCTTTGCTTAAGAAATTATCTAAGAAATTATTCTAAGTCTAAAATGCACAATGAATCATGCTTGTACAAAATGCAAGGATGTATGCTCTTTTGAAAATATTTTGAAGAATTTCCAAGTGAAATTGATAAAGTGAAGAAATGATTCCTAACTTAGAACTTTAAGATTAAAGTTCTAAGTTTTTTTAGAATAATCAAGAGCTTGGGAAAATGAATCTGGATTTTGAAAAAAATGATTTTGAAATTTTGAGATAAAAGAAAAAGAAATTTCAAAGTCGTAAATGGACTTTGAATAGAAATGAAATGGAATTGAATTCTAACTTTGAAGTTCTGAAATCACAATGAAAATGTGGGAAATCTAAATAGAATTGAGAAGTAGGATTGATTAAAAAGTTGGAATTCAAGATGGAATTTGAATCCAAAGTCTAGATTCTGAATAGAGTCCAAAGTTGAATTTAGGATTCGAAATGGGAATTTGATTTGAAATCTGGAAATGGAATTGGTTCTAAAGAACTGGAATCCAAGATGGTATTTGGATTTGAAATTTTGAATGGAATTGGATTCAAGGTTTGGAATCGAAGATGGTATTTGGATCTGTAGATCCAAGATAGAGTTGGATCCTGGATCCTAAAATGGAGTTGGATCTGAAGTCTGAGATCCAAAGTAGGATTGGATTCTGGATCCTAGAATGGAATTTGGATCTGAAGTCTAAAATCCAAAGTGAATTGGGTTCTGGATCCTAGAATGGATCTGAATCTGAAGTCTAAGATCCAAAGTAGAGTTGGATTCTGGATCCTAGAATGGATCTTAATCTGAAATCTAAGATCCAAAGTAGAGCTGGATTCTGGATCCTAAAAATTTTGAATTTTGGATCGAAAATCTGAGATCCAAAGTAGAGTGAGGATCTGGATCCTAAATGGAATTTGGATCTGTAATTGGAGATCCAAATGGAATGGATTTTTATACTTGGAAATCTGGATCCAAGTTGAGACTAGTGTTGGATTTTGGATTTGGGTTTTGAGAAGTCCAAATAGGACCTTTAAAGATGGATCTGGGTTTTTAGAAACCCAAATCTTAAGCTTGATATTCAAATCTAAACCTTGATTGAAGATAAGGGGATGAACTTGATTTTGAAATCAAAAGATAACTTCAAAGTTAAATTGAACTTTGAATTTGGATTTTGATTTGAGTTGGAAATTTGAAGCTTGAATATAAAATGATTTTGGAATTTCAAAGTCAAATTGGACTTTGAAAATTGAAATTTTGAATATTGAAAATGAGATAGAATTGGATTTGGATAAGTTTTGACTTAAGAAGAAGAATCACTTGGAATTTTAAAAAAGGAAGTTTTGAAAATATGATGCGATTCTATCCTATATGATGAATGAATTTAAACCTTTGAAATTGACTTTTGAAAAGCTATTTCATTCTTTAAATGAATTAAGAATGAGATTGAAGATATAATATATCCCTGACTATGGTCATTGGATATATTATATAATAATCACATTTAAATTCAAGTGAGGAATAAAATACATTTTTTGGTGCTTTTATAGAATTTAAAATGAAATTAACTCTCAATATACCCTGACTATGGCCATTGGTATATATTTTGAGTTAATTTTAAGTTAAATTCTGATAAAAGAAGAAAATATTTTAAAAAAATATGATGAATTTTGAAAATGGATCCAGTGTGGGTCCAGTGTTATTTTGTAAAAGATAAAAATTCTAAGTTTTGTCTACACCCCGACTATGGCCGTTGATGTAAATCGTCAACTTAAAATTAACTTACCTCTTACGAAATGGTGCACGTGCCATTCGTATTTCACCATTGTGGGAATTTTGAGAAATAAAGGGAAAATGCATGAGAATAAGCAATTTATAATGTTTACAATGCTCATCCATTCTACCTAAAGCAGGAAATGTAAATTTTCATTCAAATCTAGCTATTACAACATATAAGATCAATTTTACAACCCCCCCCAGGGAGTGATATCTTTCACACATTCCCTGCAAAACAACTGGGTTAGCACAAGCTAAAAGATATGACTGGAAGGAAAGTAACCAAGTGTCATACTGATATGAGGTATTCACATATGTTCTACATCAATGATGATCATATTTGAAAAAAACAAAATGTAACAGACAGTTAGAACCATCCATAGCAGCTGGCTGGGAATTACAACCTTTATAAGTGTATAATGACCATTAATTTGGGGTCATTCATACAGAAGGATATTGTTTAAAAATGGTGTTATACTAAATACCGCAAAATTACATAGGAAACTGCCAGCCCATTGACAATATGTAGGGGGGGGGGTGATCATCCCACAAGGGATCTAAGACTGACAAAACCTGAGTTTTCCTTCATTGTCTACCCTAATGCAACTTTTATCAAATATTGGCCTGGTTTGACAACCCAAAGTCCATCACTTTTTACAGTAGGATTCTCACTAAACAAGATACTGGCAGCTCTATCCCAAAAAGAAGGTACCCTTTATCACTTGGGTACGACAGTGATGCAAGCCTTCTTGCAGAAGAAACTTTAAGCCTTTTGCTTCCTGGAAATTAGAGGTGTTATCTTAACTAATAATCATACAAAGGTAAGCTAAATGAGAGAATATACATAGGAAGGCTATAGGGATGTAATATTGGGATGGAAGATACGATACTAGCATTTGACAGGTAAACCATACCCATGCCATATTATCAAATTTAACAATCCAGTGATTAGAAGCTTCAACTGCATTTTCTGGACCAAATTATCTAAGCATACCCATTTAAATGACTTTCAGGACAAGCCTCTCCTTTGATGTTCACATCCCATCCTGACGACTGTTGTTATGGTGAGGTTCTCTGCAGCAATTTAGCTGGTCAGTGAGAATTTGCTGAGGTCTTACACTGGCTATATACAGTATTTGCAGGAGATGGTATACAAGATGACTGTAGATGTGGTTTATGCATATGACAAGTGAAATGGCAGACATTAGCAATGTACTGGAGGTGTAGGGACAGAGGCAGATATGATGCTGTTTTGGTAGCAACCTACAGATGTCCAAAATTTGATATATGCACTATGTTGATTATGTGGCAGCGGTCCTGCTGACACTAAAGAGGGAGAGTACTTGTGTTCGCGTAATGCTAAGCATTTACCAAAGGAGAACAACACAGGTTCCTTTTTAACTCCTGGGTTATCATGACATTCTGAGTCAGCGCATCCTGTATTTCCTCGCAAACCAGTGACTTAATGGTAGGTCAATAAACGAGCATCAAACCGAAAGACCAAATTTTGAATCAATAGATAAATGTATTGCACAGTGGTGCGGTTTGATTAGTGATCCCAACAGAAATTGAATGGTTGAGTATTGCATGAGATAACAGGAAATAGAGATTGTTATTGGTAAAAAAAATCAAAACACTATGCATAGATGAGCTGTCTTTACCTTCTGGGCTGTGAGCTAAGCTTGATATGGCGAAACCTTGGTTTCCTTGGATATTTGGATTGTCCTCTCGGTCGTTTCAAGGGGAAAACACCAGGATGAGAAGAGTGAAAAGAAGATGAGTCCTTAGGAAATCGATGATCTGCCGGAAGGAAATGGATACTGGTGACGGATTCTGCAGGGGAACTTCGGCTTTCTTGCGAGAGGAATGTCTTCGGGGAAAGATAATTCTGCCACGCTTGTCTATGGAGAAACCCTTTGAAAAGAAAATCCCCTGAATTGTTGCGGAAGATGGGTCTAAATGAATGGATATTGAAGAAAAGGGTGGATGAGGTCGATAATGGATGCTTGAAGTAAAAACCGATCTCAAGGAAAACAAGGGTTTTTTTTTTCGAGAAGAAGCTGGGAGGCCTCTTCTTAAAGGCGCCGTGGAGGGTTCAGGAAGGAAATTTGTTGGGAATCAAAGGCTGAGAGAGGAGGAGGCCGTTTGAAGATCTGCGATGGAGAGAGGCAGCGAGCCTGCAGCCGTTGCAAATCTTCTCCATTTCAAAAAGGAGGTCCCCTTTTAGAAAAACTTTTGAAAAGTGGTTTAAAATGAGGTTTTTGGTAAAAATGGCTTCAAAAAGCTTGAAAATCATCCGTTTTCCTTGTAGTTTTTCCCAATTTGTGTTATTTTTCTATTTTTTTTTTGTATTTTTAGAATAAAATCCTAAAGTTTTACGAGAAAACGAAGATTAAAACTAATTTTTTTGTGTTTTTGTAAAATATTTACAAAAGAGAGTTTTTCTGAGAACTCAAGGCGATTTTTTTGAGAAAATTTCTTTAGAAAGTGGATTTATGTCCGGATTTTTAGGAAATATCCGAGGTTTACAACCTCGAACTGAGAAATATAGGGTTGGGGATTCAACAGAATGCCAGATGAATTGCCCGAGCCATTTAGAACCATTTTTGGTATTTTTATAATTTTAATTTGAAAATCGGACAACGGGACTCAGATTTGGATTTAGAACACTGGGTTCGGACCCGAAATCAATTTTGAATGGATCAATATGGTTTTTAGTCCAGAAAATCTGAAGAATGACTGAAATTTAGCTTTGAAATCGCCTTGATTTTCTCAGAAGATGGAGTCAGGGGCAAAAGGGTCATTTTTACAAAACTTTGAAAAATTTGGGGTGTTCACAGATGCCCCTCTTTGCTACTAAGCCGGTTGAGAGCCGAGCTTAGTGGCAAAGACAACACTCCAAATTTTGAAAATGCCCCAGTCAGCAGATCTAAACTGGGTGTGGAAGAATTATTTTTGAAAATATGATTTTTCAGGCTTTGAAACTTTATCCTGAATGGTTTTGGGGAGACGAAATCCTCGAAAATGATATGATTGAGTAGAAAATGAGGGAATCGTGATGGGACTTTAGATGAAAATTCTGAAATGGTGGGAAATGAAAATTTTGATAAGGTCTCATGGGTGAGACCAGATACTATTATTTGGAATGATTCAGGTTTAGCCCTTAACCTGGATGGGACGAAAATATATCAAGATGAATTAGATGAGAAAAGGAATACATGAGAACCTTGATGGGACATTTTTTGGAAAACGCCTTGTGAGATGCGGCTCAAGTAAAATCCTTTCCTGGATGGATATACAAAGCATAGATTCCTTAATGGAAAGAGCCATGATGGGACTGGAAGAAAACATCTCGTCAAAAACGAGGAATCTCATTGGAATGTGACTCAGGTTTAACCCAAACCTGCAAGGAAGATACCTCGCGAAGCGAGGTTCCGGGTTAACTCTTGATCTGGATAGGAAATCTACCATACGAGTTTCTCAAAAAATGGAGAAAGCACGATGGGACCTTCGGAATTTGGACGAACAAATCCGAGAGGGGTTTTCGCGAAAGGAGGAAATATAGAATCCCTAAAGCTTTGAAAAAAAAGGGGAAGAAATTGGGCGTCTCATTGCTGAGACTGAAATAGCTTTTGAAATCAAAGAATCTTTCGCAAATGGTTCAGGTTTAACCCTTATCCTGAGTGGGGGAAATCTACCATACAGGTTTCTCAAAAATGGAGAAAACCATAATGGGACCTTCGGAATTTGGACGAACAAATCCGAGAGGGGTTTTCGCGAAAGGAGGAAATATAGAATCCCTAAAGCTTTGAAAAAAAGGGGAAGAAATTGGGCGTCTCATTGCTGAGACTGAAATAGCTTTTGAAATCAAAGAATCTTTCGCAAATGGTTCAGGTTTAACCCTTATCCTGAGTGGGGGAAATCTATACGAAATTCATTAATGAGAAAAACCGTGATGGGACAGGAAGAGATACTTTCTTCAGAGGTAACTCTTCTTGGAAATATAAACAACGCTAGGTTGCATCAAAATGGATATTGAATGTTTATTTTATTCTTGGAATAGCTAGAAAATTTTGTCAATAAGATAAAATTGTAGTTGATTCAAACGTTTGGAAGGGTGCACGTATGAGCAAAAGATATTCTCTCTTTTACCTAGAGTATTTCCTCCAATGAGGTTAACTCCTCAGTTATAAGAGTCAAATTCAAAATTTTGGCACTGGTGATTTTCTTCAAGGAAGCTATCCATTTCCCTGATATGAGAATAGAAGAAATATTCTTAATTTCATAAAAGCAGAAAATGAAGAGATATTAATAAAAGAATGTTGCATGAGAAAAGATGACTTCTGGCAACTTCGGCAGTTTGATATCTGGGTGTTTTCCCACGATGATCTTTTTGCACTCTTTTTGAGTCATTGGGCTTTTCTCATCATCCTTCATTTGGATATCCTGACTTTTTTTTTTCTCTTTTTTTTTTTTTCAGGGAAGGGCACGTCACAAACTCCTTCATCTTGGAGATGCTCTGATCCTTCTTTTATCTCAGGGATTCTACTGATCTCACTGGCTCAAAAGGTCTTTAGATGATAGCAGAAATCAAATATCTTTTAGGGTTTGTTGGTAGGTTCATCACACTCGCCTTCATCTTGACGGTGATCTGAACTTTTCCTGGAAGGATCCGTCACAAACTCCGTCATCTTGGAGATGTTTCCAATCTTCTTTGGCCCCCGGGGGTCTACTCGCTTAATTCGCCTTCATCTTGACGACAATTGAGAGATCCCTTTTGCGGATATTTGATTGCAACTTTTAAACGAAAATGAGAAGATATTGGGTTGAGTGGATTCTTTTTATATCTCAAGATATTTCCACTGCCTGATTGTCAGAAAGTCATTTTAAAACATGCGTCATAACTAAGATCAATATCAATTCGCTTCTGGCTTTTCAACATCATTGAAGATTTCTTTTATTGATCATATCGAGGACATTTCTTACATCCTTTTGGTTGATCAACAGGAAAAGATTTGAATTTTACCTCTTTTTCACAAAAAGTTTCACCTTTTGGAAAGAAATAATAGAGGTAATCTGAGGAAATTCTTTTTGTGTAGTCAGACTTTTTAGAATCAACTAGTGCTTTTAGCAAATTGACAAAGTTTTCACGAATCTTTTGTGAAATAATCATTCAATATAGATTTTGATGAGACACTTAGCTGTAATTTAAAGAAATGGTGTAAGAAATCAAACTTTAGAAAACTGGACTGATGAAATACACTAGGTTTTGGAAATCCCGACCAGTTTCAAAAACTGGATTTGAAAATCCCGACCAGTTATAAAAACTGGATTTGAAAATCCCGACCAGTTATAAAAACTGGATTTGAAATCCCGACCAGTGAAAGACACTGGATTTGAAAATCCTGACCAATTATAGAAGCTGGATTTGAAAATCCCGACCAGTTATGAAAACTGGATTTGAAATCCCGACCAGTCATGAAACTGGATTTGAAAATCCCGACCAGTTATAGAAACTGGATTTGAAAATCCTGACCAGTTATAAAAACTGGATTTGAAAATCCCGACCAGTTATTTTAACTGGATTTGAAATCCCGACCAGTTATGAAAACTGGATTTGAAAATCCCGACCAGTTATAGAAACTGGATTTGAAAATCCCGACCAGTTATAAAAGCTGGATTTGAAAATCCCGACCAGTTATAAAAACTGGATTTGAAAATCCCGACCAGTTATAAAAACTGGATTTGAAAATCCCGACCAGTTATAGAAACTGGATTTGAAAATCCCGACCAGTTATAAAAACTGGATTTGAAAATCCCGACCAGTTATTTTAACTGGATTTGAAAATCCCGACCAGTTATAAAAGCTGGATTTGAAAATCCCGACCAGTTATGAAAACTGGATTTGAAATCCCGATCAGTCATGAAAACTGGATTTGAAATCCCGACCAGTGAAAGACACTGGATTTGAAAATCCCGACCAGTTATTTTAACTGGATTTGAAAATCCCGACCAGTTATAGAAACTGGATTTGAAAATCCCGACCAGTTATAAAAACTGGATTTGAAAATCCCGACCAGTTATTTTAACTGGATTTGAAATCCCGACCAGTTATGAAAACTGGATTTGAAAATCCCGACCAGTTATAGAAACTGGATTTGAAAATCCCGACCAGTTATAAAAACTGGATTTGAAAATCCTGACCAGTTATAAAAACTGGATTTGAAAATCCCGACCAGTTATAAAAACTGGATTTGAAAATCCCGACCAGTTATAGAAACTGGATTTGAAAATCCCGACCAGTTATAAAAACTGGATTTGAAAATCCCGACCAGTTATTTTAACTGGATTTGAAAATCCCGACCAGTTATAAAAGCTGGATTTGAAAATCCCGACCAGTTATGAAAACTGGATTTGAAATCCCGACCAGTCATGAAAACTGGATTTGAAATCCCGACCAGTGAAAGACACTGGATTTGAAAATCCCGACCAGTTATTTTAACTGGATTTGAAAATCCGGACCAGTTAAAAAACTGGATTTGAAAATCCCGACCAGTTATAGAAACTGGATTTGAAAATCCCGACCAGTTATAGAAACTGGATTTGAAAATGAAGGATTTAATCTGATGATTTGCAAAGTGACTGAATTTGGGAGGTTAGAACTCGAGGGTTGAGAGAATGATAAGATTTTGAAGATATTGTAACCAAAGGTTGGAAAACTGATAGAATTTTAAAAGATTGAAGATCTTGAAGGTTTTGGAAATGATAGGATTGAGAAGTCGCACCCTAAGGGTTTGATCTTCTAGAATACACGACCAACGGGAGCTGGATCTTTTGGAATACAGGACCAACAAGATGCTGGATCCTCTGGAAATACATGACAAGCGAGATGCTGGATCTTTTGGAAATACATGACCAGCGAGATGCTGAATCCTTTGGAAATACATGACCGGCAAAAGCTGGATCTTTTGAAAATACATGAAGTTTTGGAAGATTTAAGTCAGAACTTGAATTTAGAAGGAGAAAGGTCTTTGGTCAGAAGACTGATTTTAGAAGGTTACCGGTGAGAGAACCGGATTTTCCAAATGAGCTCAATTTTGAGAAATAACCAGTGCGAGAGCTGGGTTTTGAAGATGAGCTAGATTTTCAAAATGAGTTTTTAGAAGATAATTCAGGATTTATCCCCTTATCCTGAACGGGGGAAATAATACAAAGAATACCTCATTGAAAGGAGGCATCAGGTTTATCCCTTGTCCTGAAAGGGGGTTTTGAAGATAAAAGTAGAGGAAATTTTAATAAGATTGGAAAATTTGTTAAAATTTGACATAAACGAGCGTTAGTTTGATGTAAATCTGATCAAAGCAAAATGAATCAAATGAAAATAAAGATCACAAGATCAATTAAGAATTAACAAAATTTTGAGGAAAAGAACTTTCGTCTAATCCTGCCTGCATATGATGAGAAAGATTTTTATGAATTAAAATAAAATGCCCCAGTATCATGGAGAAGAATGTAAGAATTGATAGAAGATCATTGTTTTTATTGAAATGGCTCTTTGAATAGTACAAAAGGTTTAGAATGAACATTTCAGGTATAAAACTTCTTCAAATGCAAAGCATTAATGGGATCTGGCATCTCCACTCCATCTGCGTTGATTAGACGATACGAATTGCGAGGCAAAGCTTCCTTAACCACATAAGGGCCTTCCCAATTGGGTGACCATTTGCCTTGTGGTCGATGCTTGAGATGAGCCGTCGATCTGAGCACCAAATCGTTAACTCGAAATTTTTTCTCAATGACGGACTTGGCATAGTGTCGAGCTATCCTCTGTCGATAAGCTTGAGCGTGCTCTGCTGCTTTGAGCCTCTTTTCATCCAGTAAATCTAGTTGCACCAATCTCTGCTGTTGATATTGATCAAGTGACAATTCTATGAGAGAAGCGAATTTGAGAGCGGGCTTTTGGACATGGAGAGGCAATACTACTTCAGTTCCGTAAACAAGTTCTGAAGGAGTGGCATTAGTCGGAGTCCGAATGGTGGTCCGATATGCCCAAAGTGCGTCATGAATTTTCTCATGCCAGTCTCGACCTGTCTTCACAGTCCTTTCCAAAATACGAATCAAAATCTTATTGGTGGCTTCTGCTTGGCCGTTCCCTTGAGGATAATAGGGAGCTGAGAAATGATGGGAAATTCTGAATTTAGAACAAAATGTCTTCATCCTCTCATTTTTAAAATGGGTTCCATTGTCTGAGACGATATCATGTGGTATGCCGAAGCGGCAAAGAATGTTTTTGTGAATGAAAGAAACCACATGGCGGCCTTCTACTGTGCGTAGAGTAACAACTTCAACCCATTTCGTGAAATACTCTGTCGCAGCCAGGAAGTATTTGTGGCCGTTGGAAGCAGAAGGAGTAATCGGGCCGACGACGTCAAAAGCCCACATAGAAAATGGCCAAGGAGAAACAACTGATTATAGATATGCGGCCGGAGCATGAATATAAGGTGCGTGCAATTGGCACTTGACGCACTTCTTCACAAACCTATGACAGTCCTGCTGCATGGTATTCCAATAGTACCCTGCTCGAACGATCTGTTTGACGAGAGTTTGATAGCCGACATGGCCACCACAAATCCCTTCATGTGCTTCTTGGATAATCTCCATAGCTTCTTCTTTGTCTAAGCATCTGGCATATTCAGAACTGAACCCACGGCGGTAGAGGACATTGGCCAGAATGAAATAACGGGTAGACATACGCTGAATTGCACGTTGCTCCCTTTTTGGCATCTCTGATGGAAATTCACCAATCTCAATGAAATTTTTGATATTTTGATACCAAGGCTTCTCCTTCTGATTAACCTGATTTATTTGCATGATTGAAGCGAAAGCAGGTTGCTCAAGTCTGCCTACTTCGAAAGAGCGACATGATTCATCACTGTTGAAGGATAGAATGGAGCCTAGACTGGCTAAACCATCAGCTATCTGATTGTGCTCTCTCCTGATGTGATTGAGCTAAAATTCTTCGAAGCTGTCTACAAGAGCTAGGACGATCTTCTGATACAGAATCAATTTGGAATCTTTCACTTGCCATTCAGTGTTAACTTGACTGACAACAAGTAGTGAATCGCCAAAAGCATGCACTCTCTTGATATTGAAGCTTTGCAGAATTTTGAGGCCTTGTATTAGAGCTTCATACTCGACCATGTTATGAGTGCATTGAAAACCAAGCTTGAGAGAATAAGGGATCATTTCTTTTTCTGGAGTGATTAACAAGACTCCAATCCCTATGCCAGACATGTTTTTAGAGCCATCGAAGAACAAGTTCCAAACTGGGGGCTGTTGGATATTACAGATGTGCTCGTCAGGAAAATCATCCTCTGCTTTAATTTCTTTTGTTAGGGGAAAATTTGCCAACTGATCTGCGATCGCTTGGCCTTTAATTGACTTTTGAGAGACGTACTCTAAGTCATATTGCATTAGAAGGACTTGCCACTTTGCAATCCGCCCAGTGAGAAAGGGTTGTTCCAAAATGTATCTGAGAGGATTAAGCTTTGATAAGAATTTAATTTCAGAAGCCAACAAGTAATGTCTTAACTTCTGGCACATCCAAACCAGAGCTAGACAAGTCTTCTCCATCTGAGAATACTTCTTTTCATAATCAATGAATGTTTTGCTCACGTAGTAGATGGCGTGCTCTATCAGGCTGCCTTCTTCATACTGAGCGAGGAATCCACCACAGGCATTCTGATTGACTGAAATATATAGCAAGAGAGGCTTTCCCAGCTTAGGCGGCTTCAAAACTGGTGGATTAAGGAGATACTGCTTGATGCGCTCAAATGAGAGTTGGCATTCTGATCCCCATTCGAATTTAACTCCTTTTCTTAGCAAATGGTTAAAAGGCTCATATCTCATAGCCAAATTGGAGATGAATCTGCGAATAGACTGAATACGCCCTTGAAAGCTTCGCAGTTCTCTCAGATTAGTTGGAGGCGGCATGTCAATAATGGCTTTTGCTTTGCCCGGATCCACTTCGATCCCTTTCTTGCTGATGATGAAGCCGAGCAGTTTGCCGGACTCTACTCCAAAAACACATTTCTGAGGGTTAAGTCTTAACTTGTAAAGAATAAGTCTTTCAAAAACTTGACTAAGAGCATCAAGGTGATCCTCTTCTTCTTTAGACTTAACCAAAATGTCATCCACATATGCATCCATATTCTTATGCATTTGATCGTGGAAAATAACGGTCATTGCCCTTTGATAAGTTGCCCCGGCATTTTTGAGCCCGAATGGCATCACTGTATAGCAGAAGGTTCCCCATGGGGTAGTAAATGAAGTCTTTGACTGATCACGAACGGCCAACTTAATCTGATTATAACCTGAATATCCGTCCATGAAAGAAAACATGGCATGACCCGCTGTGCTATCGATCAACAGGTCAATATTAGGAAGTGGATAATCATCTTTCGGGGTAGCCTTATTTAGATCCCTGAAATCAATGCAAATTCGAACTTTTTCGTTCTTTTTAGGGACTGCTACGATATTTGCCAACCAATCTGGATAATCAATGGCCCGGATGAAGCCTGCTTTCAATAAATCTTCAAGTCCTTCCTTGACTTGTTGCTCGATTCGAGGGTCTAATTTCCTCAATTTCTGCTTGATTGGTCTGGCTTCTGGTTTCAACTTGAGTCGATGCTCAACCAGCCTGATATCCAATCCTGACATATCTTCGTAAGTCCAGGCAAATACTTCTTGATGCTTTTTGAGGAATTGGATGAGTCTAGCTTTTTCAACTTCGCTTAGACTCGTCCCGATTTTGAGAATTTTCGGATCATCTTCCGATCCAATGTTGATATCCTCAGTTGGATCTTGAACCAAAGATGATGGTTCATCCTGCTTCTGAATGTGAGCAAATTCTGGCAATTCCTGAATGGTGGAATCAAATTCAACTGGTTCTTCAGTCTGCTCTGTTGCCTGACTGACCTCTGCTCTGTCTTTCATCTCAGGGAACCTTGCCAATTTCAGATATTTGGGATTGATAACGAATCTTGCCATTGATTCAGGAGTTAATGGTCTTGAAAATGTAAGAAAGGTTTTTTATTTAAGAGAAAGTATGAGCCAGATCAAACTTTTGTATAAGTAAAGAACAATGATATAGACAAAATATAAGAAGAAATGATATATGCTCAAAATGTGAAGAGAGAATTGATTTTTCATTGATTGGAAACGAAGTATTTACAAGATATTGATAAAAGATGGGATCACGTTGTCCCTACAAGATTTAACAAAAGATAAGAAAAGAAAGCAGGAAAACTAAGGCATCATCTTCATTTGTTTCCTCTGACAAATACTGTTTTCTCGCTGGAATCCTGGCCGGTAAATCCCAACCCTGAACTGTTCGCATGCCGAACTGGAATGATGGGCTCTATCATGCCATCTTCATCTTTCCCCATGCCTCGGAATGGCTGGTATCCATGTTTTATCAGCAGATCGAATCCCTTTCTTGCTTTAGAAAACTGAGGAAATAAGGGATGATCTTTGAAGGAGGCGTAGTTGATGCGCCCTCCTAACTTGAAGAAACAAGGTCCCTGCCATTGGACCGTGGCTGTGACATTTTCCTCTTCCATGACATCTTTTAGCTTCAGCATCTCTAGACTGTCACTGAGATTAATTTCCTCTGCCTCCCGAATGCTAGGAATGTCTGCTGTAAATGTGGGACGAGGAATCATAGGCTGTGGCAGCCTTTCTTCAGGATCTTCACCCAAAATGGTGGTGATCATTCCACCTTTAGACCACTTGATGCACTGGTGGAGAGTCGACGGAACTGCATTGGCGTTGTGGATCCATGTTCGTCCCAACAACAGATTGTAAGTTGGCGGCACATTGACGACATGGAATAACACCGTATGCACTGAGTAGTTAATAAAAAATTCCAGAAAGATCTTTCCCTTGGCAGTCTGCCCGTGATTATCAAAGCCGTAGATGGTGATGGGATCAGGCACATATTCTTCCTCTTTCAATCCCAATGCTTTCGCTGTCATCTCTGGACAAATATTGAGGCTGCTGCCTCCATCAACCAGTACATGCGGGACAGTCATGCCCCTGGTCCTTACCACAATGTATAGTGCATTGTTGTGGAATGAATGAGGCTTAGGCAAGTCCTCATCTGAAAAGGTAATAGGCGCGTTCGTCATTGCTTGATTTACAATCTGCGCCATGTCTTCGGGCGTGGTGCCCGACTTTACTTTGATCTTCCTCAATAGATCATCTAGTTTTTCTTTATGCTGGGGAGAGTCGTGAGTCAACTCAAAAATGGAGATGTTGGAGAGCGCTGTAATCGGCTTCTGAAGGCTTCTGGTCCGCTCTTCTGCTGCTTCTGAGGTTTCTGCTTCCTCTGTGCAGATCTCCTTTTTTACGAATCTTTTTGGAAAAACTTGGATTTTTCCACTCTCAACTGACATGTTTCTAATATTTAAAAATGAGAGGATATCCCCTCTCTGAAATGCAGGTTGATTCTGATGTAGAACCATCACCTGATGCTGTAAACTTATTTCTTCGCTGGAGCAAGGATGTATGTGACTTTGTGGGAGAAAAGAATCTTCTGAAATGGTTGACGCTGAATGTTTCGGGAATGGGGCGGACAGAATGTCCATTTTGCCCTCTTCTTCATCCTCGATGAGGATGCTTTTATCAATACAATCCTGAATCAAATGCTTCAGGACAAAGCAATACTCAGTGTCGTGGCCCATCGCTCTGTGGAACTTGCAGTATTGTTCCTTAAATCTTCCCATGAGCACTGGCGGATCCGCCACCTTGGGAAGTTTTACCATCCCGTGAGACAGCAAATATTCCAAAATTTTCTCCAAAGGCTGGTCGAGGGGAGTGAACTTCTGATCCCTGCTCCAGTTTATATGTTTGGGCTTTTCTTGAAGGTTCCCCTTTTGTTGAGGACCGGCCGGAAGAGGCTTATCATTGTTCTTGAAGAATTTGCCCTTTCTTCCCCTGTTCTGTTCGGGCTTTGTGCCACTGCCACTGCCTTGTTTACTGCTACTGCCCTGATCATCCCCTGGAACCTCGGCGGAGTAGGTGAAGTGTGCCTTCTTCTTTGGGTCTTGCACATTTTTGGCTAAGGCGACACCTTCATACATCCCGTTCTCTACCCCCATCTCGAGCCATTCTGCTCGCTCCGTCAGTTCGATGAAGGATTTGGAGGGATATGGGAAGAGGAGGCTTTTTAGGGGCTGGAAGAAGTTGTTGAGGATGACTTGGAGGGCATGTTCCTCGGAGATAGGGTTCCTCATTTTGTTGCACAGGCTTCTCCACTTGTGGATAAAATTCCTAGCCTTTTCATTGGGCTCTTGCTTCAGGTTGCATAGGTGGTTCAGGGTGGGCAGAGCTTCCGTGTTGAACAGGAAGCGCTCAACGAACATGTTGACGACTTTGTCAAAATCCCTTAGTTCGATGGGATTGACGTGCTCAGCATACCATTTGGCAGCTATTCCCTCCAAACTGCGGGGGAAACAGAGGAAAAGGGCACGGTTGTCTTCGCTGAATCGGGCGCATTCCGCGAAGAACATGGCAAGGTGGGCCTTGGGATCTCCGGATCTATCGAATTTAATGAATTTTCGGGGGAGATTCTCCAAATTGATGTCTCCTTCCAAACCAAGGTAGAAATCCTGCCTAGTGTATGACCTTTTTCCCTTATCCCGGACTTGCAGGTCTTTGACGATTTTGGTCAGTGCCTGGATCGAGTCCTCTGCAGGGGCCCCATGCTTGGGCTTGTTCACTGACACTGGCTCTTCTACCGGTCTCTTGGGCTGCCGCAGATGTTTCGGGATGTAGATCAGCTGCTCTTCTTCGGAGTTCTCTTCTGCTGATTCGGAGCTTTCAGAAGTACTGTCACGCTGCACTTTTTGTTTGCTGATCTTGACTGGCTTTTTCATGGGCTTCTTCTTAGCTTTGCTCTTGGAAGCTGCCTTTTTGGGAGCAGCTTTGGCCTGCTCAGCCATCATCTTGGTCATCATTTTCTGAAAAACCCGATACATGGCTGGATCAACATCACTCTCATCTCCGGAGTCATGCTTTTTGGACAATCTAGGAGAATTCATCTCCTCTGACTCGTTGTCACTGTGTTGTTGAGCAACCCTCTTGTCAGCCCTTGTCTGAACCATTTTTCATATGCCAAAGCTTTCCTGCAGAATATGGGAATGGTTAGAGTATGGAGAAGTTTTTTTGAAAATCATAATTTCTTTGAGAGAAAGCAAGAAATGAAGGGTTTTGGTAGACAATTTCAAGAGATTATCCCATTACCCGGGATTGGGTCATCACACGATTTGTGATAATTGTATTACCATTTGATGATAATAGAGAAATGTGCCTTGTTACCTAGGCAAGGTCGTCAACCATGATAAGATTTGAAGAAATGCGGAAGGAATATCCCTTTTACCCGGGATTAGGTCGTCACTCAAGTTTTTATTTGCGCTACAAACAAAATACAAAAAGCAACTTTTTTGGCCAAAAAGTAAAATTTTATTGATATTTTTAACTTTCAAAGACAAAGAGAGGGTGGGCAGACAGTTTGCCACCACTCTTGATATTCAGATGATACATTTGGCCCAGGAAAAATAGACAGAGAAATAAAGGAGTTCCAGGTATATTTAGCGACATGAAATATTTTGAAGAATTTCCAAGTGAAATTGATAAAGTGAAGAAATGATTCCTAACTTAGAACTTTAAGATTAAAGTTCTAAGTTTTTTTAGAATAATCAAGAGCTTGGGAAAATGAATCTGGATTTTGAAAAAAAATGATTTTGAAATTTTGAGATAAAAGAAAAAGAAATTTCAAAGTCGTAAATGGACTTTAAATAGAAATAAAATGGAATTGAATTCTAACTTTGAAGTTCTGAAATCACAATGAAAATGTGGGAAATCTAAATAGAATTGAGAAGTAGGATTGATTAAAAAGTTGGAATTCAAGATGGAATTTGAATCCAAAGTCTAGATTCTGAATAGAGTCCAAAGTTGAATTTAGGATTCGAAATGGGAATTTGATTTGAAATCTGGAAATGGAATTGGTTCTAAAGAACTGGAATCCAAGATGGTATTTGGATTTGGAATTTTGAATGGAATTGGATTCAAGGTTTGGAATCCAAGATGGTATTTGGATCTGTAGATCCAAGATAGAGTTGGATCCTGGATCCTAAAATGGAGTTGGATCTGAAGTCTGAGATCCAAAGTAGGATTGGATTCTGGATCCTAGAATGGAATTTGGATCTGAAGTCTAAAATCCAAAGTGAATTGGGTTCTGGATCCTAGAATGGATCTGAATCTGAAGTCTAAGATCCAAAGTAGAGTTGGATTCTGGATCCTAGAATGGATCTGAATCTGAAATCTAAGATCCAAAGTAGAGCTGGATTCTGGATCCTAAAAATTTTGAATTTTGGATCGAAAATCTGAAATCCAAAGTAGAGTGAGGATCTGGATCCTAAATGGAATTTGGATCTGTAATTGGAGATCCAAAGTGGAATGGATTTTTATACTTGGAAATCTGGATCCAAGTTGAGACTAGTGTTGGATTTTGGATTTGGATTTTGAGAAGTCCAAATAGGACCTTTAAAGATGGATCTGGGTTTTTAGAAACCCAAATCTTAAGCTTGATATTCAAATCTAAACCTTGATTGAAGATAAGGGGATGAACTTGATTTTGAAATCAAAAGATAACTTCAAAGTTAAATTGAACTTTGAATTTGGATTTTGATTTGAGTTGGAAATTTGAAGCTTGAATATAAAATGATTTTGGAATTTCAAAGTCAAATTGGACTTTGAAAATTGAAATTTTGAATATTGAAAATGAGATAGAATTGGATTTGGATAAGTTTTGACTTAAGAAGAAGAATCACTTGGAATTTTAAAAAAGGAAGTTTTGAAAATATGATGCGATTCTATCCTATATGATGAATGAATTTAAACCTTTGAAATTGGCTTTTGAAAAGCTATTTCATTCTTTAAATGAATTAAGAATGAGATTGAAGATATAATATATCCCTGACTATGGTCATTGGATATATTATATAATAATCACATTTAAATTCAAGTGAGGAATAAAATACATTTTTTTGGTGCTTTTATAGAATTTAAAATGAAATTAACTCTCAATATACCCTGACTATGGCCATTGGTATATATTTTGAGTTAATTTTAAGTTAAATTCTGATAAAAGAAGAAAATATTTTAAAAAAATATGATGAATTTTGAAAATGGATCCAGTGTGGGTCCAGTGTTATTTTGTAAAAGATAAAAATTCTAAGTTTTGTCTACACCCCGACTATGGCCGTTGATGTAAATCGTCAACTTAAAATTAACTTACCTCTTACGAAATGGTGCACGTGCCATTCGTATTTCACCATTGTGGGAATTTTGAGAAATAAAGGGAAAATGCATGAGAATAAGCAATTTATAATGTTTACAATGCTCATCCATTCTACCTAAAGCAGGAAATGTAAATTTTCATTCAAATCTAGCTATTACAACATATAAGATCAATTTTACAACCCCCCCCAGGGAGTGATATCTTTCACACATTCCCTGCAAAACAACTGGGTTAGCACAAGCTAAAAGATATGACTGGAAGGAAAGTAACCAAGTGTCATACTGATATGAGGTATTCACATATGTTCTACATCAATGATGATCATATTTGAAAAAAACAAAATGTAACAGACAGTTAGAACCATCCATAGCAGCTGGCTGGGAATTACAACCTTTATAAGTGTATAATGACCATTAATTTGGGGTCATTCATACAGAAGGATATTGTTTAAAAATGGTGTTATACTAAATACCGCAAAATTACATAGGAAACTGCCAGCCCATTGACAATATGTAGGGGGGGGGGGTGATCATCCCACAAGGGATCTAAGACTGTGACAAAACCTGAGTTTTCCTTCATTGTCTACCCTAATGCAACTTTTATCAAATATTGGCCTGGTTTGACAACCCAAAGTCCATCACTTTTTACAGTAGGATTCTCACTAAACAAGATACTGGCAGCTCTATCCCAAAAAGAAGGTACCCTTTATCACTTGGGTACGACGTTGATGCAAGCCTTCTTGCAGAAGAAACTTTAAGCCTTTTGCTTCCTGGAAATTAGAGGTGTTATCTTAACTAATAATCATACAAAGGTAAGCTAAATGAGAGAATATACATAGGAAGGCTATAGGGATGTAATATTGGGATGGAAGATACGATACTAGCATTTGACAGGTAAACCATACCCATGCCATATTATCAAATTTAACAATCCAGTGATTAGAAGCTTCAACTGCATTTTCTGGACCAAATTATCTAAGCATACCCATTTAAATGACTTTCAGGACAAGCCTCTCCTTTGATGTTCACATCCCATCCTGACGACTGTTGTTATGGTGAGGTTCTCTGCAGCAATTTAGCTGGTCAGTGAGAATTTGCTGAGGTCTTACACTGGCTATATACAGTATTTGCAGGAGATGGTATACAAGATGACTGTAGATGTGGTTTATGCATATGACAAGTGAAATGGCAGACATTAGCAATGTACTGGAGGTGTAGGGACAGAGGCAGATATGATGCTGTTTTGGTAGCAACCTACAGATGTCCAAAATTTGATATATGCACTATGTTGATTATGTGGCAGCGGTCCTGCTGACACTAAAGAGGGAGAGTACTTGTGTTCGCGTAATGCTAAGCATTTACCAAAGGAGAACAGCACAGGTTCCTTTTTAACTCCTGGGTTATCATGACATTCTGAGTCAGCGCATCCTGTATTTCCTCGCAAACCAGTGACTTAATGGTAGGTCAATAAACGAGCATCAAACCGAAAGACCAAATTTTGAATCAATAGATAAATGTATTGCACAGTGGTGCGGTTTGATTAGTGATCCCAACAGAAATTGAATGGTTGAGTATTGCATGAGATAACAGGAAATAGAGATTGTTATTGGTAAAAAAAATCAAAACACTATGCACAGATGAGCTGTCTTTACCTTCTGGGCTGTGAGCTAAGCTTGATATGGCGAAACCTTGGTTTCCTTGGATATTTGGATTGTCCTCTCGGTCGTTTCAAGGGGAAAACACCAGGATGAGAAGAGTGAAAAGAAGATGAGTCCTTAGGAAATCGATGATCTGCCGGAAGGAAATGGATACTGGTGACGGATTCTGCAGGGGAACTTCGGCTTTCTTGCGAGAGGAATGTCTTCGGGGAAAGATAATTCTGCCACGCTTGTCTATGGAGAAACCCTTTGAAAAGAAAATCCGCTGAATTGTTGCGGAAGATGGGTCTAAATGAATGGATATTGAAGAAAAGGGTGGATGAGGTCGATAATGGATGCTTGAAGTAAAAACCGATCTCAAGGAAAACAAGGGGTTTTTTTTCGAGAAGAAGCTGGGAGGCCTCTTCTTAAAGGCGCCGTGGAGGGTTCAGGAAGGAAATTTGTTGGCAATCAAAGGCTGAGAAAGGAGGAGGCCGTTTGAAGATCTGCGATGGAGAGAGGCAGCGAGCCTGCAGCCGTTGCAAATCTTCTCCATTTCAAAAAGGAGGTCCCCTTTTAGAAAAACTTTTGAAAAGTGGTTTAAAATGAGGTTTTTGGTAAAAATGGCTTCAAAAAGCTTGAAAATCATCCGTTTTCCTTGTAGTTTTTCCCAATTTATGTTATTTTTCTATTTTTTTTTTGTATTTTTAGAATAAAATCCTAAAGTTTTACGAGAAAACGAAGATTAAAACTAATTTTTTTGTGTTTTTGTAAAATATTTACAAAAGAGAGTTTTTCTGAGAACTCAAGGCGATTTTTTTGAGAAAATTTCTTTAGAAAGTGGATTTATGTCCGGATTTTTAGGAAATATCTGAGGTTTACAACCTCGAACTGAGAAATATAGGGTTGGGGATTCAACAGAATGCCAGATGAATTGCCCGAGCCATTTAGAACCATTTTTGGAATTTTTATAATTTTAATTTGAAAATCGGACAACGGGACTAAGATTTGGATTTAGAACACTGAGTTCGGACCCGAAATCAATTTTGAATGGATCAATATGGTTTTTAGTCCAGAAAATCTGAAGAATGACTGAAATTTAGCTTTGAAATCGCTTTGATTTTCTCAGAAGATGGAGTCAGGGGCAAAAGGGTCATTTTTATAAAACTTTGAAAAATTTGGGGTGTTCACACATGCCTACAACTGATTAACTTTTAGGTGGTTGACTTGTACGCCTATAAATCATTAGTTTAGATCACTTAGATATATGACACCTCACGACTACAAATGATTAGTAGTTTGATGATGCATCATGCCTACCTAACTATGTTGCAGGGTTTCGCATTATGATTGATTGTGTGATTATATCATTTTTGAATAGCATGATTTATGAATATCATGGGTATTGGACTAGGGATGTCTTGCAGATATGTGCGTGTGTTTCACGTTGAAGTGATCGAATGCGATGTGCTTCGAGGTAAGAATTATGGATGCATATGATGGTGCAAAGATTTGAATTGTCTTATTTGCACATACAACTTGAATCCTGTGAATTTATTGAACTGCGTAGGAGTAACGTAAGTTGAAGTTAAGTTGATTCATAATATATTATTTGCGTATTTTCTGTGTATAGAATTCATGTTTTGATTGCGCATGCTTTGAGGTCCTATTTGAGGATATAATGTTTCTTGTGGCATTGATGAGTTGCGTAGTTTAAATCTTCTATGTGATGTGATTGATATGCCACGTGATAAGAATTGTTGGAAGAATGTGTGATTTTGTGATTTGCTCTCCCATGAGAAGTGATACGATGCATATTGCTGGTATTTATGCTTATGCCCATCTTGGTGGCTTCTGACCCTGTGTGCGGTCAATTATTTTGATCAGTCGATTGTTTTGATGCATGTATCACTGGGTATGGCGTCCGTTGAGGATCTGATCTCCAATGGATTATCTGTGAGTAAGTGTATGGTCCAAGATCAAGTATACCACCTAGGGCGGTAATTCCTTGTGAGGTCGTACATTTTCCCATACCAGGTGATTCGGCGTAGATCTTGTCGATTATTAGTGGCTATCGACCCAGTGAGCGGTCATTTGTGCTGATTCGTGTATCGCAGTGATTTTTCTTTGTTTATGGTATTTGTTGAGGATTGGGTTCTCAAGGGTTTTCTGTGAGGGTTCGTATGACCAAGATTTGGTAACCCGACTAGAGTGGTAGAATCTCTGTGAGGATATACACTGTCCAAGAGCGGGTAGCCGCGGAGACGGTGAACTGCGAGGAAGTGTACTGTCCAAGACCAGGTATACCATCTAGAGCGGTAATCCCTTGTGAGGTTGTGCATTTCCCAGATCAGGAAGTTCGACGAGGAACTTGTGTGACTTTGATTTCCATGAAAGGCTATGGTGAGCTGTATTGATCTTCTGATAATGATGAGTATAGCCAGTTGTGAATCTATAGATTTGGCTTTCTGTTTTAGCATGATTATATGCCCAACTCAGATGTGAGAATTAGATTTGTATTGATTTTTAGATCTAGATCATGTTTTTGACCCTCTATTGGAAGGGTGCGCTTTTATGTCGCCTTAAGTGAGTCTTGATAGGTGGCAGTTGGCCGCGCAAGGCCTTGAGGGAGTATAGATTGTGTTTATTCATGACGCAGAGTTTGTTAGAGTTTGCGAGTGTGACACACGACATCTTGATGATGATTTAGAGACCCCGTTCAAGGAACGTAAAATAGAGCAATGTCTCGTTTTGTCTCTTCATCCCTTATCGCGTCTAGTAGAAGTTAATGTTTAACCTTTCCTATTGGTCTTCTACTAGACTCATTTTCTTTGATGACTCGTTGTGTTTCTTCATCCTTGATGATAGCAAATAAGCATTCTTATAAGCCTTCTGCTAAACTCCTTTTATGACTCTTTATGAACTCTTGCGAAGACAAGTTTATAATGAATTCACACATACGTTTTGTTCGATCAAGTTGTGGATTTCGAACCTGTCTCTGGGACACATGTGTTGTCCTGATCTCTTCAGAAGCTTATGTGTCTGGGGGCTTATGTGCGCACGTGCATCCTGATCTTTACCTAGTTCCCTTAGGCTGCGGTCTAGGCAGATCACCTTCCTATGAAATTTCGAGGACGAAATTCTTTTAAGGGAGGTAGGATGTAACAACCGTGAAAAAAAAAACGTGTCAGACACGTGCCTTGCACGTGTCAGACACGTGTCGCGGTATGGGCCGCTTTGTCGGGCCCGGATCCGAGCTGGACCCGGACCCGGGTTCTCGAACTCTCGAGAACCTGCGTCTTTTAAAAAGACGCAGGTGTCTCGGGCGAGGGGCAAAACCCTCGCCCCTTCTCTCTCTCCTTTGCTCCGATCTCCCCCCCTCACGCTGCCTCCGGCGTTCGGAGACGCCGGCGAAAGTTCCCGTCAGGCCGCCTCCCCGACGATCCTCGCTGCCGACCTCCCTACTTGGCTAGCGGCTGCGCCAGGGACCCCGAGCATCGGCGACCCGCCGCCGACCTCTTCCCCCTCCCTGTTGTTTCTCCCTGCGGCTGCTGCCGGGAGGTGTTGTCTCCCCTTCAGTCGCCGGCGACTCGCGACCGGCATCATCAGCCGTCGACGACCGACGAACCTCCCTACGGCCACCTCTTCGCCTCCGCTCTGAGTTTCGGCGACCCAGTGGCCCCCGAGCTTCGCTCCAGATCTCCCCCTATCTGCTATCGACTGCGCCGGCCACCGACGACCTCTCAGCTCCGGCGACCACCTATCCTCTGGCACCCTTCGTTTCCCCCGGTCGACACCTGCGGTTTTTCGCCTCTGGCCTCCTGACATCTTTAGCTGCTAGCGATCGACAGCACCATCCGCGCTGCTTTCTCTGAGTCTTCGCAGGCGGCCATCACCCTCCGTTCGGGTGGCCTCAGACGATAGTGGCCCTCGGCCCTTCAGCCTGCAGACTCCCCCGTTTGCTGCGATCTTCTGAGGTATAAACCCTCTCCTCTTTTCTCCTGTGTGCTGGGTGGATAGACAAGGGGGCTGAGCCCCCTGTCGTCACCGTTTGTTGGTAGGAGGCTAAACCCCCCTGCCACCCTTTGTTGTTGGTCGACAGGGGGCTGAGCCCCCTGTCGTTGGCTCTTCTTGGAAAGGGGTTTCGCCCCCTGTCATTCCTTTCTTTTTGCTGATGAACGACAGGGGGGCTGAGCCTCTGTCGCCTCTTGTTTTGGCAAGGGGTTAACCCCCCTGCCTTTTTGTTCTTGGTCGACAGGGGGGCTGAGCCCCCTGTCGCCTCTTGTCGGCAGGGGGTCACCCCCCCTGCCTTTTGCCGTGGGTCAGCAGGGGGACTGAGCCCCTCCCAGCTCTTTTTTTTGGTTCTCAGTAGGGGGAGGGGTCCCTCTGCCTTGATGTTGCTTCTCGGCAGGAGGCTTCCCCCTTGTTTTCTTTTGTTTGCCAGCAGGGGGCTAGGCCCCCCTGCCTTCGATTGTTGCCCCTGCAGGGGGCGGAGCCCCCCTGCACCATTCAGTTGCTCCTCGGCAAGGGGCTCTGTCCCCCTGCCTCTTGCATTGTGCCGGCAGGGGGCGAGGCCCCCCTGCCTCCTGCGTTGTGCCAACAGGGGGCGAAGCCCCCCTGCTTTCTTGTTTTCGAGCAGGGGCTTGTCCCCTGCACCTCTGCTGTTCTCTGGCAAGGGGCTCTGTCCCCTTGCCTTGTTCTTGCTGCCGTTGGTGGGGGCTGCGCCCCTGTCTCGTGTTCTGACAGGGGGTGTCCCCCCCTGCCTTGTTGTGGCAGGTGTGGCAGGGAGCTTCTGCTCCCTCCCCTGCCTTTCTTTGTGCCTGGCAGACAGGGAGCTCCTGCTCCTTGCTTCTGCTGTTGTTGCCAAGCAGGGCTGAGGCCCCTGCCTCTGGCACCCCTGTCTGCAAGGTGCAGAGTTTCTGCATCTGCCTCCTGCAGGCAGGGAGGCCTGGTTGCCTTGTTGCTTATGCATTTTCAGCATATACTAATGTTCTGAGATCTCCAGGTTGAACGGTGGATCCAGGTCGCCCTCTGTGGCTCGAGCTCTTCTTTGCCTACGCTGCATGCGTACGAGGACCCGCAACCCCTTAAGGTAGGGGATTCTTGCGTGAAAGGACAATGAACTGATAAATGCTAAAATAAGGAACATAACTAAAAGAGGACGATATATGTATACATATAATGTATATACGTATGTCTTTACCTTCAAGGATGCGGTTTCGCGATCCTTGTCCTCTTTACTTTCCTGCACTTTTCTTTCTGTCGCCGTCGCGCTATATGTGCCTAGGCTTTCTATTTCTGCCTTTACATTCCATGTCTTTTAACTCAAGGACGCGGTTTCGCGATCCTTATCCTCTTTACTTTTCTGCACTTTACTTTCCTGCTGCCCCGGGCTTTGCGCCTTGGCATTTACTTGCTTATGTCTGCTTTGTTCTCCAGGATGCAAGTCCTGGTCCTTCTTTACGTTCTTGCACTTTACTTCCTGCATTTACTTGTTGCTCCGTGCTTTATGCGCCATGGCTTTGCTTCTGCTTCACTCTCCGTATTTTACTTTCCTATGTTGTCGTGCTTGCTCTTGCACTTACCTTTTGTATGTATTCGTCTTTACCTTGTTGCTACGCTTCGTGCATATGCCTTGATCGTGCATGTATCCTATCTTTGTCGCACGCTCCTTTTCTTGCTTACGCTCATTGATCTATCGAGGTGCAACCCCATGCCTCGTGAGTTGTCCTTTACGTTGGCATAGTTCGTATAGGATCTTATACCTCACGAGTTGCTTGTGTAGTTGCCTGCTTGTGCGTTACGATGATCGAGGTATGATCTCATACCTCGTGTGGAGCTTTAGCGTTCTACCCTCGCAGTGCGGTTTCGCCCACCGAGTCTTGTCCCTCGTTTTGCCTTCGTATTAGTATGTGCATGAGTTTGCCTCTTGTCAGCTGGCACTCCCTGAGTGCAACTTTGAGTGCATAGTGTATATTGTCTCACTTGGCTTACAAGCCACGACACACACTTATGCACTTCAGTTCTCAAAAGACATCATCTTAGGTGCAAATCTATTTTTAAGATGTATAGCTTGTAAAACAGAGGTAGCGGTCGGACCTCCCAAATTGATGTATTTGGGATAGATGTGTTACAACTTTAGTTTGCCTATTCGATACGACTTAGATAACCTTATTTAGGATCCTGTGCACGAATAGGGGCGGGGATCCTAGCAAGGTACTTGCGCCATCACTAGATCGGCGTTACCTCACCTCTGATACAAGACCTAGTTTCTAGGCCTTTCTGATTCAACCGAGATTGTAGTGCCTTACTTTGTGAAGGTATTGTTGGATCTCTTACAAAGGATCCATGTTCCTCCTCTTGTAGTTGTACCCTTAGTCACATACGATATGTTTAGGCTACGAGAGCAGAACGAGAGGTCTACAGTAACCTCTAAGCGTGTATTGACACATTAAGCTAATCCTGTTATGTTTCTTTTGCCTAATAGGTGAGTTGCTCGCAATTGTCTAAAGGACTCGAGCATGATCAGTTGGAACTGGAATGAGTTCACTGTAGGCTTTTATAAAATAGAAGCATTGGGATTTCCTGCGAGAGATCCATACCCCTCTTATCGTGGTTGTACTTTTGAACAGGTACGTTGCGTACTACGATGAGTAGGATGAGAAGCCTATGTCTGCCTCGAACATGCAATGGCATGTGTTTGAGATCACAAGAGTGATGTGTCTACCCTCACTGAGGATTGACCCCCTTTTTATCGTGATTGTATATGTGAATAGTTACGATGCGTATTGTTGTGAGTAAGATGTGAATTGTGTGCTTGCCTCGGACGCGCAATGGTGCATATAACTCACCTAAATAATAATCATGTGCCTTCACAGGCAAGATGCTCGATTGGGTTGAAAGACCAGAGCATGAGAATGGGACGGCGGTTAAGAAACCCTCCGTCGTGCTCATTCGGAATGGTTCATCAAGAGAGAGGATGGATGGTACAAAACTCCGATGGACAGTAATATATGGCAATCTCGGGCAAAGATCTGACCTTCCCCAGTCATCGGAGGTTAGGGGAAATCCTTCGGGCCACTTCTTCAGAAGTACGGATGCGCATCCATTGGGCCTTTGTTTGCCTTTGGAGATTTACTCTCTTGGTCACAGACCGTCCCCTTAGGAAGCGGACTCAGTCAGTCATTCGGGGTATAATAAAATACATAGCATAATGGACCCCCGAATCGATCTCGGCTGTTTCTACGTTTTGCCTTGTGCGTACCCACAACGGCCTGCTCAGTAATGAGACAAGATATAACTTATGCACATGATCTTGAGATATGCATATTGTGACGTGCATTGCTTGCTTGCTTGTTAGCTCGGTAGTAGGTATGCTACCCGTTGAGCTAAGTACGCCTGTCGAGGCATTACCCTTGTTGGTTAAACTGCTTACGTAGTTCTGTGCTTGGTGATAACTAGCTTCTCATACTAGTTGATTGCTTATCCTGTGTAGCTTACAAATTGCTTGTGATGCAATAGCTTGTGCCTCACGATTAATGTAGCTGCTGGCCGATAGGCTGAACCATATAATGGTACTTCTATTTATTTCGAATGTTGTTATGAATACCTGTCTTTTGCAATTGCTTTTGCTTGGCTAGTGGATAGAGTTAGTTACTCTTAACCTATTATATTTGTGAGATTGCTATAGTGGTCTGTTCAAGCACTCTGATCCTTCCTGCTCTTTTACGTAGCTGTCTGCTTTACTAGAGCTTTGCTTACTCCACAGCACATTTGGTTAGATCTGCTAGTCTTGCTTGTTTTTGCTTAGGCTAGCGTTTATCTTACTTATTGCAGCTTCTGCTCTTTCTTGTCCTTTGCACCCCTACTAGTCTGTTGTGTGACTGACCCATTTTCATGGGCAGGTGGTGAACAGGTTGAGACAGCTTGCGATGGCATGATGACGCGATGCACTCAAGGCAATGCCCTTTCCTGACATTGCGCTCCTGGAGATACTTTTGATAGATGCGGTATAAGGTTTCTTTGAAAGCATCTCTTTTGATTATAACTCTGCATTTCTAAAAATGTGTTACCAAAATGTGGTTCTTCTTTTCATTTCAATAAAATATATATTTAAGCTGCAAATCGGTTTGTAAGGGGGAATCTGCTTTTGATTGTAATGTGCCCAAGGTCTAGGGACTTGTTGTTTTGAACCTGATCTTCCTCTGAACTCCTGTTTTAAACTCTAATAAATGATTGATTTCAAAGCTTTCAACCTTTTCATAAAAGGTTTCAAGTCCATGATTTTGGGGCGTTACAACTTTTGGTATCAGAGCAACTGGGAAAGTGGTAATCCTTGATCATCTACCATCTACATCGCACTGTGAGTATCTATTTCTCTTAAATTGTTTTGTAGTTATTTTAATTAAAGAATGTGTTTTTGCTTAGATGTCGTTTAATAAACTGATCAAATCTATAGACGCATTAACCAGAGCAGTTGAGCAGCTCCAAGCGATGGTCCAGAACCTGGATCATAAGGTTGATAGGTTGGTTTGCACGAGCACCAATCTACAGCGAGGTGTCAGCCCTCATGTTTTGTCTGATCCGATGTGCCTTCGGAACCCTGTTGATTGTCACTTTTGCAGAAAGATGGGGCATTCTGCTGAAGAATGCCACTTTAAAAAACGGCGCGACCGAAAGTCTGCCGAAGATAGTGCTGACAACAAGCGTCGATCTGCTAAAAGACAGAAACTAAGTGAAGAAAATGAGCCTCAACGATCGTTAAACCCAAAGTGTCTGAGATGCGATCGTGTTCACCGGGGACAGGCATGTCCCCGAGCCTCTAGTGGCTGTTTTTATTGTGGCAAAGTGGGCCACTTTATCTGTGATTGTCGCATAAAGAAGGTCGATGACCTTCGGAGAGTGGGCAGTATGCCCCAACCTTCTCAGTAGTAGCAACAGAACACATAGGAAACGTCGAGTAGACACTTTTGTTAGTCTTAGTTTTAGACTTTTTGTGTATTTTGTTGCGTATTTTTGTTAAGTCAAAGCATTCAATGGGAATTTCGTGTGACTTTGGTGTCTTTGTGATCTTAATGATTGTGATGCTTATTAGGTGAATGGCGTGTCACGCCTACAACTGATTAACTTTTAGGTGGTTGACTTGTACACCTACAAATCATTAGTTTAGATCACTTAGATATATGACACTTCACGACTACAAATGATTAGTAGTTTGATGATACATCATGCCTACCTAACTATGTTGCAGGGTTTCGCATTATGATTGATTGTGTGATTATATCATCCTTGAATAGCATGATTTATGAATATCATGGGTATTGGACTAGGGATGTCTTGCAGATATGTGCGTGTGTTTCACGTTGAAGTGATCGAATGCGATGTGCTTCGAGGTAAGAATTGTGGATGCATATGATGGTGCAAAGATTTGAATTGTCTTATTTGCACATACAACTTGAATCCTGTGAATTTATTGAACTGCGTAGGAGTTACGTAAGTTGAAGTTAAGTTGATTCATAATATATTATTTGCGTATTTTCTATGTATAGAATTCATGTTTTGATTGCGCATGATTTGAGGTCCTATTTGAGGATATAATGTTTCTTGTGGCATTGATGAGTTGCGTAGTTTAAATCTTCTATGTGATGTGATTGATATGCCACGTGATAAGAATTGTTGGAAGAATGTGTGATTTTGTGATTTGTTCTGCCATGAGAAGTGAAACGATGCATATTGCTGGTATTTATGCTTATGCCCATCTTGGTGGCTTCTGACCCTGTGTGCGGTCAATTATTTTGATCAGTCGATTGTTTTGATGCATGTATCACTGGGTATGGCGTCTGTTGAGGATCTGATCTCCAATGGATTATCTGTGAGGAAGTGTATGGTCCAAGACCAAGTATACCACCTAGGGCGGTAATTCCTTGTGAGGTCGTACATTTTCCCATACCAGGTGATTCGGCGTAGATCTTGTCGATTATTAGTGGCTATCGACCCAGTGAGCGGTCATTTGTGCTGATTCGTGTATCGCAGTGATTTTTCTTTGTTTATGGTATTTGTTGAGGATTGGGTTCTCAAGGGTTTTCTGTGAGGGTTCGTATGACCAAGATCTGGTAACCCGACTAGAGTGGTAGAATCTCTGTGAGGATATACACTGTCCAAGAGCGGGTAGCCGCGGAGACGGTGAACTGCGAGGAAGTGTACTGTCCAAGACCAGGTATACCATCTAGAGCGGTAATCCCTTGTGAGGTTGTGCATTTCCCAGATCAGGAAGTCCGACGAGGAACTTGTGTGACTTTGATTTCCATGAAAGGCTATGGTGAGCTGTATTGATCTTCTGATAATGATGAGTATAGCCAGTTGTGAATCTATAGACTTGGCTTTCTGTTTTAGCATGATTATATGCCCAACTCAGATGTGAGAATTAGATTTGTATTGATTTTTAGATCTAGATCATGTTTTTGACCCTCTATTGGAAGGGTGAGCTTTTATGTCGCCTTAAGTGAGTCTTGATAGGTGGCAGTTGGCCGCGCAAGGCCTTGAGGGAGTATAGATTGTGTTTATTCATGACGCAGAGTTTGTTAGAGTTTGCGAGTGTGACACACGACGTCTTGATGATGATTTAGAGACCCCGTTCAAGGAACGTAAAATAGAGCAATGTCTCGTTTTGTCTCTTCATCCCTTATCGCGTCTAGTAGAAGTTAATGTTTAACCTTTCCTATTGGTCTTCTACTAGACTCATTTTCTTGGATGACTCGTTGTGTTTCTTCATCCTTGATGATAGCAAATAAGCATTCTTATAAGCCTTCTGCTAAACTCCTTTTATGACTCTTTATGAACTCTTGCGAAGACAAGTTTATAATGAATTCACACATACGTTTTGTTCGATCAAGTTGTGGATTTCGAACCTGTCTCTGGGACACATTATGTGTTGTCCTGATCTCTTCAGAAGCTTATGTGTCTGGGGGCTTATGTGCGCACGTGCATCCTGATCTTTACCTAGTTCCCTTAGGCTGCGGTCTAGGCAGATCACCTTCCTATGAAATTTCCAGGACGAAATTCTTTTATAGGAGGTAGGATGTAACAACCGTGAAAAAAAAAATGTGTCTGACTCGTGTCAGACACGTGCCTTGCACGTGTCAGACACGTGTCGCGGTCTGAGCCGCTTTGTCGGGCCCGGATCCGAGCTGGACCCGGACCCGGGTTCTCGAACTCTCGAGAACCTGCGTCTTTTAAAAAGACGTAGGTGTCTAGGGCGAGGGGCAAAACCCTCGCCCCTTCTCTCTCTCCTTTGCTCCGATCTCCCCCCCTCACGCTGCCTCCGGCGTTCAGAGACGCCGGCGAGCGTTCCCGTCAGGCCGCCTCCCCGACGATCCTCGCTGCCGACCTCCCTGCTTGGCTAGCGGCTGCGCCAGGGACCCCGAGCATCGGCGACCCGCCGCCGACCTCTTCCCCCTCCCTGCTGTTTCTCCCTGCGGCTGCTGCCGGGAGGTGTTGTCTCCCCTTCAGTCGCCGGCGACTCGCGACCGGCATCCTCAGCCGTCGACGACCGACGATCCTCCCTACGGACACCTCTTCGCCTCCGCTCTGAGTTTCGGCGACCCAGTGGCCCCCGAGCTTCGCTCCAGGTCTCACCCTATCTGCTATCGACTGCGCCGGCCACCGACGACCTCTCATCTCCGGCGACCACCTATCCTCTGGCACCCCTCGTTTCCCCCGGTCGACACCTGCGGTTTTTCGCCTCTGGCCTCCTGACATCTTTAGCTGCTAGCGATCGACAGCAGCATCCGCGCTGCTTTCTCTGAGTCTTTGCAGGTGGCCATCACCCTCCGTTCGGGTGGCCTCAGCCGATAGTGGCCCTCGGCCCTTCAGCCTGCAGACTCCCCCGTTTGCTGCGATCTTCTGAGGTATAAAGCCCTCTCCTCTTTTCTCCTGTGTGCTGGGTGGATAGACAAGGGGCTGAGCCCCCTGTCGTCACCGTTTGTTGGCAGAAGGCTAAACCCCCCTGCCACCCTTCGTTGGCTCTTCTTGGAAAGGGGTTCCGCCCCCTGTCATTCCTTTCTTTTTGCTGATGAACGACAGGGAGGCTGAGCCCCTGTCGCCTCTTGTTTTGGCAGGGGGTTAAACCCCCTGCCTTTTTGTTCTTGGTCGACAGGGGGGCTGAGCCCCCTGTCGCCTCTTGTCGGCAGGGGGTCACCCCCCCCCCCCCTGCCTTTTGCCGTGGGTCTGCAGGGGGACTGAGCCCCCCCCCCCCCAGCTCTTTTTTTTGGTTCTCGGTAGGGGGAGGGGTCCCCCTGCCTTGATGTTGCTTCTCGGCAGGGGGCTTCGCCCCCTGTCTTCTTTTGTTTGCCAGCAGGGGGCTAGGCCCCCCTGCCTTCGATTGTTTCCCCTGCAGGGGGCGGAGCCCCCCTGCACCATTCAATTGCTCCTCGGCAAGGGGCTCTGTCCCCCTGCCTCTTGCATTGTGTCGGCAGGGGGCGAGGCCCCCCTGCCTCCTGCGTTGTGCCAACAGGGGGCGAAGCCCCCCTGCTTTCTTGTTTTCGAGCAGGGGCTTGTCCCCTGCACCTCTGCTGTTCTCTGGCAAGGGGCTCTGTCCCCTTGCCTTGTTCTTGCTGCCGGCGGTGGGGGCTGCGCCCCTGTCTCGTGTTCTGACAGGGGGTGTCCCCCCCTGCCTTGTTGTGGCAGGTGTGGCAGGGAGCTTCTGCTCCCTCCCCTGCCTTTCTTTGTGCCTGGCAGACAGGGAGCTCCTGCTCCTTGCTTCTGCTGTTGTTGCCAAGCAGGGCTGAGGCCCCTACCTCTGGCACTCCTGTCTGCAAGGCGCAGAGTTTCTGCATCTGCCTCCTGCAGGCAGGGAGGCCTGGTTGTCTTGTTGCTTATGCATTTTCGGCATATACTAATGTTCTGAGATCTCCAGGTTGAACGGTGGATCCAGCTCGCCCTCTATGGCTCGAGCTCTTCTTTGCCTATGCTGCATGCGTACGAGGACCCGCAACCCCTTAAGGTAGGGGATTCTTGCGTGAAAGGACAATGAACTGATAAATGCTAAAATAAGGAAGATAACTAAAAGACGACGATATATGTATACGTATAATGTATATACGTATGTCTTTACCTTCAAGAATGCGGTTTCGCGATCCTTGTCCTCTTTACTTTTCTGCACTTTCCTTTCTGTCGCCGTGGCGCTATATGTGCCTAGGCTTTCTATTTCTGCCTTTACATTCCATGTCTTTTAACTCAAGGACGCGGTTTCGCGATCCTTGTCCTCTTTACTTTTCTGCACTTTACTTTTCTGCTGCCCCGCGCTTTACGCCTTGGCATTTACTTGCTTATGTTTGCTTTGTTCTCCAGAATGCAAGTCCTGGTCGTTCTTTACGTTCTTGCACTTTACTTCCTGCATTTACTTGTTGCCCCGCGCTTTATGCGCCATGGCTTTGCTTCTGCTTCACTCTCCGTATTTTACTTTCCTATGTTGTCGTGCTTGCTCTTGCACTTACCTTTTGTATGTATTCGTCTTTACCTTGTTGCTACGCTTCGTGCATATGCCTTGATCGTGCATGTATCCTATCTTTGTCGCACGCTCCTTTTCTTGCTTACGCTCATTGATCTATCGAGGTGCAACCCCATGCCTCGTGAGTTGTCCTTTACGTTGGCATAGTTCGTATAGGATCTTATACCTCACGAGTTGCTTGTGTAGTTGCCTGCTTGTGCGTTACGATGATCGAGGTATGATCTCATACCTCGTGTGGAGCTTTAGCGTTCTACCCTCGCAGTGCGGTTTCGCCCACCGAGTCTTGTCCCTCGTTTTGCCTTCGTATTAGTATGTGCATGAGTTTGCCTCTTGTCAGCTGGCACTCCCTGAGTGCAACTTTGAGTGCATAGTGTATATTGTCTCACTTGGCTTACAAGCCACGACACACACTTATGCACTTCAGTTCTCAAAAGACATCATCTTAGGTGCAAATCTATTTTTAAGATGTATAGCTTGTAAAACAGAGGTAGCGGTCGGACCTCCCAAATTGATGTATTTGGGATAGATGTGTTACAACTTTAGTTTGCCTATTCGATACGACTTAGATAACCTTATTTAGGATCCTGTGCACGAATAGGGGCGGGGATCCTAGCAAGGTACTTGCGCCATCACTAGATCGGCGTTACCTCACCTCTGATACAAGACCTAGTTTCTAGGCCTTTCTGACTCAACCGAGATTGTAGTGCCTTACTTTGTGAAGGTATTGTTGGATCTCTTACAAAGGATCCATGTTCCTCCTCTTGTAGTTGTACCCTTAGTCACATACGATATGTTTGAGCTACGAGAGCAGAACGAGAGGTCTACAGTAACCTCTAAGCGTGTATTGACACATTAAGTTAATCCTGTTATGTTGCTTTTGCCTAATAGGCGGGTTGCTCGCAATTGTCTAAAGGACCCGAGCACGATCAGTTGGAACTGGAATGAGTTCACTGTAGGCTTTTATAAAGTAGAAGCATTGGGATTTCCTGCGAGAGATCCATACCCCTCTTATCGTGGTTGTACTTTTGAACAGGTACATTGCGTACTACGATTAGTAGGATGAGAGGCCTATGTCTGCCTTGAACATGCAATGGCATGTGTTTGAGATCACAAGAGTGATGTTTCTACCCTCACTGAGGATTGACTCCCTTTTTATCGTGATTGTATATGTGAATAGTTACGATGCGTACTGCTGTGAGTAAGATGTGAATTATGTGCTTGCCTTAGACGCGCAATGGCACATATAACTCACCTAAATAATAATCATGCGCCTTCACAAGCAAGATGCTCGATTGGGTTGAAAGACCAGAGCATGAGAATGGGACGGCAGTTAAGAAACCCTCCGTCGTGCTCATTCGGAACGGTTCATCAAGAGAGAGTATGGATGATACAAAACTCCGATGGACAGTCATATATGGCAATCTCGGGCAAAGATCCGACCTTCCCCAGTCATCGGAGGTTAGGGGAAATCCTTCGGGCCACTTCTGCAGAAGTACGGATGCGCATCCATTGGGCCTTTGTTTGCCTTTGGGGATTTACTCTCTTGGTCACAGACCGTCCCCTTTGGAAGCGGACTCAGTCAGTCATTCGGGGTATAATAAAATACATAGCATAATGGACCCCCGAATCGATCTCGGCTGTTTCTACGTTTTGCCTTGTGCGTACCCACAACAGCCTGCTCAGTAATGAGACAAGATATAACTTATGCACATGATCTTGAGATATGCATATTGTGACGTGCATTGCTTGCTTGCTTGTTAGCTTGGTAGTAGGTATGCTACCCGTTGAGCTAGGTACGCCTGTCGAGGCGTTACCCTTGTTGGTTAAACTGCTTACGCAGTTCTGTGCTTGGTGATAACTAGCTTCTCATACTAGTTGATTGCTTATCCTGTGTAGCTTACAAATTGCTTGTGAAGCAATAGCTTGTGCCTCACGATTAATGTAGCTGCTGGCCGATAGGCTGAACCATATAATGGTACTTATATTTATTTTGAATGTTGTTATGAATACATGTCTTTTGCAATTGCTTTTGCTTGGCTGGTGGATAGAGTTAGTTACTCTTCATCTATTATATTTGTGAGATTGCTATAGTGGTCTGTTCAAGCACTCTGATCCTTTCTGCTCTTTTACGTAGCTGTCTGCTTTACTAGAGCTTTGCTTACTTTACAGCACATTTGGTTAGATCTGCTAGTCTTGCTTGTTTTTGCTTGGGCTAGCGTTTATCTTACTTATTGCAGCTTCTGCTCTTTCTTGTCCTTTGCACCCCTACTAGTCTATTGTGTGACTGACCCATTTTCATGGGCAGGTGGTGAACAGGTTGAGACAGCTTCGATGACATGATGACGCGATGCACTCAAGGCAATGCCCTTTCCTGACGTTGCGCTCCTGGGGATACTTTTGATAGATGCGGTATAAGGTTTCTTTGAAAGCATCTCTTTTGATTATAACTCTGCATTTCTAAAACTGTATTACCAAAATGTGATTCTTCTTTTCATTTCAATAAAATATATATTTAAACTGCAAATCGATTTGTAAGGGGGAATCTGTTTTTTATTGTAATGTGCCCAAGGTCTAGGGACTTATTGTTTTGAACCTGATCTTCCTCTGAACTCCTATTTTAAACTCTCATAAATGATTGATTTCAAAGCTTTCAACCTTTTCATAAAAGGTTTCAAGTCCATGATTTTGGGGCGTTACAAAGAGTGAAACCTGAAAAGAAGAGAAGAGGGGGAGGGAGACAGAGGTCTCCGTTTTCCAAGAGAGTAGACGTGGGCTGCAAGTCTAAAAATATTATTTATACTAATTCCTAGGTCAAAACATATTTTTCTATGGAAGAACAAAAAATTTTCAAAAATTCCAAAACGAGTCTTCCTTTAAAAATGTGTTTTCCATAAAAACTACTTCTAAACTAAGTAAAATTAATTCACTAACTCCTAATCTAATTAAAATACAAATTAGAAACTTCTAAAGTAAAAAAAATACTAAAAAACGCAAGGCAAGTTCTCGAATATGCGATTTTCTGATATTTTTAATTTCAATGCGGTTTCTCCAAAATAATAATAAGACTAGGTTTTTAATGCGATTTTTCAATGAATCATGCATAAAATAGTATGAATAAAATACAAAATATAAGCATGATCACCTACTATTGTAGCAACTGAGGTATACCACTTTTGGGCAACCTCGGCCGCCCTAACTCTGAGTGACCAGAAGTCCAAGGATGCCTTTTCTAAAACCCATAATTTTTTATACTTTATGAGAAATAATAGTAAATTAAGGCCAAAATATTATTCAAAATTAAGTTATAAATTTAATTATAATTCAAGTATTATTTAAAATACAAAATAAAGTTCGATTTAAAAATTTATTCTAAATCAAGGTTTTGATTTTTATCGGATCATAATTTGAATATTAAATATTAGATGGGATTTAAACTAAGTGTGTATTTTAAATTTAAAGTTTTAATGAATTTCGGTTTTAATTTCTGAAGTTTTATCAACCTGAATTTCAATTCGAGAATTCAAGTTCAGATCGGATTTGAATTTGAATTATGAGTCTTATTGAATTTCGATTTTAGTTTCTAGAGTTTATAGAAAGTGGATTTTGATTTATGAATTTAGGTTGGATCTGGATTTGAATTTAGATGTAATACACGAGAATTTTAAGGTTTTTTCTGAAATTCTTGGATTTTAATTACAATTCTCAAGTTCTAGCCAAGAAATGCACTAGAGGGTTTGTAGTTTTTAAAAAAAATTAAAATATCGAAAAAGAACCCCTACATGCCTCAGAGTCTCATCGACCCCATTGAGTTTCAATTTTTTCAAAAATTATTTTTGAAGAATTCAAATTAACCCTTAAGAAATATAAATAATTTACATAAATGGATATTTATATTTGAATTTGTAAAGATTTGAATTTGAATTTAATTGAAATTCAAAGTTAATCTAGGCTTAAATGACATTTAGAATTTAAGTACAATTTAAGGTGAATTTGAAATTTTGAATCATATTTTTTGTAAAATTCAGATTTAGCCGTATTGAAATTAATTAAAATAAAAAATTTAGATGTTTAAAATTTTAAAAATTTTATTAATGAAAATATATTAGACACTAATGTAATTAAATTACATGCATGATCATTTCATGTGATTTTCAAATTAATTTATGAAGCATTCTAATTTAATTTGACTTAAGTTTCATGGAATGGATTTCAAAAATTAACTAAAATCTATAAAATGGTAGGAGTCCATAGGTGGGCCAACCCATTCTATATGGCATCTTAATTTAAAGTTTAAAATATTAAAAACCAAAAATAAACTTGAAAATAAAGTTAAAAAGCAAGGTTACCAAAAAACAAAACAAGGGCTAGGATTTACTCTAGCCCTTGACCTTTCCTACTCCCTATTTAAGAAAGAGAGGGGTTTATGACCCCCCCTATTTGAGATTTTTTTTTCAAAAGCTTCTTTTTCCCCAATTTTCTCTATTTTCCCCCTTTTCTCTCTCCTTTCCACACCAATCTCTTGGTGTTTTCTCTCTTGGGTATACAAGAGAGGGCTTCACGTGGTTGAGGAGGGCTCAAGAAGGGTTCCATCGAGATCACAATACGTGTGGACTGGTTGGTATATGCGAAAAGATCAACCAACGCGCGTAGGATCAAATTTTTCGATAAAAGCTAGGTGGATCTATACTTCTCTTGCGAAACAAAATTCGTAACACGAACTCCACTGATTTTTCATAAGCATAGACCCTAAAAAAACCCTTACATACATGGGTTTGGCTTAGGTCTATCAAAAGATAGAAAAAATGAGTTTTTGAGAGAAACCCATCTTGAAAATATGTTTTTCCCCAAAAATCGGTTTCCTAGAAAATAAAACCATAAATTTTTACAATACATAAATTAGGATAATATTTTTATGCAAACATCAATTTGGGTCAGTAGTATATAATGTTGTAGACATTCTGTAAAAAAATGGAAGATTTTCATGGTCAAAATTTTGAGATATTGCAATTTTAGTCACATTAGTTTTTTCAGAAAAGATTTTGGTAATTTAGGAAAAATCATTAATTTTGTCACTAAGACCATGTAAATTTTTTATTGTTGCCGGTAGAATATGTGGATGTAAATATTTTGTTACTTTTGTAGATTTTTTTGATTTTTAATTTTGTGCAAATTCTATGATTTAGTTATTTAATGATGTATTTTACTGAATTAATTTTTTAGGAAACAAGACATGTGAGACGGGTCTATTGTTTCGGCCAAAAGGCTGACAAAAAATAGATTTGTCTGTTGTGGATTATGATGAATTAATGAGTATATTTTTATTTAATTTTTTGAGATAAATTATAAGAAAAAAATATGAGTGTAAGGATTAGGGTTACACGGTTTGGGCCCACTCGAATGCATAGACCTAGAATTATAGTTTTCTGGCCAGACATTTGACTAGTAAAATGCTCATAACTCCTTCGTTCAGAAGAGTTTTGATGAGAGATTTATTGAATTGGAAAGCTAACAAAATTTCTTACCTTCTGTGAAATTTTGGGCATTGTTCATAGAATGAGCACGGTTTTGTGATAATCAGAACAAAATATGATATGATTGTACTAAAACATTTGTAACTCCCTCATACAAAGGAATTTTTATGAGAAGTTTGCGGTCATGAAAAGCTAACAAAATTTTTTATGATCTGTAAAACTTTCAGGTTTGTTTACTGATTGCAAAATTTTCTATGAACTCTGCAATAGTCGGACAGAGTTGAGAGTTTCACGATTTGGAGTCGATCTAAGGATTCAACATCGATATGTATGTGGTTACCTATGTTTCATGTATTTTTTTATATGATTAGTATGCATGATGTGTATGCATATATAGGTCTGATTTTATGTAGTGTATGATGTGTCTACCTTATGGCATGAATGAATATTGATGTCTTCTTTTGAATTGTTGTAATTTTGAAAAGATTTTTATATGTAAAACATGTGAAAACCAGACATCAAATAATAAAAACTGGTTCTCACTAGTGGATGAGACCGGGTCGAACTCAGGGAATGAGAACATTTCGTATTCAAGCACACAATTCTAAACTATTCTTTATTGCTGAATTATTAAAATGTAAAATGTTCGAGAAAAGTAAAAACAACTATCTATTACAACAAATGAATACCCTTCGCAGAGGGCGTAAAATGCAATATTTACAAACCCAGAATCAAATTCCTAATTCTAAACTGAAAAGTAAAAAGAGGCTTCTACTCTTGCACTTTTGTGTCACATATGCGCTTCAGCTCCAATCATGTGTTATCCTACACAAATCAAATAAACATGAGCAACACCAGAGATAGAAGTAAAAACAATATTAAACTACCTCAACACTAAAACCACTCAAAGATATCATCAACAGAATTCAATGACAATTAAAACTATATTAACTAAAACAATTAACTAAATTTCAATTCACTAACACTTAACTACATGCGATCTAACCATTTCAATTAACTAAAAGTGAAAACAATTAACCACTAACACTTCATTAACAAAACATGAACATAAACTATTGAAAAAAATACAAGATTAAGGAATTAAAACCAGTAAAATCAAGGAATGTAAAAATCAAGGAATGACTAATGAAGAACAAAAATTAATACAAAACATTGTATGGAAAAACTATAAAAACAAATGCAGAACGAAATGAGAAAAATCAGTAAAAGAAAATTTAACAGAACATAATATGTAGAGAAATGAAAGAATGCAACGAAGGGAAATGCTTAATTGAAAAACAGGATTGCATTGAAGTGGTAAACAGAAAATAAAGCATGAATGAATGAAGCAGAAAATGAACAAAAGTACAAGAAATTACAGATTTAAGAAAATAAGAACATGTGCTAAATGAAAAACATGAAAAGCTGAAGGAAGAAACAAGAAATAGAACATGCTGAAAATAGGAAATTACAAAACAGGAAATTACCTATCGAGGCTTGGAAATGCTTGGGAGAGAAAGGTTTAGAATGGTTGACAAATCTTTTTAACAAGATTTGGCGGACAAATAAGATGCCTAATGAGTGGAGGAAGAGTACTTTGGTGCCTCTATATAAGAATAAGGGTGATATACAAGATTACATAAACTATCATGGTATAAAACTCATGAGTCATACTATGAAACTTTGGGAGAGGGTGATTGAGTCTAGGTTGAGGAAGGTTGTCATGATATCGGAGAATCAATTTGGTTTTATGCCTGGAAGATCAACTATGGAAGCTATACATATTCTTAGACAACTTATTGAGAGAAATAGAGAGAGGAAAAAAGATTTGCATATGGTTTTTATTGATTTGGAGAAGGCATACGATAGAGTACCTAGGGACGTTCTCTAGTGGACAATGATGAAGAAAGGTGTTTCTCTCAAGTACATTAGTATAATTAAAGATATGTATGAAAGAGTAGTAACCAATGTCCGCACTTGTGGAGGGGTGACAACCAATTTTCCTATAACGGTTGGGTTACATCAAGGATCTGCTTTAAGCCCTTTCCTATTTGCTATAGTGATGGATGAGCTTACGAGATCAATTCAAGAAAATGTGCCGTGGTGTATGTTGTTTGCTGATGATATTGTTTTGATTGATGAGTCTAGAGCTAGGGTTAATGCTAAGTTAGAATTATGGAGACAGACATTAGAAGCAAGAGGTTTTAAGTTGAGTAAGAGTAAGACATAATACATGGAATGTCGGTTTAGTAAGCAACGAAGTAGTGATGGGAGTGTAGTGAAGCTTGGTGAGCAAGAAATACTGGTGGATGATTGTTTCAAATATTTGGGATCTATCATTCAAAAGTATGGAGAAATCGATGGAGATGTAAATCATAGGATAAAGGTTGGGTGGATGAAATGGAAGAGTGCAACTGAAGTGTTGTGCGATCGTAGAATGCCATTGCGGTTGAAGGGAAAGTTTTATAGGACGACTATTAGGCCCACTTTATTATATGGTACGGAATGTTGGGCTGCCAAGAGACATCATATTCAAAAAGTGAGTGTAGCTGAGATGCGTATGCTGAGATGGATGTGTGAAAATACAATAAAAGATAAGATTCAGAACAAGGAGATACGTAAGAAGGTAGGCGTTGCACCCATTGAAAATAAGATGAGAGAGAATCGTTTACGGTGGTTTGGACATATTCAACGAAGGCCTAATGATGCTCCAGTTAGAAGGATGGAGAAATGGGAAAATATATTAGTTAAAAGAGGTCGGCGTAGGCCTAGGAAGACATGGATGGAGGTGATAGGAAAGGATATGAATGCTTTGAACCTCACCAAGGACATGGCATTGGATAGAAATGAATGGAGGAGAAGGATTCATGTGGAAGACCCAGAATGATTTTCTTTGTTGGTTCATATCGCCGACCCCAATTATTTTGGGATGAAGGCCTAGTTGTTGTTGTTGTTGTTGTACAAAACAGGAAATTACAGAAAAAATTTATTACAGAAATGAATCAAGCAGAAAATTCAGAAAAACAAGATATGAAACAAAATTAAAAATCAGAACAATCAAAACTGAAAATTTAAAAACAAAGCAGCTACTAAATGAATGATGAAAACAGAAAAAAAAAAACAAATCAGGAAATTTAATACAAGAATTTAGCAAGACAATAAACATGAAATCTGATGAATGTAAAACTAAAACAGGAAATGATGAAAACAGTAAAAAAAACTATCAAGAAATTTCAAGAACTATGCACTAAACTAAAGAAAAACACGAAATTAACATCACGCGATACAACGAGACAGAAAATACGAATTACACAATGCATTGAAATAGGAAAAACAATGAAGGATTAGAATTAATAATATGCTGTAAGAACCGAATAAAAGAAAACAACAAACAAATTAAGAGAAAAACAAAAATTGCAACCTATCGAATAATGCAAGACAAGAAATACAATGCTGGACAGGAAAATCAAGATAATAAAAACAGAAAAACACAAAGAATCAGGAAATAACAACTACAGCATCCGATCTATATTTTTCTTTTCGTTTTCTGAAATAAACACAACACCGATTGAAAAAAACAAAGAAGAATGAAGAAAATGAAGAAAACAGAAAATTACAGAGAAAATAAAAATTTACAGGAAAAATCAACCGAGAATTTCAGAATGAACAAAAATCAAAACAGAAATTACAAAATACAGAGTTCGATCTTTTTATTTTCATTTTCGTTTTTTCTGAAACAACAATAGCATGACATAATTGATTGAAACGATGAAGAGTAATAAGAAGAATGAAGAAGAAAAGAGGAGGAAGAAGAAGATGATGAAGATGATGAAATTTCATACTTACCGTGACCAGAGGGATTAGAAGAGAATTTGGCCTCCACCATTCACGCTATCGTCGGACTGAAGAGTGTCCACCACCACCGGCTGGAAATTGAACAGAAAAAGAGGGAGAAGGGGAAGGAAGGTCAAGAAGAGCCGGCGATGGTGGAGAAGGGTGAGAAGAGAGGGAAAGAGGGGAAAGGGGAGAGGTTTCAGGCGTAAATGGGTGAAGACGAGTTCTTTTTTTTTGTTTTTCAGTTTTTAAAAGAAAGCAAATCGGTTTGAACCGGTTTGTTATTTATTAAAAAATTTGTTTTAAAAAAACTTATTTGCTAAAAACCTCATTTGATTATTTTTTTTCTAAAAAATATAACTATTCTAAAATGTATATTTAATAAATTTATTTCTTCTTTTCTATAAAAAAAACCAAAATTATTTTATTAACTAAATTGCAAAATAAAGCTATGTTTCTCTATTTTCTCTATTTTTTAATTTTTTATTAACAACTAAAACTACTACGTAAATACAAACATTAAAATATGTACTAAAATGCAAAATAAAGCTACTTTTTCAAGCATTTTCTAATTTTCAATCCTTTTAGCTCATTTACTGAAAACTAACATAAAATTAGGTTTTTAAATCATTTTCTCATGAAATCATGCATATTTTAATGTTTATTAAATCTGAAATATATGCATGATCAAATACCCCCATGCTTATGTTTTGCTAGTCCTCGAGCAAACTAGACAAATGCAAAAAATCAAAATATCACCTAACTCAATTTCGTAGGAATCACAGTTGCATTTAGCTCATGCAACAAGCCCTTTCAACCCCTGGGTTACCCCAGTGGACGAGTAAGGTCTCGTGAGAGTTTGTAGTGATGCTACCCACAAACATCTTTGTCATGTATGCATAATATTACACATCTTCACAAGTAGTAGGTAATTAAAGACCTTATTTTCACCAATATTTCCTGTTATTTCAAAATCACAATATAATTAAAGTCTTTTATATACCACCACAGAAAAAGAATTTCTTTCACTTTTCTAAATATCACAATTATTTATGTTTTATTCTTGGAAAATCCAATAAAAACATATTATTATTTACTTATCCTCACTCATATGTTTTCTGCATAGGTTTTCTCAATCACACTTAAGCATTAAACTTTCCTTTCTTTTTAAGCTCTTTTCTTGATTTTTCATTTTTTTCATGCATTTTCTTTTTGCGTATTCATTCTTCTCTTATAGCTTGCGTGTGGTATGCTTTTATGCCTTGTGCAATGTCAATATCTCTCTATACTTTTTCAATACATACCAAAAGATATCAACTAAGACATAAAAGTGACTTCCTTCATTCACCTTTGCAACGTGAAAGTCAAACATTTCAACTTGTATATGTTCTCAGCTACTTAGGATCACGAAGTTTTCCACTCTCCTTTTCGAAATGGAATCCAAAAGTTTCAACTTACATCTAAGTCCCATCTACTAAGGATTATGGAATTATCCAAACAACCTAACACATGCTCTTTTTCACTTTTTGAGCTCATTTTTTTTTGCTTTTGTTCATTTGCTTAGTTTTTCAAAAATAAAACTATGCATATTCATATTTGTGATTCAAAATAAATTCTAACATGTATCTATCATCATTTCTTCGAAATCCGCATAAACAACCATAATTTTTAGATCCATGTCAGAAAAAAAAAATCGTGGGGCTTAAAAATCCTCTAAAAACATCAAATTTGAAATAGCATTCATATAAGTTCAAACTCTTTCTTTAAAAACCTACTTTTCATGAGAGATGTGCAAGAACGTAAACAGAAATATTAAGGTGTGCAAACTACACTCTCCCCCATGCTTGAATGACATTGTCCCGGTGGCACTCCCCCATGCTTATATGAAACTACGTGAATGCACATGAGACAAAATAAATGAGGGAAAAGAGTAGAATAACCTGACATGAATTAAAAATGCACGTTCTATGAATGTAATGAATGCAACATATACATGACAAAACATAAAACTCATAGAAAGATATAAAAAACGAAAAATAAAACAAAATAAAATCTACAAATCCTAAAAACAAATGTAATACTGTATAAAATATGGGTTGCCTCCCATAAAGCGCTAAGTTTCACGTCCACAGCTAGACGGATCTCTGGAAAAACCTTTATCGTCCATGAGATCAATGGACATGAAGTCAGGCTCAATCGGGCTCTATGAAAAAAAGAGTGTCATCTGTGACACTACGCACTGTGTTTCCATCCCATCTACCTCTAAATGTGGTATCATAACTCTCTCGACATGAAGAACGAAGATTAGTCTCATCTGAGAGACTGGTCAAGAAATGAGAGTCTAGGACCGATCGACTATCAATGAATGCAACTTCAGACAAGTGGTGAATATGATCTGGCTTGACTTGGTCAAGCACCTTCTACATCTGTACCTCTTGCTTACTGAAAACAATCGGTGATCCTAAAGATTGAGAAAATGGGGCTCTATGAATCAATTCCCGAGTGGGATGACACGCCTTCCCATACTGAAGGGATGTAACAGACTTAACCTGCTCATGATGTGAATCGGTGGGTTGCAGGTTAAATGACACAAAATCCTCTCACTTTGAGACAACAGACCTACTAGATGGGTTCTCCTTGCTTTGCCTACTGAAGGTCTCAACCAACTGTCCCATTTGAGTCTCTAGCTTGGCTATTGACTGCGTATGGGAGCTCAAAACTTGTAATATCCTATCTTTGAAGGATTGACTAGGTGAAGGCTCATGAGAATGGGGTTGAGTATAAGCAGGTTGGGCTGGGGGATAACTCGATTACTGAAATCTAGGTGCATAACCGCCTTGCCTGGGTTGACTCTAGGAAGGGTTAGGGGTGGACTGATGAGGTGGTTTTGCCAACCCGAGTTATAAGTGGGTGCAAATGAATCATGCTCGGTCCTAGCGAAACCTTGGGCAGCATTAACCTGCTCCTGAACGGATTCAGGGTATAACGGTGTTGCCGGACATTCTGAAACACAGTGTGCAGGGCTAGCACAAAGCTCGCACACTCTTGCTACTGGACTTCACGAAGAATTGGCTAGGAATTGATCCAACTTCCTAGTCAACTGGTCAACCTTGGTACGCAATTCTAACTCGGCCCCTACTTCGGAAATCCCTATTTTCCTAGTACCACTAGACAGAGATGTAGTCCTATAGAGCCGTGGAGACAAAGCTTGATACATCGTATTTTCACTCAAGGTCTCAAATAGAGACCATGCCTCATCCTCACTCTTGAGCATAAAAGTGCCCCCACAAGACGAATAAACCATTTGACGGTGCTTCTCAGTAAGCCCGTCATAAAAATACTGCACCAACTGCCAACGAGGCACCTGGTGATGGGGTGACTTGCGGAGAATATCTTTCAATCTCTCCCAAGACTCGTGAAACTGTTCTCCCTTAATTTGAGAAAAATTGTTTATAGCTTTACGAAACTGATTTGTTTTACCAATTGGAAAGTACTTCTTGAGAAATTCGCACTGCATTCCTTCCCAAGTAGTAATATGAACTGTCTCAAGAGATTTTAACCAGTGCTTGGCTTTATCCTTGAGAGAGAACAGAAACAAAGTTAACCTAATAGCATCATCTCCAAAGTTATTGATTCGCACTGTCGAGCAAATCTCAAGGAATTCATCAAGATGACGATATGGGTCCTCATTGCTAAGGCCATAAAACGAAGGTAGCATTTGGATCACACTGGCCTTTATCTCAAAATGGCTCGCTCCTACATCAGGTCTCGTGATGCAGGAGGCGGGAGTATACGTATTTGGCATGAAATACTCCCTCAAAGGATGGATCAAATGATGATCGTCAGCCATTGCGTACACCTTGGAATAGACCGGTGTAGCACATGTCCTAACTGTGGGTTTTCTACCTAACTAACGCACTAAGCGGCCAAACCACACAAACCACAAAGCGAGTAGACTAAAAACAATAAAACTAAACAAATACCACGCAGTTACGCACAATAGGGATTATGCATAAGAAATATGAAATCTATGTGTACGGTACCAATCGTACACAGTCACCTCTAAGGGAATCCTAGTAGGTGGGCTGTGCAGAAAAGTAAGCTCGTCTCTACGATGTGCACACACGTGGTTCTAAACCTAAATGCAAACAAACACTAAACAATAAAGTGAATACTAATATTACGTCATTTCCCGACAACGGCGCCAAAAATTTGATGTCTTATTTTGAATCGTTGTAATTCTGAAAAGATTTTTATATGTAAAACATGTGAAAACCAGACATCAAATAATAAAAACTGGTTCTCACTAGTGGATGAGACCGGGTCGAACTCAGGGAACGAGAATATTTTGTATTCAAGCACACAATTCTAAACTATTCTTTATTGCTGAATTCTTAAAACGTAAAATGTTCGAGAAAAGTAAAAACAACTATCTATTACAACAAATGAATACCCTTCGGAGAGGGCGTAAAATGCAATATTTACAAACCCAGAATCAAATTCCAAATTCTAAACTGAAAAGTAAAAAGAGGCTTCTACTCTTGCACTTTTGTGTCACATATGCGCTTTGGTTGTTATTTTTGGATGCATATTTTTAAAACATATTTTGCAATGAAATCAAGGAAAAATCGTCAACCAAAGATATAAAAATCCGACTTTCCACAGAAGTGGCGAGTACAGGTCGAATCCATAGGGAACAGGATACATTTTGATATAATTCTAAAATAACACTTTATTAATATAACAAAGTTTACAATCTATGTCAATATTACAAATGACATTGAATAACAATCTAAACTATGAAAATAACTAAAGTAGGAGGCTAAGTCTTTTGCAGGTCTTCAGGGGCAAAATGGTCTTTTCATCACATATGCATATTGCACTTCTTCTCTGAATTACACCTGTAACCCTGTTCTAACTTATCAACCTCCAGGGCGATCCGACAACTGAGGGGGAGAAGAGAGCGAACTTTGCTTGGCTTTGCACCACGAGGAACCTTGTTGATGCTGAAAATACACCATGGAACCATGTCGTACAGCTGCAACACGTTGGAAATCCACCGAAGATGGAGGAGGAACCGATTTTCGATCGGGGGGCTTAGAAGACCGGATGGAGGTAGAGTCGGCCCTTCTTGTTGGAGTGTCTCGCACTTCCACGCAAGAAAAGTGTTTCCCATCTTTGCTGCACCTGAAAAACACAGCCACCATAGTGATTAACCAACAAGGGAGAATAAGAAATGAGAAGATTTGAAAGGGAGACAAGGTAGAAGGCTTGGATCTCAAGCTTTTCTTCACGTCTTCAATGGAGATGGAATGAGGTGGGGGTTGAGAAGGGGGCTGGAGTAAGATTTGTGCCCCTACAGAACGAAAACCAAAGCAAATACAAGGACTGGCTGGACGTCCCTCACACCTATACACGATTTGGCCCTTTTGGGCATTTTTTCAGAAATAGTGTTAAAAAGAAAATAATTGTTGGGCGCCTCTTTCTACAGAGGGTTTTTGGAAAATAATTTATGAAAACTTGAATTGGGTTGGAGCTGGATTGATTCCATGTGTTTTGACCCAAATCCAAGATCCAAATGGGCGTCTGGATCCAAATCTCTCAAATCTGCTCCGAGGTTTGACCCGCTACACTGTAAATGCATTAATTCCTTCATTTTAAATCTGATTTTGATGAAATTCGAACCAAAGCTCTATAACCTCATTATGAATCTAAGTGTATTCTTTAAACCTATAGATGATGCATTTATGCAGTGAAAACATGTTAATAAAATGTACTATTTATGCATCATCAAATACCCCCATGCTAGAATACTTGCTAGTCCCTAGCAATACACTCTACCATGCAATGAAAATATGGACTACCCAAATGGCATGAAAGCTCTTATTAAATAAATAAAAATAAAAGACTAACTAACTCACTTTCGTAGGAATCACGGTTGCATTTAGCATATGCAACAAGCCCTTTAACCCCCTGGGTTACCCCAGTGGACGAGTAAGGTCTCATGAGGGTTTGCAGAGATGCTACCCACAAACATCAGTATCATGCATGAAATTTTTTTCAGAAATATTAGGCAATTAAGAACTCATTGTAAACATATATTTCATGTAATCTACATTCTCAAAACAAATTCAGAAATTTTTTATGCCACCACAGTAAAAAAAATTTTCTTCAACTTCTCTAAAACTGTAATTATCTATGAATTTTCTCAGAAAGTAAAGTATTATCATGTTTTACTCATTTATCCTCACATGTATATTTTCTGCACAATATTCAATAATTAATCATAAGCAATGAATTTTGCTCTGAAAGCTCATTCTTTTTCTTTTGATATTCAATTTTTCACTCTTTTTCATTCTTCTAACTTGAGCACTATTTCGAATATCCAGTCTTGTAACCCATGTAGCGAGCTTTAAGTCAGTGACTCCCAGGTAGGGGTGGCAATCGGGTCGGGTTGGCGTGTCAGCATACCTCAACCCGAACCCGACCCGTTTATTAAACGGGTCAGCTGTGGCAAACACGAACCCGACCCGTTTAATAAACGGGTAACCCGACACGACCCGCCAACCCATTTAATAAATGGGTTGGGTCGGGTAAACGGGTTTTCAGGTTCGCGGGTCAGGTTGGCGGGTCGGGTTGGCGGGTTGACGGATCAGGTTGGCAGGTAGTCAGGTTGGCTGGTCAGGTTGACGGGTTGACGGGTCGGGTTGGCGGGTTGGCAGACGGGTTGGCAGACGGGTTGGCGGGTCGGGTTGGCGGATTGGCGGGTTGACCCACCCGCCTAACCCGTTTATTAAACGGGTCAGCCGGGTTGGCGGGTTGGCATACCCCCAACCCGAACCTGACCTGTTTATTAAACGGATTACGTGGGCCGACCCGTTTATTAAACGGGTTACGCGGGTCGACCCGTTTATTAAACGGGTTGGCTTAAGCCCAACCCGAACCCGCCTAAGAGGCGGGTTGGCGGGTCGTGTCAGAAATTGCCACCCCTACTCCCAGGTCAGACAACCTTAGGGCATCAGATACAAAGTATCCCTCAGACTTAATTGCTTGAGTCACTAAACCTTCTATTCTAATAGTTTACGTATAGTCTTCCTCTCATCATGTGCAATGTCTCTATCTCTTAGGCTTTCTATGCAGTCCATGTAACAAGCTTTCGAATCGGTGGCTCCCAAATCAGATGGTTTTAGGGCACCAGATGTAAAACACCCTTCAGACTCTACTTACTCGAACCACAAAGGCCACAGATATCAACTCGATAAGAAGATGATCTCCTTCGTTATCCTTTTCGTCAAGAGACTCAAACACTTCAACTCGTATCTGAGTTCCACTACTAGGACTCACGAAGACATCAACAACTAAACGTAGCTCTATTCTATTAAGCTCATTTTTCAAAACCATTATTTAATTACTCACTTTTCTCATAACACACACTGTGCATACTTATACTACAGTGATTCAAAACTTTCTAACATGCAACTACTATCTTTTCTTTAAATTATTTCATAAACAACTACTCTATTTAAATCAGATCAGAAAAAAAAATCACATGGGGCTTACACATTCCTAACTTGTCAGATCATGCAGATAAACAATCATAAATGCTACAACTAATTCTTGAAAGACCTACTTTTATGAGTTTTAAGCTACCAAACATAAAGAATTTTTTTTTAAAATTTTGTGCATCTAAACCATCCCCCCATGCTTGAATGACACTGTCCCTAGTGGCATACAGAATAATATAAACATGCAATGCGGATGCACAGTACAGAACAATAAAATGAATAAGGAGAAAGGATTGATACAACCTGGCATGCTCGAGCCTCTGAAGCTGTCGATTAACTGGACTTCACACCACCACTATGCATGTACAAATGCATAGTTTTCTGCTAATCTGGTGAATGTTCTACTCTTGCAGGCTTCTTCATGTTTTGTAACTTGAACTCATACATTGATGAATCAGATGTTCATACATGTAAACAATGAAATTCAAAATGAAATTAAATCAAAACATAATTCAGAACATAATATATAAACAACTAACTATTTTATTCTAATATACATATGATACATCCTAACTTATAATTAATAAAATAAAAGCTCTAATACATAAAACAACTAACTATGTTAGAATTATAAAAACAAATCTAAATCAACAACTAACTTATGTTAGATTTACACTATGAGAATCAATATAATCTATCTCAGCAATTAGCAACTATTCTATTTTAACTATGTTAAACTAATCTAATTAATCTATGAAAACAATTCTAATCTAAAACACAATATTAATAAATACAGGAAAACACTACTATTTTATTTAAGACTCACCTATTTAAATAATCATTAAAGCATGGAATTCAGTGAATCCTAAGAAAAATAGCATGTGCATCCTATATTTTTCTAACTATGTTAACTCTACAAACTAAAACAATTAACTAAACTAAACTAAACTAAACACATATATTATTAAAATGATATCTCAGAAATAATCAGAATATATCGTTGTTCCCCGGCAACGGCGCCAAAATTTGGTTGTTATTTTTGGATGCATATTTTTAAAACATATTTTGCAATGAAATCAAGGGAAAATCGTCAACCAAAGATATAAAAATCCGACTTTCCACAGAAGTGGCGAGTACGGGTCGAATCCACAGGGAACGGGATACATTCTGATATAATTCTAAAATAACACTTTATTAATATAACAAAGTTTACAATCTATGTCAATATTACAAATGACATTGAATAACAATCTAAACTATGAAAATAACTAAAGTAGGAGGCTAAGTCTTTTGCAGGTCTTCAAGGGCAAAATGGTCTTTTCATCACATGTGCATAATGCACTTCTTCTCTGAATTACACCTGTAACCCTGTTCTAACTTATCAACCTCCAGGGCGATCCGACGACTGAGGGGGAGAAGAGAGCGAACTTTGCTTGGCTTCGCACCGCGAGGAACCTCGTTGATGCCGAAAATACACCATGGAACCATGTCGTACAACTGCAACACGTTGGAAATCCACCGAAGATGGAGGAGGAACCGATTCTCGATCGAGGGGCTTAGAAGACCGGATGGAGGTAGAGCCGGCCCTTCTTGTTGGAGTGTCTCGCACTTCCACGCAAGAAAAGTGTTTCCCACCTCTGCTGCACCTGCAAAACACAGCCACCATAGTGATTAATCAACAAGGGAGAATAAGAAATGAGAAGATTTGAAAGAGAGACAAGGTAGAAGGCTTGGATCTCAAGCTTTTCTTCATGTCTTCAATGGAGATGGAATGAGGTGGGGGTTAAAAAGGGGGCTGGAGTAAGATTCGTGCCCCTAGGGAATGAAAACCAAAGCAAAGACAAGGACTGGCTGGACGTCCCTCACCCCTATACACGATTTGGCCCTTTTGGGCGTTTTTTCAAAAATAGTGTTAAAAAGAAAATAATTGTTGGGCACCTTTTTCTACAAGGGGTTTTTAGAAAATAATTTATGAAAACTTGAATTGGATTGGAGCTGGATTGATTCCATGTGTTTTGACCCAAATCCAAGATCCAAATGGGCGTCTGGATCCAAATCTCTTAAATCAGCTTCGAGGTTTGACCCGCTACACTGTAAATGCATTAATTCCTTCATTTTAAATCTGATTTCGATGAAATTTGAACCAAATTTCTATAACCTCATTATGCACCTAAGTGTATGCTTTAAACCTATAGATGATGCATTTATGCAGTGAAAACATGTTAATAAAACATAATATTTATGCATCATCACGCTTCAGCTCCAATCCTGTGCTATCCTGCACAAATCAAATGAACACGAGCAATACCAGAGATAGAAGTAAAAATAATATTAAACTAGCTCAACACTAAAAACACTCAAAGACATCATCAACAGAATTCAATGACAATTAAAACTATATTAACTAAAATAATTAACTAAATTTCAATTCACTAACACTTAACTACATGCAATCTAACCATTTCAATTAACTAAAAGTGAAAACAATTAACCACTAACACTTCATTAACAAAACATGAACATAAACTATTGAAAAAAATACAAGATTAAGGAATTGAAACCAGTAAAATCAAGGAATGTAAAAATCAAGGAATGACTAATGAAGAACAAAAATTAATACAAAACATTGTATGGAAAAACTATAAAAACAAATGCAGAACGAAATGAGAAAAACCAGTAAAAGAAAATTTAACAGAACATAATATGTAGAGAAATGAAAGAATGCAACGAAGGAAAATACTTAATTGAAAAACAGGATTGCATTGAAGTGGTAAATAGAAAATAAAGCATGAATGAATGAAGCAAAAAATGAACAAAAGTACAAGAAATTACAGATTTTAGAAAATAAGAACATGTGCTAAATGAAAAACATGAAAAACTGAAGGAAGAAACAAGAAATAGAACATGCTGAAAATAGGAAATTACAAAACAGGAAATTACAAAAAAAAATTATTACAGAAATGAATCAAACAGAAAATTCAGAAAAACAAGATATGAAACAAAATTAAAAATCAGAACAATCAAAACAGAAAATTAGAGCATGAAAAAAACAGAAAATTTAAAAACAAAGCAGCTACTAAATGAATGATGAAAACAGAAAAAAAAACAAGAAATTTAATACAGGAATTTAGCAGAACAATAAACATGAAATCTGATGAATGTAAAACTAAAACAAGAAATGATGAAAACAATAAAAAAAACTATCAAGAAATTTCAAGAACTATGCACTAAACTAAAGAAAAACAAGAAATTAACATCACACGATACAGCGAAACAGAAAATACGAATTACACAATGCATTGAAATAGGAAAAACAATGAAGGAATGGAATTGATAACATGTTGTAAGAACCAAATAAAAGAAAACAACAAACAAATTAAGAGAAAAACATAAATTGCAACATATCGAATAATGCAAGACAAGAAATGCAATGCTTGACAGGAAAATCAAGATAATAAAAACAGAAAAACACAAAGAATCAAGAAATAACAACTACAACATCCGATCTATATTTTTCTTTTCGTTTTCTGAAATAAACACAAGACTGATTGAAAAAAACAAAGAAGAATGAAGAAACTGAAGAAAATAGAAAATTACAAAGAAAATAAAAATTTACAGGAAATCATCAACCGAGAATTTCAGAATGAATAAAAATCAAAACAGAAATTACAAAATACAAAGTTCGATCTCTTTATTTTCATTTTCGTTTTTTCTGAAACAATAATAGCATGACAAAATTGATTGAAACGATGAAGAGGAATAAGAAGAATGAAGAAGAAAAGAGGAAGAAGAAGAAGATGAAGATGATGAAATTTCAGACTTACCGTGACCAGAGGGATTAGAAGAGAATTTGGCCTCCACCGTTCACGCTGTCGCCAAACTGAAGAGTGTCCACCACCACCGGCTGGAGATTGAACAGAAAAAGAGGGAGAAGGGGAAGGAAGGTCAAGAAGAGCAAGCGATGGTGGAGAAAGGTGAGAAGAGAGGGAAGAGAGGGAAAGAGGGGAAAGGGGAGAGGTTTCAGGCGTAAATGGGTGAAGACGAGTTCTATTTTTTTGTTTTTCAGTTTTTAAAAGAAAGCAAATCGGTTTGAACCGGTTTGTTATTTATTAAAAAAATTGTTTTAAAAAAAACTTATTTGTACTAAAATGCAAAATAAAGCTACTTTTTCAAGCATTTTCTAATTTTCAATCCTTTTAGCTCATTTACTGAAAACTAACATAAAATTGGGTTTTAAATCATTTTCTCATGAAATCATACATATTTTAATGTTTATTAAATCTGAAATATATGCATGATAAAATATTGTAATGGTTAAACATGTTCCCTAAAAGGGAGCTAAGCGTTAATTAAGGGGCCAGAGAGTCCAATATGCAAAATGCAATGTTGAATCTCAAATGTTGGTTGTGGCTGCATGCTTGAACATGTTACGATCATGATGATGACATGTTTCTTTACAGTATTACCCATGTATCTGCATATGTGTTAGCTAAAGTTTGAAAATGTATGAGATTTTCATCTATGCATATGCACATGTTTATGTTTAAAAGCATAAATGAATGAATGTTTCACTATTGTGTAAGTGCATCCATTGCTCTATAGGAGGCCGAATCCTCTTGATAAATTCAATTATGATTTCATATAAAACATTAAGTAATCAAGTAAAAAAATACTACATCACAAGTAAAAGATACTTGCTAGGAGAGTGACAATTGGTACGAAACTTCATGGGTTAAGTAAGTTTCGAACACAGAAGGTTGCTCCTCCTCACCCACAATTTTAAGAGAAACATCTGCTTTAGACAACAACATAGATGGCTATAATACTCATGAGAAAATCTGATGCATCGGGATTAAAGGTGTTGGGAATCTCTCTTGAATTATCGTCCCTCATCCTGTCCTTGGTGAAAGATGTCTGGTCAGGTCAAAGCCACCCTTATGTATGAAAATACGTTTGCGCCATGACCCTGATCCAGTTTTTAAGCTTGTGTCATACCAATGATGTTAATAAGTGAAAACTAATATGTATGCACATTCGTTAGGCATAGCATGCATCATTTAAGAAAGAAAATGTAATTAAAGACAAGAATCAATTCATGCATCGAAGGACTTTTGCATTTGGTAAGTACATGCATTTTATCTGATCATGCATATTTGTTTCAGTTGATGCTTAATATGCTGATTTGCTTAATTAGAATGCATGCTTAATTCCCTAGATTTACTTTGCTATCTTATGAAAACTTAGATAAAATTCTTGTTTCGTACTTCTGTTTTCAAGTTTAGTATAATCTATCCTACTGAGACATGTTATGTCTGACCCTGTGTAGTTTAATATTTTTCAAGAAGTGAGTAGACACTTAGGTGCAAAGGCGGGAGGTTCTGACAAGGACTGCGCCTACCTTTCTTATACCTTCGAGGATTTTATTTGGACTCTAATTAATTTCTTTGAATTTAATTTGGACAGATGTAATTAATCATGGACAATTGTAGACATTGATTTTAATTATTTCATGAATGTTTGAATTTATTTTTAATTCCACAACTGTATGGTTATGCACGAATACGGAAAATAGCATGTCAACTTTTAGACTCCATGAATTTTTCGCTGTTATTTTTTTTTGTGCTTTTCTTTCTATCATTTTTCCTTTGTTGCCTATTCTTTCTATTGGTCCAACCCTGTCCTTGCTGGAGACCCCCCCTTATGGGGGTTGATTTTACAAATTTGGAAAGTTTTGACTTTTCCAACCCTTGTTTTGGTTTTTGGTTACTTTGTTTTTTAACTTCATTTTCAATATATTTTTGGTTTTTAACATTTTAAACTTTAAATTAGGATGCCACATAGGATGGGATGGCCCACCTATGGACTCCTATTTTATAGATTTTAGTTAATTTTTGAAATCCATTCCAAGAAATTCAAGTCAAATTATTTTCAAATTAAATTAGAATGCTTTATAAATTAAGTTGGAATTCACATGAAATGATAATGCATGTAATTTAATTAGATTAGTATCTAATACATTTTCATTAATAAAATTTCCAAAATTTTAAACATCTAAGTTATTTATTTTAATTAATTTAAATATGGCTAAATTCGAATTTTACAAAAAATATGATTCAAAATTCCAAATTCACCTTAAATTGTACTTACATTCTAAATGTCATTTAAGCCTAAATTAACTTTCAATTTCAATTAAATTCAAATTCAAATGTAAACGTCCATTTATGTAAATTATTTATATTTCTTAAGGGTTAATTTAAATTCTTCAGAAATAATTTTTAAAAAATTTGAAACTCAGTGGGGTCGATGAGACCCTGGGGCACGTAGGGGTTCTTTTTCAATATTTTTAATTTCTTCTAAACCCTATAAACCCTCTAGTGCATTTCTTGGCTAGAACTTGAGAATTGTAATTAAAATCCAAGAATTTCAGAAAAAACCTTAAAATTATCGGGTATTACATCTAAATTCAAATTCAGATCCAACCTAAATTCATAAATTGAAATCCACTTTCGATAAACTCTAGAAACTAAAATCGAAATTCAATAAGACTCCTAATTCAAATCCGATCCTAATTCTTATTCTCGAATCGGAATTCAGATTAATAAAAGTTCAAATTGAAATCAAAATTTAATAAAACTTCAAATTTAAAATACACAGTTAGTTCGAATCTTGTCTAATATTTAAAACTCAAATTATGATCTGATAAAAATCAAAACTCTGATTCAGAATAAATTCTTAAATCGAACTTTATTCTGAATATCAAATTGAATTATAATTAAATTTATAATTAAATTTATAATTAAATTTATAATTAAATTTTGAATAATATTTTAGCCTCAATTTACTATTATTTCTCATAAAGTATAAAAAAAATACGGGTTTTACATCCTTCCCTCCTTAAAGAAATTTCGTTCTCAAAATTTAACTAATGTTATTTATCAGATATTTTGTTTCTTATCATTTATATGTTTAATAAATATAAAAAAAATCTGAGTATTACACCTTTGCTCCTTAATTTAAGTTAGTATGACATGTAGCTCAAACCTACATATAACATCGTCACTTGAGACTATATTGTTTCACCCTCTCTAAGGTGGACCATGGTGTGAATAGGTTACATGAGAGGTTTCATCTTTATTACGCGAACTTCAAGAGATTTGCTTCCGCGAATGATGAAATGATCTTTAAAAAAGTCAAACATTTGTGAATTTGGACATCGAGCGGATTTTGAAAATTATAAGACATTTTAAGTGCATCATTTTTGTCGTACAATAGTCAATTTTTTTTTTTATATTTATCATCTCATAAATATAAGTTTTCTTTCTTATTCCACACAGACTAGGAGTGAATAGAAAAAGCTTACCATGATCAGGGTCAGTGTTGATAAATTGTTTTCAGGAAACATGCATTACACTAAGAGATTTTGAGATAGAAACCATTTTTAGAAGGATCTGAATATCGGGGACGTACCTGTAACAAAGATACAGACAGGAGCCGTGATTCGATATGAGTTTGCAAGGCGAGTATACAAATTTTAAATAAACAGGACTCATTGAAACAGTTTTTATTATTTAATTGATAAAAATATTTTTGATATCTTTTGTTAAATAATAATAAAATAGTGCCCGTACAGGTCATTGAATCTGTCCTCCTGTCATGTTGTATCCATAGATAGCAAAAAATGGCGTGTCCCTATGACATAGGTGACATGTAATGGACCAAAGCTTGAAAATAAAAAATGCCATTTTTTTTATTTTAAAGGCAATCTGGGGTTAGGCAGACCCTACCAGTTACACTATACCATTGGGTTTTGAACCTGCAACGTCCCAATACAAGGCAACCGAGAGCTGAGCCTCCAGTGGTAAAAGATGTCAATTTTTATGTCAAAGCAATTAGAGAAACTATCATAGCAAGCACACCTATGCTGGACAAAAAAAAGCTTGCAACTATGATTTGTATTAAAGAGTATGGTATCTCAAAGGAAGGAGTAGGTGCCTATGGCAGCCTTAGGTGCCTATGGCAGCCTCCTGCGATCTAAGGAGATTTCCTAATTATTTTTCTCAAATCTGATCATACAGATGTGTTTGTCATAGTTGATTTGCTAGGAAATGATACTTTGATCATGTTTTTTCGATAAAAAAATGAATTTTAAGCTTTGCATATTTATGATATTTATAAAAAAATTACATGGTTGCTTTTTCAAATCATATAAAAACCTACTAGAATCAGAATTGAATGATGCAGTGTTTCTTCTTATCAAATAAAAACACATCTTTATGGGTTAGATTTAAGATAAACATGAAAAAAGAATCCTTCAAAAGCCCCCCCCCCCCCCCCACCCACCCACACACACACACACATGAGATCCGGGGCAACCCTGTGCCTGCCACTCAAAAGGAGTCCATATCAACCAAAGGCTGACCCACACAACCAACTGCATATCCAGCTGACTTGTATTACATACATTGGGCTGGTGGATGATGTGGACTGCATGGACAGGTGTGTGGTGGTGGTCTTTGTGTGTGTGGACAGGAATAGAAGGGCAAAGAGGTAAAGGGTAGCGGCCTGCTGCTGCCATCCTTGGCTTGGATTGGAGGAGGGAAAATGAACCTGCAGATGTTTCATCCCTTGAGATTTCCACTGCACAAAAGAAGCTGCTGCCCAAAGTTTCCAACAGCTTCTTCTTCACCACCACCGTTTTCTTTTCATCTCAGGGCTCGGTCTTCCAAGAACGACATTGGTGACTCCAATGAAATGGGTGAGTCGTCAGTTATTGTTTGGCCGGAATCTTATATAACTGTGGCCCGAATTTTAGAGAAGAAGTTTGAGAAAACTGAAAATCTCACCAGGAAAGTTTATATTAAGCTTTTAAGACTTAGGCTTTGGTTCAGCGTTCAGTACTATAGCTTCAGTTTTGTTACTTTCCAACTCATGTAATATGCAGTAACTATGGCTTTTCGGTTTAGGTAAGTTAGTTGGATCGACCTAGTCAAACCCATTGAGCCATTGGATGCACAGTGAATTGTCAAAATCGCTTCAGGTCTTGCTAGTTTGGTAAATTTTGTGCAACATAATGTGGATAAAATCCTGCATTTGGTTGAGCGCTTACTGATCTTTGCATCGGCTAGAAAAATTATGAAAAGCACAACCACATGGTTTTAAAATTGCATAATCGCTTATATGGGCGTACTTTAATGCATCATTAAATTAACCATGCATGTGTTATTTTTTACTATCCAGTAGATCTTGCGTCAAGCATCACATTTTTAAAGAATGCAGTGGATAAAACACAACCAGGTTCATGAATATTTGTGATCTTCAGAGTTTGGGAAGTTGTTTAATTTTCATATGTTGCACGCGCATATCCTGAGAGGATGCTATGGTGTAGCTTTTAGTTCCACAATTTCACAGTTCACAACTTTTCACCACTTGTTAATTTAAGATTTCCATTGAGAACAGAGGATTTCACAGGCCAGGATACATACCAATTTTGGTGCATTGATGCAATAATACTTGGGGAAAAGCTAGAATTCTTTATATATGTATACCTTGTGTGATGCACATGATAATGGTTTGTTGAGCACATTATTGAGCTTGAGTCTATGTCAAAGCTTCAGAATCATATGCGTATGTACCTTGTCTAATGCACATTATTTTGGATTGCCCAGTACATTATTCAGGTTGACACCATGTCAAAACTGAAATGCCTGTGCATTTGCTCTACAAAAGTCAGCCTTTTCCAGGTAGCTACCGATCAAGTGATGCTACTCATGGTGACTGTACTTACTAATGCAAGAGACTAGATCTTAGGGATTGGATGAGATAGCTGGATGTTGATGACGTACTATCACAAATTCACGACCAACGGGTCTCAGGTTCGAACCTGATGGGGATTATCTCCCAGCTTGCCTGTCGAGAAGAAAAGGGGATTAGGCCATACATTTGAACCTTGTACGTTAAAACATTAAAAGATTTGGATCTACCTGCTTGAATTATGTGAAACCCATTATTCATACAGCTATTCCAATGCCTCATTTTAACAACCATTCTTTGGATTTGATCAAGCTGCCTGTGAATTTACCGGCAAAGATCTTTTCCATCTGTTTACCACCTCGTTAGCACAGTTGATCATTCCCAAGATCTTGGATATCAAAGGCTGCATTCCCTTGAATTGAGTTATCTACCCCAACACAATGTAGAATTGCAGACCTAATTCAAACCCAATTGAGCTATAGGTTCTAGAAGAACATTCCTTAGATAAGCCAATCGGATTATAATTCAACTATAAATGAATTTGGGCAGAACTTATTACATGTAAATCACAAGATCTTGGGGTTTTTCTATGGTAATTGAGCATTTAAGATTTAAAGGCATGCTACATGAGTGAACTGCACTCTGCAACTGGCAAAGAAATTTCACACTAAGCTTCACTACTAGAATACATGAGTTTGGCAATTGAATGCCATCCACAAGCATTAGGGGCAGCAGTTTGTACTGATACTTTATCAGCCTTTCATTTCAACCAAACAATTTTTATTTCTCATATTGGTCCAATGAAAAGCCAAAAATAAAACCGGCAAGAAATTGGGATCATGTTTTGACTCATGCTGTTCATGACTTACTGCTTAAAAGCATCATCCTGGGCTGCAGGTGATAAACCATCAACTGACTTGGACAAGGCTTGGGCTGCATTCAGAAAAAGAGGGAAGAAGAGGAGCATGTTCTCACAATTCACACCTGATAAATATGTGACTTGGAATCCCAGGAGTTCCGAGTACCCACTTTCTGAAGAATTTGATCCAATCAAGAGGGCAGAGAAAACAAATTTGAGGTTGTGGACTAGCCCAAAATTCACTCTTGTAGGAGCCATCATTATAGTTTCTCTGCTTCTTATCTACACTCTTCTGGTGCCACAGAAGTAATTTTGGCCACCTTTAATTCTTAATTTGTATGAAAAGGATAAAAAAGGGTGTCCTCTACATGTTCAAAGGTTTTGTTTTCTTGTGAAAAAGTTATGAACTCCCTGAATCCGTGTTCATTTGCTCTGTTCTGCTTAGGCTTATGCTCGTTGTTCATGCATATGTCCCTTTATATTTTGATAGGGTTGAATTTGCATTTCAAACATTTTTATAAGCAATGGTGGATTTTAACCCTTTTATGAGCAAGCCAAAATGTCTTTTTATTATATATTTTTGTGATAACCAAGCTGGGATTAGCGCTTGGTGTGCTTTGAGTATGAGATCCCTCAATTAAGGATGTGCGACTTAGAATCCTCTAGTTATCATATTCAATCAATACATGGGAAGTTCAGCTTGATTGTAGGCACATTATTCATCAAGTGAGGTTCAATCTTTAAGATGTGCTAAACATAGACCATTTGTTGGTTAGGTGTTGTACAACTGAATCTTCTAACAGATGTTTTATAGGCAGTCATATATGTGCAATTTGGATTATTGCATTGTGCGCCTTTCATGTTCAGAATATATGGCTTAACAACTTTGATCAAACTTACCAACATAACAAGTAGGTTATGATAAGCACATCCTAATAGCTATATTTAACATTTGAGGAATTCAAGCAAGTAAATGATAAAGAATCACCTATTGAGTCCATGACAAATTAGCCTTCTCTCTCTCATTCATGCATGTAGATGGGGCACTTTTGCCAAAAGCTCCATCGTTTTATAAATTCACAAAAGATCCATTTTTAATTTAGAAGCGTCATCATCACAATCATTTATGTTCAAATTTGGGTAAATAACCATACTATCCTTCAAAAATGGTGCATTTTCAGAAATGCCTACTAATTTTTGCAAAAAATCCTCCACATGCCTAATATTATTGATTCTCAACTTTTTTTGTACAATTTTACCCTTAGCACAAAAGAACCTGCTGATGTTTGCATGATAGATGTGTACGCCATTTGAAGGTCACAATATCTTAGTAACAAGAAAATTCTAATAAAAATTTTGTGGACCAGACAAATAATATTTGCAACCCTGGTGTGAACCTTCTAGAATTTAAAAGTTTGAGCTCGGCAAGTTCGTGTCATACATTTGAGGACATTTAGACCTTCACGCAGATACCATGCAAACCTTATTTAACTAAAAACTCACATAAAGTCAGGATGTCTTTAAATGTATGATGTGAATATTCTTACCTTTGCATGTTTTCTAATTTGAGCTCAATAGGTTCATGTCATACATTTGCGGATGTTCGGAGCTTCGTACAAATACCATGCATACCTTCTTTAACTAAAAATCGCATAAGGTCAGGATGTCCCCAAATGCATGGCGTGACTTTCGCAAATACTGTACACAAACCTTTAGAATTTAAAAGTTTGAGCTCGGCAAATTCGCACAATACATTTGCAGTGTCCTGACCTTTGCACAAATGATATGCAAACCTCCTTTAACTAAAAACTCACGTAAAGTTAGGATGTCCGCAAATGTAAGTTGTGACCTTTACAAAAGTTCAATATTCATACATATTATATGTGAACCTCCTGTTAATGCAATACAAATCTATTTAACAATTGAATGTCTTAAGCTTATTTTGCTAATGTCATTACCTCCACATATTTTCTTGTTCGAGTTTGGTATGTTCGCGCCATATATTTATGAATGTCCTCTTGATGTTTGCGCATATGACTTGTAAACCTCCTTTGTATATGTTGATCTTTTGACCTTAGTTGTGGACCTATTGAATATTTGCATATTCAACACGTGAACTTGTTAACTTTGCAAATATTGTCATTACTTTTACACATACCTCTTGACCCTCAAGTGTTATGTTTGCAAAGCTCTGTACACGCATTAAATATGACTTTGCGTAAGTATAAAAGTTGTGTTTCACATTTTAGGACCATTTTCACATAACATTGGGGGTTTCTTTACGAGGGTTTTGTGGTCACTATCCTATTTTTTGATGAGTTTTTTTTGGCTAGGAAGGATTTTTTTCTAAGCTTTGTCATGCGACATTAGTGGCACATCATCAAAAAGATTTTTAGCCTCTGGCACATCTTCGATGATGAGATTTTTTAGTAAGCACAAGTTTCACTCATTCTAATAGTTGAATCAATTATTTTGAGAAACAATGTCATGATTCTTAAGTTATTTTTGCATATTCAATAGTATATTTTATTTTTTAATTTAATTTCATATGAGTCTCTTTTGTCCGCCCTTTCTCCTTAAAGTGGTAAGCCTCTATCCTCAAATATGGTTGTATAAGAAATTATGCGAGAAGTATTATAGAGGCACCAACACCTGCTGGACATCAGAGAAACATATAGGATATACTTATGATATAAAAAAAACAATTGAAAATTTTCTTTCTACCATAAACCTTGTGTAGTATATTGAAGTTGTTATCTCTTGAATACTAACCTTTTTTGAAAAAATACCCATTGGATGATGGTTCATACATTATTGTATGGCAAAAGGTTGATTATTGGATCAAGAGTGAACCTGCTCCGTCGTCAAGAGCATGGGTTTCTAATGTAATTTATAAAAAAATACAACATTAGTAAGAGAAGGTTGAGATTGCTATCATCAAATAAACAACCCCAGAAAGCACTGACAGTTAAACAATATGTAAGAAAGTTAGTTGCACAAAAAAGTTCATGAGCTTGTGTCTAATGTAATTTTATGTAAATAACATATTTTTTATGATAATTTTTAATGTAATTCTTTAATGTTATAAAAATTGAATTTTAATGACTGTATTGGCAGTGACATAATTTGTTACAGAAACATGAAATGTTATTTAAATATGATAAAGTTTGTAATGCCTTAAAAAATTTTAACTTTGAAAATATAGAATTTTAACCAATTTTTTTTTTAAATAGCACAACGAATATAATTGGGTTTTAAAAAGTCGGACAATCCTGATGGGTTACAGAAATGAAATAATTGCTTGAGGCTAGAATTAGATCCATCCTTAACTCACAAATTGAAAGAAATGATTTTCATTCCATCTTTCTCACATAGTTTAGAATATTAAAATTACAAGTTCTCAAATAACATCAAAACATCTCATTTAAAATTAGACACCCAAAAGCTTGTCCAAGGATCGCCAAGACTATTAGGAAAGGATGGTTCATAGCCTCATCGCACACCGCACTTTCGCACTGTATCATTATTCATCACCTGTGCCCCATAAAACGGGATCAAAACTCTTACGAGCCGGTAAGCAAATCCATATAATATGCATAATGATAATTAATCAAAATCTATCATGAATATCATAACATGCTTCATGATAGACATATAATTGCAGATAATTCATCATGTAAATCCAAATATTATAGCATGAAATCTCAAGTAAATAAACAACATGGATAATATGAAGAAGCAATAACTATGTTAGTCAATTAGCAATGTCAGTAACTTTAGTTTCGATAGGCTTACACACCTCTGGGTACACAGATGTAATTGTCATCTTGCCAACTAGAGTATACTATGGTGTTCATTATGCAAATTGTATATTTATCGTAGTACATACTGACCGAATAAAAAAACTCAAGCCCGTGGTCCATAACCAAGAGATTTTCGACACAAGGGAAAACCGGATTGTAATCCCCTACCACTACAATAGCTGAGGTATACCATTTTTGGGCAACGTTGACCTTCCTAACTTTGAGTGACTGGAGGTCCAAGGACGCCTTTTATAAGACCTGCAATTTTTTAGCAAAATTTTTGAATAAATCCATGAGGTATTTTATATAAAAATAACATATGAACTCGAAATACAAAATGAATAGATTTCAACAAACCAATTATACTTATAATGTACGTATCCTCACAGATATATACTCAAACAATCAGGGAGCCATAACTTCCTCCGTGAGTATAATTAGGTGATTTCAACGAGCCAACTCTTTTAGTTTCGTCGAAATGAAGAAAATGATGTACTCAATTTTTTGCAAAAAAATATCAGCGGAACCCTAAAATACGCAGAACCCATAAAAATATCTCACCAAACAAATCTTGTAGGCCCCACATAAATACCCCATGGAATGATTAGGTTGGCCCCACAGGGATATATAAGTCATTTAATTACTTGGCCACTAAGTTTGGATCTTCAATCAATGGGCCATCTGGATCAGACCCAGACCCTATGTGGATCCAAGATCCACATTTTTGCCTATAAGTAAGAGGAGACCCCCTCCTTTTAGAAAAAAATTCAGCCCTCCCTCTCTCTCCTCTTTCTCTCTTCTCTCTTTTGGTTCTAGCCTAAACCTAGTCCACTTGCAGTGAGCATAAACCTGCCTAGCTTAGGCTGAGCCTAGTTGGTCAAGATCCACTTGACCTACTAGGTTAGCTTTTCTCTTTCTTCTTTGGTTTTGGTTTTAGCCTAGATGTCAAACCTACTTGACCTAGACTTAGCCTAGTTGAGGTGGGCTTGGATCCACTTAACGTAGACCGAGCCCAGTTGGGACAAAACCCCTTAATCCTGACGGCTTGACCTCCTCTACCATTCCTTTACCTAGGTCTAACCCATCCGACCTAGCTTAGCCTAGTTGAGGTAGGTTCTAACCCAGTTGGACCTCAGCTAGGTCCAATTCAATTTTTGGTCTAAACTTCATTGGATCATCATTTTGTCGAAAGCTGCAAGAGGCACTCTTGGTTATGACCACACTAGATGTAAAAAATATGTTGGCCACGACCTAAGAGTGCCTCAACTAGCTCATTGGAGCCCTATCGCATAAACTGATCGGTTTGCGCACTAAATAATGTCAAAGTTCTACTCTTCTTGATATATATGTATTTGCTTATGCTTTTGAGATTTTCGTTGTGTCAAATGATTTCAAGGCTCCTGCTTTTCGCAATATACATATATATTTGCTTATGCTTTTAAGATTGTTGTTGCGTCGAATGATGCAAGGCTCCTTCTTTCTGCAATATATATGTATTTGCTAATGATTTTAAGATTGTCGCGTCAAACGATGACAAGGTTTTTGCTTTCGGCATATACGTGTATATGTATTTGTTTATGCATTTAAGATTGTCATCGCGTTGAATGATCCCAAGGCTCCTTCTTTCAGTCTCATTCCTCATATTCTGCTTAGATCTTGGTAGTTGTATTTAGATAGCAAGTTAGCTCATTGGATTGGTATTTATGGATACCCCATATACTAAACTCATTGGAAAGAGGATTGGGCTCAAATGAGAGTGCCTAAATTAATTCATCATCATCAAAAGATTTTTCCTTTGATTCTTTAGTTTTTCTTGAGACTACAGTGTTATAAGGATATGGGACCTCTAAAGAGGGGTTAGGATTAATATCCAAGTGAGCATGAGGTTGGCAGAATTTGGCCCACCTCTTTTGATTATCTAAATACTATTGAAAGAGCTCAGGAGACCCATACCATTGTTTCTCATGATAGAGCCCACTGAGGGCTTGATCTAGGAACTGCCTCTAGCTTTCTTTCATTCTGCCCCAAGCCCGACATGCTCTTTGCTGGTTTTCCCATGCATCATAGTCTTGGTTGACTATTTCCTCTTGCTTGGAGTCATTTTTCCATTGGATATAGCTCAAGTGAGTCGTAAAGGTTTTGAATTTTGGTCTGACACTCGGTTCGGGCTCTTCTGACCCTCTTGTATTTATCGGTACAGGTGGCTCGGGCTCGAACCATCCAAGTCCTATGCTCTAATGTTCTAGATAAATTGAATCATTTTTTTTTATTTTTTTTGTTGGTTCATAAAGACTTCATATAAGCTTGACCCACATCCTTCTATAGACACCCAATTTTAGACCAAGATATTTTATGCACAAAACCTCTAGTATTTTTTGCATATTTTAAAGATTTGTTAATTTCAATTGCTTTTTTGGCCTCCAAAAATGCATACTCAAGATTATTGTGCAAAAGAGAAATTAAATTAAAAGATCTTAGCTTTTCAATGAGCAAAAAATCAGGTCAATACGATATCAGAGTAGAATGTTATAACCAAAATAAAGTGACTTGTTTAATAAATGATCAAATTTAGTTTTTCACTTAAAAATTAATTGAATTTGAGGATATTAGTTTTCCAATGCATTAAAAATTACCTCAAACCAACATTCGAATAAGAAGTTATGGCTGAAACAAGTTAACATGTCGAGCTTGTTTAGTCCAGTTTTTTAACGATAATTTATTTATTGTTATTACCTTTTGAATTATCGTTATTACTCTTGCAATGACAATTTAATGTGCTATAACTTTTTTTTCTAAAATGTGTCATTATAACCTTATTTTCCAACATGTTTCGCTATATCTACAGTTATAACAACTCATGTCGTTATATCTCACCCATTTGTCGTTATTACTTTTTTAAAATGTCCTGCATTTTTTTATGTCGACAGACTCAAAAAAGCACATACTAGCCCGTCCTTATTCATTTTTTTACAACCCAAGTTGTCCCCTTCACTTAATAACCTTCTTAAAACCAAGATTCTATCCCGTAATCTTCTCTCCAAGATCAAATCTTATCCCTTTATTAAAATCCTTTTAACCACAACCCTAGATCTACCTTTGGATCTCGGATATATAAAAAACATATCCAGATCCACTCAAATTCTATAAATAAGAGTGCCTTCTCCCTATTTTGAGGATCTGAAATTAAAAATCATAATCAACCTTATTTTGCAAAAACTATTTCACGACCTAGCCTAGTGTAAGCCTACCAAGCCTATCTAGCCTATTCTAGGGTCCAAATCACCTAACTTATCCCCTTTTGAAGCTCGAATGAAGCTGAATTATCGTATGTGCTCCCCCACAGTCGATGATCATAGAGAGGGCTACCTAAGCACGTGGTAAGTTTAAGTATATATTTGTTGTTATTTCAATGATTTTATACATTATTATAAGCTTATATTTGTCTAATGTCTGTATAGCTTCCACCATTGAACTCGCTTTTTCTAGGTTTTAGTGTTCAAGGTATGCTTCTTCTTTGCAACACAACTCCAGCAACAATGATCCGACATTCTTGATGTGGCTTATCCCTGCTCAATGGAGGAGGAAAGGCATAAAATCTTGAAGAACAGTTCTCATTTTCTTCTAATATTTGGATCTAAATCTTGAATCTATTTTTAAAATATTTTTTATGGGAAACTTGTGTTTTTAGTTATTAAAAAACTCAGGATTTACAGAATGACGATCATGGTGGGACCGTTCGCATGATCTGAGAATCGAAGTTGTCAAGATAGCATTGCAAGGTTGGTACCCGTTTGCCTATTTTTCAGATCTATATCAACCTCGGATCTAAATCTATATTTTCTATTTTTGTTTTTGTCTTCTGTTTCTGGCACCATCACAGTGACAGAGGCATATCTTTGTGCTCATATCTTGTTTTTCCATGTTCTTAGGCTTATCAAAAAGCTAATGAATGTGGATATGTTTCACATGTTTGGCTCATTTTTAGATTTTATCTTTACGACCTATGAAAATAAGCACAAATGGTAAGAAACAATCATTTTGGTGACTGAAGTTCATTGTTTTTATATGTATCTCAGCCATTCAGTGACAAAAACTCGTGTTTTCAAGCTCATTGAAAAGCTAAGACTTAAATCTAAGTCTAACTAGTTATGAGCCAGAGCCAGAGCCAAAAACTCCTATAGGGTATTCTTTTTTCTGGTTTAGAATTTAGTACTGGTATTTTTCGTGTTGTTAAACAGTCAACTAGCCAGCATTCCTGGAGGCTTATCGTCTCAACCACTTATCAGATCATTGTGATTTTGGTGGCATTGGAAAGATAACAAACTTATTTTTCAATGTTCCTTCTGCTATTTTTTTGGATTTTCATTGCAAGTGATCAAAAAATATGCTAGAATAGTCAAAATAAGCATCCTAGCACCTGTTCAGCACCTATCTTTAGGAGCGCTTCTTGGGCCATATCTTAGTACCCTTCTGTCAGTTTTTAGCATGCCATATGCCTTTAAAAATATTTTTTTTGTTTTTTTTTCTTTGTTAGGAATTTATCTAAATTTTGTCATTTTCATAGTCAAAAATCAATAGCAAAGTCTAATATTGTTTCTTGACTTAAATTTTTTTAAGAAAAACACTCTCAATTAGATTGGATTTGATTTTCTTTGGGTTTTTGAACCCTGGTTCCTAAAACCCGTGTCTACATCCTATCTTTTTTGTTGTGTGGTGTTTGGACCTGAGTATACCTTTTGGATAAGGCCTATATCCAAATCCAAAGATTTCATCCGTTTCATTTTTCGTGTGAAAATTATTTTGAATATAAAATCACAGTGTTTTCTCGTGTGCATTTTTTGTTTTTTCTAAGTAAAAATAATAGGTAGATTGCATGTTTGCTTTATTGTTTTAGATTTAGAAAAATAACTTAGATCTAACTTGGAGATTTGCATGACACTTAGAATTTTTTAGGAAAATTTTGAACCTCCAACAAGAATAGAAATCACTTTGTTTGAAGACAATACTTCGTGTGTGTTCTCAATGTTTTATCCTCTTTCTTAGGAGTTTGATTTAGAGACTCTGATTTTTTATGTAGATTTTCAAAACCTGCCAACTCGTTCTATCATTTTTTATCTTCGGATCCTCCCACTTGTACTAAAAGCCTTTAGCTTGGGTATATCGATTGTGAACCAAGGAAACTGGTAACCCCTTCGCAGAACCCAAAACCTTAATTTGAGTATATCATGAAAGATCCAATAAGAATTTTGTTTACAACCTCTTGCCTTTCAATTTTTAGTATGCTGGAATTTGCAAATTCTTTGTAAGAATTTTATGCACTGTAAAACATGTCCAATGGAGGCTGGATTGGGACATGTCTAATAAAGAAGTGCTCCTTTGTGATCGTTGCAAAAAAAATTCGCTTTTCCTTCCTCTCTTTTTCTTTTCTCGACCATTTTCCTTTTTTGAAGGGGAAAAAAAGGAAGAAAGAAGAGAGAAGAGAAAGAAAGAAAAGAAACTCTTTTACAAAGTCTCACTTGACCTTTATTTGAAAAAGATTTTGAAAATTTAACTCGCCTTTATTTTTTTAAAAATTTGCGAGAAAATTAGAGAGACGGGATTCACTCGTCGGTACGAGGTTCAACTGTTCCTAACGCCTTTACCAGGGGTAATTGAACCAATGATCGAATTAATGTCTTTTACTTTGCCTAAATTTGTCTAAATAATTATTCTGAAATCTTAAAATGCACATTGAATCATGCTTGTGCAATGAAAATGCAAAGATGTATGCTTTTGAGAAATGCTTTAGAAATTTTAGATTTTGTAAATGATTTTCAAATTGAATTTTGAACTTTGAAAATGAATTTGGAAATTAGAATTAAAGATAAAATTCAAAATCAGAATGGAATTTCAAAGTTGAATTGAACTTTAAAATTGAAATATTGAATTGATTTTGAAATTGAATTTTGAATTTTGAATTTTGAATTTTAGAAATGAGTTTGGAAATTGAAGTTTGAATTTAGACTTTAAGATTAAAATTGGATTGAGAATAGAATTTTGAATTTGAAATCAGGAGGGAATTTTGAGAGTTGAAATTTGAAATAAGATGGATTTTTTAGAATAAAAGGATAAAATCTGAATTTTCGAATGGAAGCTGAAAATGAATTTGAATTTAGAAAATAAAACTGAGTTTTTAAAAGTTTATTTCAAAATCACTTGGATTTTTAGAAGATGATTTGAAATAATATGGAAAAGAATGCAATTTTATCCTAAATGATGAATGCTCTGAAATTCATTTAAATATTGGGATTTTAAAGTATATTTTATTCTTTAATAGAATTAAAATAAGATTAAATCATAATACATTCATGACTATAATCACAAACATATTATAATATAATCTATATTTGAATTCTAATAAAGAATAAAATAAATATTTGGTGCCTTTATAGGATTTAAAATGAAATTAACTTTTAATATATCTATGACTGTGGCCACAAATATATCTCAAGTTAATTCACATATTAAATTCTGATAAAGGAAAGAATATTTCAGAAAAATATGATGATTTTTAAAAGAGACCTAAGTGGAGGTCAAATGTTATTCCATAAAAAATAAAAATCCTAAGTATTGCCCACATTTTGACTATGGCCATAAATGTAAATCATTTACTTAGAATTATTTACCTCTTACTGAAAAAAGTGTGTGTGTCATTCGTGTCTCATCATTGTGGATTTTTGAAATGAAAGTAAAAATGGGATGAAATAGGTATTTACGAGAATTACATGCTCATACATTCTATTCTAAACTGGAAAGTAAAGAATTTTCATTAATATCGATTTATTACAACCTTGAATTGAAATTGAAAGATCAAAAATTCCTAATCTAAGAAAGGAAATCTATATTTTTCACATTTTCCTGCAAAAACTGAGTTAGCATAAGGCAAAACGCAAAATATGGAAAATTGTTATATTGAAAACGAAAATGCATATGATTATACATATTCTAATGAAGAATACATATGCAAAATGTTATATTTATGCTAAATAAGAGATGCACATGAAAATGCATATGTTGATGAGAAAATACATGGGGAAATACGTATGTAATGCACTAAACTTAATGGAAAATGTTTATGCCTAATGAGAGGTGTATGTATGCCATAGTGATGGAAATATAGCAATTCACGAATTGCTAGGAGGTGTTTATGAAGTTACAGCCACTCATGGGGAGGCTGTGTTGTGAGATGGGAAGATACATACAGTAGGTGGAATGAGTGTAGGAAGCCACAGAGGTGCAGCAGATGATGGACATTGTGCGCAAGGTGTGTACATGGCAAGGTGTTACAGCAGTGGGATGGAGTGAGCTGGAAGTATATTGTGTTTGTGAAGGGTTCTGTGCAGGTGGAGGTGAGTACTAGAAATGTGACAGTGAACAGCGTGTGAGGAAATGTCGTGTAGGGATGAAGTGAGTTTAGGGCAGCAGGTGACGAGGATGATATGCTGTGGTGGCAGCAATATAATGAAAGGTGCAGGTAGATGCTGTGCACAGGTGTAGGGGATGAAGGTGTCCTAATGAACACACAGATGCAACAGTGCAAGTGGTGTGAGAAGTGTGCTGGTAAGAATTGGAGTGTGGTGGAAGTGTTGTTGTAGGTGTATGAAGATGTAAGAAGTGGTAAATGGAGGGTGTGCTGTTGCGGGAGTCACAACAGGTGGTGGAGATACTGTGCATGGTGTAGTGAATGGTGTGAGAGCAGCAATGTGATATATGGATGTAGCAGGTAGGTGCAACTGGGGAGTGTAGTTGCAGGGTGGCAATATAGGTGTTGTGAGTGTAGTGAGTGCACTGCAGGTGATAAGTGGAAGGGTGTGTACATGGAAAGGTTGTGAAGATATGTTGTGGGTAGGTGGATAGTGAGGTTAGAGAGCATAGGTGCAGGAAGGAAACATAGATGCTAAATGTGAGGTGGTGAAGATGGTGATTGTCATAGAGGTGATGTGTTGGTCAGCAGGCACAGTGAACATAGGTGTTGATGAACTGTGAAAATGTTGCAGGAGATGTGTAAGTGTAATAGTGAAAATGAGGAGGGCAGATGACATGACAGAGGATGGTGGAGACGTTAATATGCAGAATGCATCAGGCACATATACAATAAAAGGAGGCAGACCCTCACATAAGCTGCCCACAACCTCTCTGGAAAAGTTTATTCAGGACAATGGATGATCTGACATGCCTCTTGTCAGTGCTCCTACCACGATGTCTATAAATGAATCTACACATAACAAGATGAAAGCCTGATCTGCAAAAATTCAGGTGCATTTCTCCAGTCAAACAAGGTTACATTTTCACTGCCGGAATGCAGTAATTCTTCACTTCCAAAGAAACTGTGGGAAACTAGTCAAATTTGATAGGTTGTAAAACAGACTTTGAGTGGAACAGTAAACCTCCATGTTGGAAACAGGCCCCATCACAATTATGATATAACATACCTGTTGATATATTCATGATCCGGCAAGGGTCACCCACAACACCGCTTTGTTAGCAAACAAAGGTTATTAGAAACCCAACTTCGCAAACTAATAAGATAAAGCCAATCTTGAAATGTTTATAAGATACTCTTTTACTCCTTGGTATGACACACACATGCCCATTATGCATCTAGGTACATATGCAACTTATGTATCCATACACCCACGCATGTATTTATATTTGTGTGTGTACATGAGATGTGTGTATATACTTTTCCAATCCTTCATCTTTTTCAAGAGGGAAAAAATAATGCCTGAGAGTATCTCAAAGTTCGTGCTTTAGCCCCTGTGGCCTGACTACCACCCACCTGAAATTTGAGCTTTTAATCATTGGGTCTGACCCAGTTGCCCAAGAATAACTTAATAACCCAATCTAGTCAAATTTATAACTGATCCAAGTTATGGTACAACAATCCACGTGCATGTATCTATGTAACCATATACAAATGGGTGTGTGCACGTGTGCAGGGGAATATGCAGTGAATGGTGTAAAGTAATATATTGGAGTATAGGTGCTATTGAAGATGGTCTTAATAAAAGGTGCTATATTCCCCTAGAGTTTCCATGATTGGGTTCCTGTTCCAGCCCTTTAAAAGGAATATTGAAAAGCCTCATTTGGAAAGAATGCACGCACCAACAGAGCATGTTTAGTCAGGTTGTCAAACCAATCTCTAACTTGTAGATCAAAGCTACCAGACAAAGCAATAAAATGCATTATTCGTACTCCTGTTGCATCTACCATCTCGCAAGAATATGCTGTGAGTACAGGAAACGAATCAAATACATTGGATGGGGTAGTGGTGCACAGGTGATGGGATGGAATGCCATAACAACCCACAGAAAGTGGCAAACAAAAATGGGAGACAGGTACAGAAACTGATAAATAGCGCAGAATAAAATGGCAACAAATGTATATGCTGAATTGAAGATGCAAGATGCTGGTTTATGCAGATTGTATAGGAACGATAATGTTGAAAATGGATGTTAATCGAAGCCTATAAATGCACATGAGGATGGAACAGATAGACTATTCAACGTAGGTGTAGAACCAATGAGTCTTGGTGTTATGCAGGAATGGATGGTGCTGGAATGAAAATGCTGCATAACCCTGAAGGCAACGGAAGCTATCTCAAGATGTAGGGCATATACGTATATGAATGGAATGAAGCCAGTTAGGTACTGATTCAAATATAGCAAGTGTAATGAATGTAAGGACATACAATGTATGGATGAGATGAAACGAGACGAAGGAACCAACATAGATAATGTAATGAATGCCTTATTAGGTTACCTTGCATAGGTGGTATTGTTCAGTAACATGAAGTCAGAGGTTCAATAAGGTTTGACCAACATAAAAATGTAACAAAAGTCACCAAATGGAAATGATAATAGATGATGATTGTGTTCTAATGGGATTATAAGAATAAAACCGATGCAAATATCAATTCAATGCGCAATTTATGAGATGAAGGACAGGACAAGATGATATATAATAATGCAAGACAGCAGAAAGCATGTAATTAACAGATGTGTAATGAAAATACAAGAGTGATGATGATGAACAAATGAACTAATTGATGAAATGAAGCCCATGATACAAGATGACCCTGTACAGAGTATATACAACTCGACATGGGTATCCTGCGCATCAAACAGCCTGGAATTCACAGTGAGAGGTCGATGGGTGCTAATGAGATGAAAGGAGATATGAGTGGATACGGATGTGGGAATGAATATCCGCAACAGAATTTCCAGGGGGGGGATCCCTCAGATTTCACGACCATTAGACTTGTCTTCTCTCTTTTCTTTTCTTTTCTTTTGTTAATGCAAATCTGAACAAGAGAAAACCGCAACCACTTATGTGATCTGATCTCAGATCATCACATATTGCATCTACCTGTGAAGCAGATCGGTCTCTACTGCTTTCATGCTTTTCAGGCAAAGATGGACAGAAACCAATCATATGAAAGGCATATCAAACTCAACGTTAAAGAGAAAATGCATAGAATTGTAATAGAATGCTGGCAATGAAATGCAAAGTGAGAAACGGCAATAAAAATAGATGCTAAATGCTGAGTAACAGAAAATGAAACATGAGAATGCCACAAACGAATGATACGGATAAAAGCATAGAGAATGTGTAAATGATAAGAAAAGAAATGTAACCCAAAAGAGGGTCAAAATTCTGTTGCAAAATGCAAATCGGTGCTGCTACAAGCAGACCGATATTGCATATGATGCATCAATAGACAGAAGATAAAAAATCTAAGGAAAATAAACAATGAAAAGGTGAATTCACAGGAAAAGTACCTTTTTTGCAGTAATTGTTTTGGAGTGTGAATTTCAAGAAACTTCACAACGTATATAATCGTTGATTGCCCCTTATTTGCTCTCCATTACTTAAATGAGATCTATACATTTATATGTAAACTTCATATTATATATATGCGAATTTAGTAAAATATTTGTGAAGTTTCTACATGTTTCAGTTATAGAAAATTTACAATTATGGTTATGCAAACTTTTTACTATGTATGTGGATTTAGTAAAGTTTTTGTAAAGTTTCTATGTTTCAATTACAGGAAGTTCGCAAATGTGGCTATGCAAACTTCTTAAGGTCCGAAAAAAGAGTGTGAATCCACATTTTAGTGAGAGTTTGTGATACACGGGAAGCATACCAATATATCACGCAAACTTTAGGAAATTCACTCGTGTGAAAGTTAAAATGGTCCTTTTAAAGCCAGACATTTACAAATTTGAACGTTGCGCAAATTTTGAAATTTGTAAGGCATTTTAAAAAAAACGTGTAATTTTTTATGTGAATTATACCATTGGAACCCATCTTTTTTCTTCCTTTTCTTGATAACTTCCGATCTCATGTAAAAATCCATATACAATAAAAAAGCGTTACACTCGAATGGGAACCTAGTTGACCTAGATCCATGTGCCCTCTATCAGTGCTACATGATGAGACAAGTTGGCCGATTGTGAGCTCAGTTAAGTGAAACCTCTGCTCAGGTATGTTTATTTAATAAATGACCTGTTAACAAACATGTTTACTTAGGGCACATTTGAAAGTGGGAAGATGATAGGAAAAATGAGTGGAAAAGAAAAAAATGCAATTGGGAGAGCTTTTTACATGAAAAAAATTCTAAAACTAAATTTTTCATATGACAAGATGCTGTTGTTGCTCACTCATTAATTTTGACCTCATACACAGTTTTTCATTATAATGTTCCGACATCTTGCAATGGCTTAGATGAACAGGAAAACATTTCCTCTGCAGCCAAACTCGGCAAGTGGGACCTCTTATTTAGTGGTAGAGACGGATATGTTGATACTGCAGCCTCTGATCGTTATGATTTGATCACACAGGTCAGAGTTGTGTACAAGTTGCCCAAATAAATTATACAAGATTCAAACAGGCTGTTACAGTAAATATCATTTTGTACACCACCTTTCTATGCACCTTAGCAATGAAAACTAGCAAGCACGCTAAACTACATGCTAGTTCGTGTATACCATTCCATCAACACCCAGAAAGGGGATTTAGATATTCCATGTAGAAAATTCCAAATAATAATATACTTATACATTTATTTCATACCGAGGTTTTGTGGAAACCACTAACCCACTGTTGCCTGTTCCAAGAAGTTGCACTCCAGAATTATCTGACCGGACATAATTTGACCGCATTGTAGAGACAAATTGTGACATACACTCATTTGAATGATCAGGGATCCCCAATTTTACAAAGAAGATAGCAGTAGACCCCTTTCCCAAACCCTCACTCTCAAGCCAAATGTGTCCTCCCATCAAATTTACAAACCTGATTGCAGCATTTTGAAAATGAGTGTTATACATCCAATCAACTTGAATTCAACAAACAGAAATCATTAGACAATAAGGAGCATGGAAGCCTCAGTAAGCAAACGAAGTTAATTATCTCCATCCAAATTTGAACAGTTTACTATGTCAAGAGCACCAAGTTCAACTGGCAATACCTTTTACAGATGGCAAGCCCGAGCCCTGTGCCACAAGAATTTCTACTTGCCGAGTTATGAGACTGTGCAAACTTGTTGAACAAATTTGGAATATCCTGAAGACTAATTCCTGTACCAGAATCCTTAACCTGTAGTGATATACAGTCACCACTTTGTCAGGTACACACACACACACACACACACACACACACACACACACACACACACACACACACACACACACACACACACACATTCGGGGTAATCAAATAAAATTTTAGTGTGAAGTTAACACTGTTCATCAACCTGCACTCGCATATAGAAGTGATGATCACTTAACACAGGATGAAGATCAGGAAACCGTGCATCTTTTAAAGATTCTAGTTTTGCAATACCAGCTGCAACAGAGATGCTTCCTTCCTTTGAAAACTTGACTGAATTACCAACAACATTCAGAAGAATCTGCATAAGGCGTTTCTCATCACCAACAGCATTTTCTGGCAAATCTGAAGCCAAACTCAATGACACTGACAATTTTTTCACAGAAGCAATGGGCTTTATCAGATTAACAACCTGCAATAGGTATCAGAAAACAAGACATTTAGATTTTATAGATGCTTGCCTACATAAAAAGCAAAACTCAAATCTAAAGTCCAAACCCATAGGCCTACATAATTGATAACCAAAAAAGTACCTCTCTGAAACTAGAATGAAGGTTGAACGTTTCAATCTCAAGTTCAAGGCTTCCATCTTCAAGTCTTGAAAGGTCCAAAACATCATTTACAAGTGTCGCCAAAAGATTGCTACTCTTGAGAATGGTCTCCACCATCAAACGCTGTTCTGGAGTGAGTTCAGTTTCTAGAAGTAAAGAAGACAAAGCAATGATTGCATGCATAGGAGTTCGCATTTCATGGTTCATAACAGCCAAAAAATCATTCCGAGCACGGATAGCCATTTCTGCCTCCCTACGTGCCGAATCCAGTGCAACATTTTGCTCCATGAGCTGATCCCTGGCACGCATTGATTCTTCTAAAATTGCAGCATGGGAAAGTGCTACTGCAACCTGAACCAATGAAAAAAAGAGAACAGAAAAAAAAATGAAAAAGAAAACAATAGAATGCTTACTGATCAAAACTTTCACCAATAAAGGATATCATGTCCACAATTAAACAAAAAACAACAGAAAATCATGATTAATGCATTTAAAAAAGAACTGAAAGCAGTCAAGAATTATGTAATTATCGACTATAAATTCATACAACTAGTACATTGTTGTCCAAAATGCTAAGAATCTTTGAAATAATTCATTATTATTACACTGTGAAACTATCAGGTCAAAAGTTCAGTTCCATCTGGTTAGGCACCACAAAAATAAAAATCTTTGAGGTAAGCTAGTTATAGGGCTTGAAGCCTTGAACCCATGGTTGCGGTCTCACATGCTAAAAGAGCAGTTGTCCCAACAAAAATGAATAAACTCAAAAGCCATTCATGGTAGCATAGACAAGTGGTGTCATAGGTGAAGCTATGTCACAGGGATTCGGCCAGCAGGGTGCCGCACCCGCGTTGACGTGACGCGACGCGACTCGGGTGCAGGTGCAGGTGCAGGTGCGGCACCCGGTTCGGTCAAGCCAACCTTGGGTGCGGTCAACGCACCTAGGGTCATAACAGTCCAAATTTGGACTCGAAAAAAAATTACTATGAAATGGGGGCTGGGCGAGGGATTATGGCAAAAAAATTTAGCCCCCGACGCCTCCCCTTCTCCTCTGAGTCCTCTCCAACCCAGCCCATCTCCTCCAGCGCGGCGACTGCAGGTATGTCTCTCTCTCAATCTCTCTCTCCCCCCCGTCTCTCTCGCTCTTCTCGGCTAAAACCCCGCCCCGCCTCTCTCTCTCTCTGTCCCCTCTGCATATCTCTCCCTCTCTTCCCAACCTCCTCTTCTTCCTGAGGCATGCCGGAAGGGGGTGGCTGAGATTAGTCTCTTGTTTAGTGCAACTTTGTTGGTTATGCCCAACATAGTGTATTTGTTCTTGTGATATCAATATACATGCCTGTTGTCTCCTTGATATATCTTAAAGCTATGTCCAACCAATATCCACTGTTATTCCATATGAGAAGCCTGTTAATTTAGTGATGAACCACCTATTCTGGAAACTGTAAGATATGTATGATCATCACATGAGAATATTTATGTTACTAATCATTATTGGTTGTTGCCATGTATTCCTAATCCAATCATGTTTTATTATGTCGTAACCTTTGTTGCTTAATCACATCTAGTTGGTTTCATGTCACACACCCAGTCTCTAGGGAATGCCAAATAGCAATTTACTGTTGTTAGCAGTCTTGGTCTATCCTTGCCAAAGATACCCAAGTAGGTATTATGGTTAAGGACTCCGGACAGGAGGCTAAGGTTAACCTAGATTGGGGTTCTATACAAGATGACCTAAGCTCTTTCAAAACCACTCTACGGAAGCCTAAAATGCCTCTTAGGTTTGATCCATTCTGCTACATCCTTGTGTAGCTACTTGAACTTATCTCAGAACAGGATGGGCCATCAGGAATGTCTGGCACATTTGTAACCTTAAGTTCGGTAATAGGGTTTCAAATATGATAGATTGACTAATTACAGTTAAGCTATCCTAACCGAAGGGGTCTTGGGTTGGATCCTAAACGGGGCTATAACCCAGCTTGACTATATTACCAAAAAAAAGGGTTTGGTAATGCCTTTATTTTGGTGGTTGAGATTGTATATGCTTGTATTCTCAATGTTGTTTAAATGCTAAAAAAGTTGCCTTTGTGAGTGTATGAAAGAGGTGGTCCTGTGAAGCCTCTACCTTCTTTAATGGAATTTAAAAAGCATGAAATATATATACCCTCTCGTACCCCCGCACCCAAGTTTTTTTAAATTGCCGCGTTGCCGCACCCACACCTATGTGACATAGAGGTGAAGTATGAGCACAAAACAAAATGCATCTACAGTTAGGCGATGCCCTACATCCTAAGCAGAGAGTCAATCAACAGGTGGGACCACAAATCCATAGTCGCATGCTAAAATGACACATTTAGGCTAATACTATTTTAGATCTGTATTCAACCTGTTCTGAGAAATTGGATTCATGGTTAGATTTCAAATGGATGGATCAAACAGTTTTACATGGGAAGAAACAAAAATATATACATAATAAAAGTACAAACTTTCTGATATCACCAAATTGAATCCATGAACAAGCATCCACAAATAAGCCTATCATACCATGACAAAGTAAGTCACTTGAAGTGCAGTTGATATGACAAAATGATGGCCTCAATGGCTACTACTCTGGTAGGTGGTGGCCCAGCATGCCAACCAGCCATGGGCAATCCAGAGGGGTTTCAAATTTTATTCCACCATTAAACAAGAAAAAAATCAAAATAGGTCCATAAGACTTGCTATAACAACAATTCCTGGCATCCATGATTACTCGCCTTCAGCACCCTAATTGTGCTACAATAGTGACACATGATGCATCTCTAGAACTAAAAACCTCATTTACCAGTTACTGCACAGTTTTTCACATTCATTGTGCTAATGTAGGCTTGATTAAGAATGTCAATAAGGAAAAGTTACAGGATGCATTGTTTTTTAAAGAAACAGAATCCAATTATAACATAAAAATGAAAACATAAATGAAAACCAGAGCATACAGATTCGGTAAGTAACTTTCTACGCATCCCTGACAAACAAGAACCAGCATGAGGAAATGCAAGGGGTTCCAACATAGCACTAGCAGGTAGCAACCACTTACCCTTCACAAGTACAGATGAAAAAATAAACATAAAGAGAAATCTATAGATCAAAGACCTCTGCAGCACAGAAGATTTTACCCAGTCTAAATGACAGAAAACACCAGCTAAGTGTTTGCTGTCAATTGATGACCACAACCACAAGAAACACAAGCAAATTTTCTTCATGAAAATTGTTCTAAAATAAAGACAACATCAACAAGGTATTTTAACAGATTCACAAAGTGAATGTGTTTGGAGAAAAACAAGAATTCTGTTTGCTTTTTTATTTTAAGAATAACATTCTTAGAAAAAACACATTAAAGAATCCAAAGTAGAATATCTGCAAGACTTAAACTCAATCCCAAAAACCTTTCAATTCTCAAAACATCACATTAGTCAGATGAAGAGAATGTGACAACACATAGATATGGTAGAGAGTAAGTCCACTTGTTTTAGTCATTTAATGCTACAAATGGTCAACTTTCCTTCGGTTTGCACAGCCAAAAATTATCTTCAGAGATTGAAGGAATTCAGCTTCTTGACAGATACAGAAATTGTAGAGTGTGGACTGTTTGCAAGTTACATGGGCAGAGTATCAAGCCACATGCCTGTTGGACCCGATGTTTGAACTGTTCCATGGTCATATACAAAGCTATCTGCAGCTATGCAGAAAAGCAAAAAGGCTGCAGACCAATATATCTTAAGTGAATTAGACAATCAATCAGCTAAAAAATGTAAAGGTGTGTAACCTATTGGAGGGATTACACCACTGCTTTGTGAGCCTACTCATCAGATATGCTTCTACTATCAACATTTATCCCCAGTTCACCTGATGCTTCTTGATTCCCAGGCTTATTTATTATTATTAGGATAATTAGGGTAATCTATATATAGGTGCCTAACATATGGAAACTTCACGTTTAAATGCCTCGGGTTTCAAATATATAAGATAAACGCCTAACTTTTTAAGAAAATTCTAAGGTGACTGCCTGAGTTACTTTCTATTCACCTAACTCTGTTAGCTATTAAAATTGACAGATTTAGCCTTCCGTTCAGCAAATAAGATGGTGGTTTTGACAGTTGTGTCATTCTATTCATCAAAACATTAACAAAATTAAGGGTGTCCATGAACCAACCATAAAAGATGTGTCATAAACTCAGAAGATTTGAAATATGGCATGCCATTGAAGTATAAACCAAAAATGCCTGAAACTAACCTGGTCAGCAACCACTTCAACAAGCTCCAGTTCGTGGACATGCCACTGTCTTGCACTGTCTGAAGGGAGCATCAGAACCATTAAAGCATAGCGTCTTGTGGAAAAATCAGGCCAGTCATTTATTTGAAAATTTGACAGATGTAAAAGTGGCACACGCACTGCCACAACCTCCCCTGGCATGTATCTCCCTGTAAGTGGTCTGACCCTAGCCAATGGACACATTGGTGAAATTTTCACAGCACGATTACTAGTGAAGATTTGATTCACAACTGGATGTTGAATGTGCACAACTGATCCAACTGTATTCTGATAACGAAGGGCATGAGAAAGCTGAAGGTCTAAACCTGTTCGTGAAGGCATCCATAGAGCACACTCTTCCAATGCCAAAGTTCTACCAAGTTCAACAAGAGTGGTCTTCAATATAGTATCTCTATCAAGAGTGCTTCTAATTTCATGAGTAAGCATTCTCACATGTCGACCTGTTTCTTCCTGAGTACGTATCAAGCCCATTTCTCTATCAAGCTCTGCAGCTTTGTTCTTCAAAAATAATTCTCGTGTTTTCACACTTAACAAATCAGGGATAATGTGAACAAGCATCAATGCTGTTACACATGACACAATAGCAGTAAGAGCTTTAGCAATTGTCATTACAATTGCCACTATTTTTGAGTGCATGGTAAATGTCCACAAATTTATAAGATGAGTTGCCCCACAAAGAACAATAAATGCACCAAACTGCACCAGAACCCATCTGTATGGGAAAACTGCTGACTTTTTCACAAAATAAATAAGCTCAAGAGGGATGGAGAAGTAAGCAAGAGCAATAAAAAAGTCCGATATATATTGATATTTCATCAATAGCCCATCCGCTGGCCATTGAGGATCAATACAGTCACATAACTCCATCTTGTAATCAAGTACGCGATGCTATATTCCTGAGAACAGCCAATAACCTTATAAAAATTAGTGCTGTTTAATGGTTGTAAATGCAATGGAGAGAAAATATCAAGCAAGGAAAATTAATTTTACATGCTGAAGGAAAGAATGATGATTGTGTTCATGCTTGCGTGCAAGGAACAGCTGGTAATCCACAGGAAATCATGAAGCTTTCAACTATGTGACTTACATATAGCAAACATGTTAAATGATCTTTGATGCAACGACAAGGCCAAAATTCTAAGATGTAGGTTTTATGTCCGTGTTCATACATCACAATTTGTTGCTATTAACTATTAACCACCTTTAGGTATCATATTCCTCTCCATAGTCACAAATCTTGTTCTCAAGTATTTCACACCAAGAAAATCTTGCAAAATTTTAAAAAGTTGTTTTGGGGAAAATCATGGTATTTTAAAGAAAAAAAGAAAGTTAAAAGTACAAAAGAAATAGGTTAAAAACATAAACACATTAAATTAAAATAAAATAGATTACATTTACCATGATTTTATTTAGATTTGCATGTTTTTTTAATTTATGCAGGAAAGTTTTAACGAATTGACATTGTTACGTGCCATAGATGTTCAAGAAAATAACCTGAAACACTCATTGAAGCAATGAAACCATGTTAGAGTTTAGTGTAAATAATGACCAACTTAGGGCTTTAAACAAGGGTATACTTCAAATCAAAACAAGATAGGGAAAAAAAATGCTCAATGAGCTTTTTCTTTTTCCTTTTTTTTTCCTCTTGTTCTCGTAAAAATGCATTTAGGTGAAACCCAATTTGGAGGATAGAACGAGTTAGCAACACTTCGCTGGCCCAAGAAATTCCTTATAACCTTTTCTTTATTTTAATTTTCTCCTTCAAATTTCTAATAGAGTTCAAAAGGTTAGGAAATATGTTTTGGAAGGCACTATCAAACTTTATTCAGTTTTATCCTATGTCACATGGGTGCGGGTGCGGGTGCGACACGAGTGCGGCGCAATTTCAAAAATTTTGGATATGGGGACACGGCTATATATATATATATATATATATATATATATATATACAACAACAATTACGCCTTCATCCCAAAACAATTGGGGTCGGCATATATATGTATATATATATATATATATATATATTTTTTTTTTTTAAATATATATATATAATATATATCCAGTGTGTGGATATATGTGGATATTGTCCTCTAAAGTTTGGCACCAGCATGAGTGTTTTTACAAACTTTGCAAATTGTACTTTTGCCCTTGCAGAAAGGGGGGTCCGGGGGCTCCTCCCAATGCGGGGCCGTAGGGGGGCAGCGCCCCCCCCCCCCAATTTTTTTTTTCTGGGGCTTATGTTTGAGACTCATGCTATATATATATATATATATATATATATATATATATATATATATATATATATATATATACATATATATATAGTTAAATATATAAAAAGATCATTTTTTTGTTGTCTGCCCTAAAAATGGATATTTTTTAACTCGGTCAACGTTGACCGAGTCCAAAACGAGAACAGACTCAGCCTCGATTCGTTGACCGAGTCCGGGCCGAGTCTGGGCCGTGTCCTAAGCCGCACCCGTGTCGGAGCGTGTCGACTCGGGTGCGGCGCTTCCCTAGCCGAGTCCGTGTGACTTAGGTTTTATCCAAGGTTGCCAGATTAGGAAGCGAAGGCGGGAAACGATATGGGAAGCGGAAGTGAGAAGCGATGCATTTTAAAATGTATAGGAAGCGGGAAGCAAGAAATTTATAAAAAAATACAATATAAGAACTGAATGGGAACCAAAATAGAATGCAAATAAAAACTAAAATAAAAGTGACTATTCTTAAATTTCATGATTTTTTAGTGTAAGAATTAAATTTTTAACAAAATCTAAAAAAGATGACTGCTAATTTAGAGAAAGCACATGAAAGTGAATGTGAAGTGAGAGAGAAAACACATAAAAACATGAAAAGTAGAGTGAGAAAACATTTAAAAATAATAGATGATGCATGTGGAAAGCATTGCAGAAGTGTGGGAGAATCAAGTTTCTCATCGAGTTTCAGAAGCGAGGAGTATTGTGCTTCTGAAGCGAGTTTCCAGAAAGCGGGCTTCTCAACCATCTAGTAGACTTCAGAAGGCCGGTAGGTGCTTTTGTTGTTTCATAGCTAAAGAAGAAAGCTAACCATAAAAACTGAACTGCTTGTAGCTATACCTGAACCATAATCACCAATATTGTCATAGCAATGATATTGGCAGAGGGTCTTTCTTAGGAGAATTTAAAAACAAATTGAAGAAGGAACCACTGATAAAAGGTTACTCTTGGTAAAATCTGAGGGACTAATAATTGACAAAATGGAATATTTCAAAAATTTGAAGCGCTGAATCTCTCTAAAACATTGCAATATTGTTGTCACATTCTCAAGTCTACGCCCTTTCCAGAATATTGATATGTCGTTCATATTTTAAGTTTTAGTAAAAGAAAAAATTACAAGTACAGCTTCAAAATACTGTGAGATTTGGGGGCCAGAAGGGAGATACAGCACCCATAGCCCAGGTCAAGGCATGGCAAGTTTAGAATGCATTCCATGACATTGAAGGTTTGATGGGCACCACAATTTGCCATCATATCAGGCACAATTTCCCATCTTGATGGTTAATATTTTTTGCATCTAGCTTCTTATGCTGATCTTCCTAGTAGACCAATAGTCCAGCAGCAGCACTCAGGAAAGAAAAAAGTTTTTTTGCCATTTCTCTTGCAAAGCATTAACGTTAAAAGTACCATCCAGTGGCGGCACTCAAGAAAGAAAAAGGCTTCTTTGCCAATTCTCTTGCAAAGCATTAATGGTAAAAGTACCGTCCAGTGGCAGCACTCAAGAAAGGAAAAGGCTTCTTTGCCAATTCTCTTCCAAAATATTGGCATTAAAGTATCGTTCAGTGGTGGCACTAAAGAGAGATGAAGAGTTCTTTGCCTATCCCCGTAATGACTTAAAAACTGTTTCACTTATGCGTGCAGTGGTGGCACTCAAGAGAGATGAAGAGTTCTTTGCCTATCCCCGTGACGACTTAAAACTGTAACTCTTATGCTTCTAACGAAGCTACCAAATCGCAACAAAGATGAAGTCAACTTTGATTGTACTGCCCGTGCACTAATGCTTCTAATAAAGCTACCAAACGCGGTGGTCAAAAAATTAAAAGAAAACTATCAGATTTTATAGATTATCTTTGTTACGTTACGCAGGTTTCAGAGGCACCACTTATCCAGAAAAGTGGGACGAGCTGAGCAATGCAATGTGTTTCAACCAAGTGATATCCCACTTATCCAACATTTCTGGATACGAAGTTACATATCTAAGCCCTATTTGGTGGGTGCAGACACATATCCAGAAAAGTGGGGAAAACAGGGAAATTGCATTGCCCCTCACAATGCAATGCCCCAATTCAGACCACTTTTCAGGAGAAGCAAATTAACACAAATGCACAATTAAAGAATAAAGAATAAAGAATAAAACTAACTCTTGAATAAAACCAGCATGCTCATAAAGAATATTAAAAGCTGAATAAATCCCCTATTACTTCTAATGGTATAAAATTCAAACCCCAACGAAATTAACTAAAAAAAGTAGAAGAACTGAAACAAAAAATGTGAAAAAGAAATAAAAAGGAAGAAAAAATGGAAACCAGTGATTCCACAGAGTGGCGTCCTTGAGAAATTTTAACAGTAACAAATAAATGAAAAGAAAAAAGAAACAAATTAACGTAAGAAATTAATCTAGTCCAAGTTGGGGAAACCTATAAAGGAATCAAAGAGACGACCATCATGAGAATAAGACCCTAAAAGATCGCCTACTTATTTTCTTCAACCAAACGATCGTCAAAAACAGAAGTTTAATTAAATCCCTTAAAAATGGAAAAAGAAAAATAGTATCCAACAAGAAAAGAAGAACAAATCCGTCCAAGTTTTGAGCCTGAGTAAAGGATAAAAGTTAAGGACCACACAAAGTGTAGAAAGCAGCTGAAGACCTAATAGCCGATCCCAAAAAAAAAGGAAAATAAAAAAAACAGAACCTCAAAACATTCGTCGGAAAGAGGAGTTACGTACCGTCGGATTTCATGCTTATCTCCTCATTTGTCGTCCTATTCCTAAGCCGGAAATTTAGAAGGGTTCTTTTAAGAGAGAGAGAGTTTGGGGGTTAAGGTTTCCCATTTAATGTTGGGACTTAAAGGGTGTTGTGTTTAATTAGGCAAAAGTTATCACATTTTATTATTAAGCCAGAGAGATTTTTTGTTTTACTTTTTTCTCTTATTGGTGGAAACTTTAGATGGGAAAGTTTTTTCATTTTTTCTCTTTCCAATAAATAAATAAATATATATATATATATATATTTATAGATAGAGAGAGTCACTTTTTGCTTTTCCGGTGAAATGACGAAATCTTAATCAAAGGAAGAAAGAGGGTAAGGTTGGTTCTACAGTGATCGTACAATCCTTGAGGTTAGTGGGGGCATCGTAGCTCGTTCCAAAGTGAACACGTGTCCCCTTCCTTCTTACGCTTACCTTTCAAGCCCTCCCACCCCTCCCCTGTCCTTTGTCCCAGCCGCTATTGTCAGATTGGTATCGGCTCTGGAATCGTTACAGAATCGGTCAAACTTTTAACCAACAGTTGACACGTATCATAAAAATATTAAAATTATATTAAAATTATTAAAATTTATGTTAAACATTTTTTTACTTATTTAAAAACAAATCTGAATCAGGTCATTTTTTATCGTTGAGTCGATACTGACATCACTTATTTCAGCCTGGCTGAAATGTAAACTTCACCTTAACTTTCTACATAAGTATGAAAACTACCCACTTAGGATTCATTTGCGGTAGATCAATTTCTATATCTCTGATGGCTAGGGATGTTGAGTCATTATCACTCGAAGAGCATATTAACAACAATATCCATTGGAGTTTGTACCTCCTACTTCCTTCAAGGTAGGCCAAGCTTTGACAGAGAGTTTTTCTTTCTTAGTAAGTATTTTATTTATGTGTTTGATTCTCTTGGGCACTCAAGAGCCTTGATGGACCACATACCTTAGTCATACAGGGTATTAAAACACACAGCATAATAAACTATCCCATGATCTCAGCTGACTCAAAGTTTTCTTTGTGAGTACTCACAGTGAGAGTTAAATATTAAAACTCAAGTTTAACAAAAATCACACTACAACATGTCAAGTTATGCCACAAGTCAAACTCTCTAGTTTTATGAACACTTTATTATAAATATTAGATGTTATGTTTTTTACTTTGAATTGATAAGATACCTTTACTTGTCACAAGTTTGACATTGTTATTGTAAAATTAAAGGTGAGCAGTGAACAGAAGATGATACAAGGCAAATGCAGCAACTTTCAAGATCTTAGGACGAGCCTATGATACTTTTTGTATTATTATTTTGAATCCTAAGTCTTTTAAAGTTATAAAACAACCGTTGAAACTCTTATATGTGTGTGTGTGCATATTTTGTTATAGAACTTTGCTTACACTTTGATTTCTGAAAACTATTTTCTCGACCTGTGACTCTCCCGAATCATCCTATACAAACTTCAAGTAATAAAAACCCATTTTTTCGTTGTTCGAAAGTTTGAAACATAAATTTTCAATTTTTTTGGGTCAAGATTTTCGGGGTGTCACAAAATTTTTCTCAGAAGGTGATCTATGGGTATTGGATGTCATTCTCGGACCCAAGGACTAGTCTAAATTTATGGGTCCAGTTGGCCATGTAGGGATTGGGTGGGACGAAGGATGTTAGCAGGTTGAATGCAATCTGATATCTGACCCAAATCTGAATTTGATTTGTTGAATTTGGTAGCCAAATTCTGATCTAGTTTCGTTATTGAGTTTCACATTTGAGTCCAAATTTAAAGCTTGCTAAGATCTGGATGTGAAAAAATCCAAATTGAATAATGTATAAATATTAGATTTTAAGTTAGTCAAATCTGGATTCGATTTTAATTGAATTCATCTTTCAAATCTGAATCTGATTCGGATTATGTCAGACTGTGTAATGGCTAAATTAAGTTTTATTCATATGCATGTTTGACTCTAGTCTCGGCATCTACGGCTATCATAAGCATTTCACCTCTTTCGGGTGAACAACGAACTCTGGCACTCTGGCCCTTACGAGTCTTGTTGTATAACAGTATTTCAGATGATCATGCATATGCCACAATCTCAACGGATCGACTGTTGAGCGTATATAGCCACAACGAGCACTTGGCCTAATCAAGGTGCAACAACTACTTTGGTGCATCAGCCCTTACTAGTAGAGTGCCCTTATAGGCAAAGGTGGAACGAGCCATTTTGATAGTGTTCTCACAACAGGGCATCATTGTGTCATTCAGGCATGTAAGACCCATAAAATTTCAGGTAATCTTCTTATATTTCTCTTATTTATAATTCATGTCTCTAAGATCTAGAATAAAAAACTGATAGGACTAATTAAACCTAGAATAATTAGTGAGAAATGAATTTTAGAAAAAATATAGCCTTGTAATTGAATTTTGGAAAAATACAACCTTGCATTTGAACTTAAAAAAAAATATAACCTTATATTGGAATTTTTTGTAAAAATATAAATTTTTATCTGAAAATTAGAAAAATATAACCTTGTATTTGAATTTTGGGAAAATATAACCTTGTATTTGAATTTTGGAAAAAATAGCCTCATATTTAAATTTTGGAAAAATATAACCTTGTATTTAAATTTTAGGAAAATATAGCCTTGTATTTGAATTTTAAAAAAAATATAACCTTGTATTTGAATTTTGGAAAAATATGACCTTGTATATGAATTTTGAAAAGTATGACCTTGTAAATGAATTTTTAAAAGTATAGCATTGTAATTAAATTTTGGAAAGTACAAGATTGAACATGGAATTATCTTAAAGCGAGTAAAGAATATTCTAAGGAATAAAAGGTACATAGTTAAAGTAAATAGAAAAGATAACTAAATAGTTAAAATCTAATCAAAAGAAATAATATAAAATTTAAAGTAACTAAAAAGTACACATTAGGTAAGAATTACCAATTGAATTCAAACTAAAACAAGTATACTAGAGAGGGGTGATTTTGCCTAATGATTAGATTGGATTCTAAAATCCAATAAAATCTTAAAAAAATCTATTGAATATTCAAAATATCTTCTAAGAAGCTAAAATAGCTATCTTAATAGGGTCAAGGGTTATGCTTGGGAGAAAAGTGTTGATGGATTGAGATGATTTAATCTCAATCCTTTATTCTTTGTAATTCATCTCAACCCTCCATTTATGAAGTAATCATTACCCTCCCTTTATAAATACCCCATCAAACTGAAAGTTTCAAGCATCCAAGAGCTTATCTCTTCCTTCTCTCTTTTGCTTTCTTCTCTCCTTTTAGTTTTTTGATTTTTACTTCTTTCTTTACTTAAGAATAGTGAAGGGTGCTTCTCTAATAACTCTTCTCTATTCTCTTAGTGCCTTAAAGAATCCAAGCAAGAAGAAGTTCAAGCCTAAGTCTCAAGTCAAGGTAAGTAAAGTTATTCGTTATGCATCTTGATATTATTTAATTATATTCTCTCTCCTAATCCCTATTCCCATCTATATAGGCAAGTGTTTTTATAACACATGTAGGGTTAGGAAATGAGTCGTTGTTATACTTTCTATTTATTTTTATCCCTTCTCAAGATACGCAATTTTCTTTATTATGTTTATATGAAAATGTAAGACCCAAAAAATATCAGGTATTTTTTTATTATTTATAATTCAAGTTTCTAAGATATAGAATGAGAAACTGATAGGACTAATTAAACCTAGAATGATTAGTCAAAAATGAATTTTTAGAAAAACATAGCCTTGTATTTGAATTTTAAAAAAAATATAACCCTTGATATGAATTTAGGAAAAAAAACTTGTATTTGAATTTTAGAAAAATATAGCCTTGTATTAAAATTTTGGAAAAATATAACCTTTGATATGAATTTAGAAAAAATATAACCTTGTATTTGAATTTTGAGAAAATATAGCCTTGTATTGGAATTTTGGAAAAAATATAACATTTATGTGAATTTTGGAAAAATATAACCTTGTATTTGAATTTTTAAAAAGTATAACCTTATAAATGAATTTTTGAAAGTATAGCATTATAATTGAATTTTTGAAAATATGAGATTCAAAATTGAGATTTTCATAAAGTAAGAATATTCCAAAGAATAAAAACTACATAGTTAGAGTAAATGAAAAAGGCAACTAAATAGTTAGAATCTAATTACAATAAATAATATAAAATTTAAAGTAACTAAAAAGTAACAAAAAGTACACATTATAGAGAAAATACCAATTAGATTTAAACTAAAAGCAAGTACACTATGGGGGGGGGGGGGGCGATTTTGCCTAATGATTAGATTGGATTTTTAAATCCAATCAAATCTCTAAAATATCTGTTAAAAATTCAAAATATCTTTTAAAAAGCTAGAAAGGCTAGCTTGATAAGTCTTCTCAATAGGGTCAAGGGTTATGCTTGGGAGAAAAATGTTGAAAAAGTAAGATGATTTAATCTCCATCCTTGATTCCTTAAAATTCATCTCAACCCTCCGTTTGGAAAGTAATCATGACTCCCCCCCTATAAATACCCCATCAAATTGAGAGTTTCAAGCATCCAAGCGCTTCTCGCTTTCTTCTCTCTCTTGTTTTATTTTCTCCTTTTAGTTTTTAGTTTTCTTCTTTCTTTACTTAAGAATGGTGAAGGTTGCCTCTCTAAGAACTCTTTCCTAATTTCTTAGTACTTTGAAAGAGTCCAAGCAAGAAGATGTTCAAGCCTAGATCCCAAGTTAAGGTAAGTGAAATTATCCCTTATGCATCTTGATATCATTCAATTTTTTATTTTTTTCCTAATCCCTATTTTCATCCATATAGGAAAACATTTTCATATATAGTGTTGAAAATTGAATTATTAATTTGTTTTTTTTTCTCAAGATACACGATTTTTCTTATTAAGTTTTTATAACAAGAAGAATGATGTTCATGTCCTAATGCTAGATCATTGTCATAGAAAGGTTAATTGGTATTAAGAGAAAATTTTCTTGATATTATATTCATACATTTTCATTTATGCTAGTCATGTTTCATTCCAATTTAAAGGATTTGTGGAATCCATGTGCTAATGGCAATAGGGAAATAATACTCTTGAAAATTCATGTGAAAGGATGTGTCTTGATCCTACTTAAATTTTTGAAATTGATTTATGTGAATATGGGAGAATGAATGCTAAAAATTCGAATGATGTGTAAATCATTTTTCTTTTAGAACAAAACCATGCAAAAATGATCACTATAATCATGCCCAAAGTCAAGTAATTCGGATAGTTGTGGTTCACTTAATTAAAAGGAAGATTTTTTATATAAGTTAGATTTTTGGAATGATTATGGGTTTTTGAACAAATAGAGTTTTGGATTTGGATTATTAGATTGTCCAATTGTGATTCTCTTTAATTGATCTTCCTAAGTTAATTCTCTAATTGATTTTCCTAATTGATTTTTCCTAATTGAATTCTCTACTTGATTTTCTCCAGTTGAATTCTCTCTAAATTAGGTTGCTTCTTTAATTGATCTTCCCTAATTAATTTTGTATCCAATTTGATTTAAAAAAAATGGATCTTGATCTTTTTTAAAATGAATTTGGATCCTTCTTGGAATAAATTTGGATTTACCCAATTGAATTTTAGATTTGGATTTTGGATTTAAAAGATCTATTTTGAACCCAAGTTTGAAATTAGAAGACAGTTTGAATTCAGATCAGGATCCAAAGTTTGAAAATGACAAATGGATCTGGATCTCGGATCATGAGTCAAAATCCATGTTTGAAAATAATAAAGGAATCCTAGATTGGGGATGAAAACACTAAAAAATGGATCCCGTGTGATGAAAAGAATAAACTGGATCCTGGATATAAAGATAGAATTGTAAATTAGATCTGAATCAAGATGAAAATGGATCTTGAATCCTGAAAAATGAGGAATGGATCCAAAAATGATTGGTTGGATCCTGGATATCTAATGAGATAATCCAAGTTCAGAAAGTAAATTGGACTCTCGATATAGATAATAGAATGAATTGGATAAATGATTCAGGTTCAGAATAAAAAATGGATATTGAACATTATTTGGGATCTAAAATTGAAGTGGATCTAGGATCCATTTTGAAATTTAGTCTTTAGAATGAAATCCAAATTGAAGTTTTAAATTGGATCCAAATTATTTTTTTTTTACAAAAAAAGCTTTTCAAAACATTGGTTTTGAATTTGAATTGCAAGGATTGATTTTGAAATTAGATAAAAATTGGATTTTGATCTTGGATCAAAATTGGATTTTAAAATTAGATCTGGATCTGAAGTTTTGAATAAAATTGGATCTGGATCTTGAATGATAGGTGAAATGATGGGGCGACTCCCGAATGATGGCCAGGCATCGGATATAGACAATAGAATGAATTGATTGGAAATTGTGAGCCCAAGATCAAAATTTGGATATTGGATTCAATATTGGATCTAATATCCAAATTGAAATATGGATTGGATCTCAAATATAGATAAAAATTTGATCCGAGTCTAGATTGGGAATTGTCCCAGCTTGGAAATTGATAGAATTGATGTTCTGAACAAAATGACCAAGAAATTTTCTTTGCCCTGTTGGGTGTAAAGTGACACTGGATTGGTTTGAACTGGCTTGAACTGGATAGAACTAAATTGAACTGAATTGAAGGTCAGTTATACTGAGGTGAACTAAATCTTGAGCTAAAACACTAGCTAGGTTGACTGGGGTTAGCTCAATTTTGGCTGAAATGAGCTAAAAATGAGCTGAAATGAGTTATAAGAATGTGAGAAGTAACCTTGAATTGGAACTGGACCATTCAAACTTCTGATGAGCTCAAATTAGATACAAGAGAATAGGATCTACTAGAGTTTGACTGACTTGGAGACAATTGGGTGAAATTTGAGCTAGAAATGAACTCATTCGCTTGAAATGAACCAAATTTAGCTGAAATAAAATGACACTGCTCATCGTGAGCTCAAAGGAGCTATAAATAACTGACATTCTAACTCTTCTGAACTTAAAATGAGCTTGGTTGGGTCTAACTGACAAGGGTTTAGGATGACCTAGGGGTAAAATAATAATTTTATTAAAAAAATGGGGTTAAATGACCTCTAAACTGGAATGGACCTAGGGGTGAGACTCCTACACTGTACTGCAGGGGGTTGGCATATGTGAAAGGTGGGTGTCCAGAATGGACCTGGAAAATTTGGGGTGTTTACAGATGCCCCTCTTTGCTACTAAGTCAGTTGAAAGTCGAGCTTAGTGGCTAAGAAAAACACACAAAATTTCAAAATAAAATGCCCCAGTCAGAAAATCTGAACTGAGTGTGAAAAAATTGATTTTGAATGACCCTTATAAAATGAGGTTTAGGTTTAGTACCTTATCCTGAATGGCGAAGAAAAACTCACCTCATGGAATGAGGCTCAGGCTTAACCCTTTCTAAACGGGTATGGATATACCTCATGAAATGAAGTTTAAGCTTAACCCTTACCTAAACGGGTATGGATATACCTCATGGAATGAGGTTTAGGCTTAACCCTTACTTGAACAGGTATGAATATACCTCATGGAATAAGGTTATGGCTTAACCCTTACCTGAACAAGTGTGAATATACCTCATGGAATGAGGTTCATGCTTAACCCTTACCTGAACGAGTGTGAATATACCTCATGGAATGAGGTTCATGCTTAACCCTTACCTGAACGGGTATGGATATATGAAATCCTCGAATGATGAAACCTCTGAATTTTGCATAAAGAATCTGAAAGGGGTTGCAAAAAGTAAGGAAAAATGGGGGTCCTAAAAAGCTTTGAAGATGGGGTGTTTCATGACTGAGACAAAGAAATAGCTTTTAAAAATGACCTTTTATGAAAAATAGCAGGTTTGACCTCAACCTGAAAATGAATTGTGTATGGCGGGACAGTGGGGAAAGCAGGAAAATATACGGTTCTGAGAGCTCAGACGCTTAAATAAAAAAGAAGGGAAGGACCCTGAAAACCCAGGTTATCAAGTCCTAGAGGGATAAACAATGCCAAGATACGTCAAAAGGATATCAAGCTCTCGCTTCCTGTGAGGATAACAAGGAAATATTGCCAATAAGACATAAATTGTAGTTGATTTAAAAATGTTAGAAATGTGCACATATGTGTGAAAGATATTCATTTTTTTCTACCTAGAATATTACCTCCAATTGGGCTAACTCCATAGAATCTAGAATCAAATTCAAATTTGTTGTTGTTGGGTTTATTTAAAGAGACTATCCATGATATGAAAAGATAGAAAATTGTCCTCGGTTTCATAAAAGTAAGTGGATGAAATGATATTGCTAATAATTTCACATAGGTAAAGATGACTCCTGACAATTTGGCAGTTTGATATCTGGGGTTTACCCATTATGATATCTTTACACTCTTTGACATATAGACCTGAGCTCTTTTGAGGCTTGGCAGAAAGTTCATCACATCAACCTTCAACTTGGTTATGTTGTAATTTTTCCTAGAAGAATGTGTCACATCCTCCTTCAACTCGAAGATGATCGAAGCCTTCTTTGTTCCCAGGGATTAGATTCATGTCATGAAATTGCCTCTTTAGTTGAAAGTCTTTTTAGGGTTTGTCGGGAGGTTCATTGCATCAGCCTTCAACTTAGCGATGATCTGAACTTTTCCTAGAAGCACACGTTTCATCCTTTTTCAACTTAGAGTTGATCCAAGTTTTCTTTGTCCTCAAAGGTCTAAGCTTGCCTATCAACCTTCAACTTGGTAATAGTTGAGAGATCCCTTTTGCAGATAACACTTTGAGCTTGAATGATTGATGAAATTGAGTGGATTATTTATCGCGCAAGATACTTTCACTGCCTTATTACCAGAAGAATTGTCTTTAAAAATGTCCTTAGCTATGATCAACATCAATTCACTTTCGGCTTTTCAACATGTTATATTAGCAAAGTTCGCCTACAACAATAGTTACCATGCGAGTATTGGTGTGTCTAGACTTTGCGCACCAACTTCATCCCAATAGACTGAGCAGGTATGCAAGATTTGTGATAGATTACTGACGTCCCAAAGTAGGTAGAAGAGTTATGTGGACCAACAAAGGTGAAAGCTTAGTTTTGAGGTCAATGATTTTGTGTTTGTGCGAGTTTCTCCTACTAAGAGCATATTCAGGTTTGGCAAGAAAGGAAAACTCAGACCCTGATATGTTAGACCTTTCAAAGTGATGGAAAAGATTGGTGGAGTAGCTTATCAACTGGAATTACCATCTCAGTATGCAAAAATCTATGATGTGTTTCATGTATCATTATTGAAGAAGTATGTACCTGATCCATCACATGTGATCATGTACAAGGATGTCAAGGTATGAGAGGATTTAACTACAGAAGATCACCTAATCGAGATTATGGATCGTAAGAAGAAGGTATTGAGGATGAAGACTATTACTCTAGTAAAAGTATGTTGGTAACATCATGACATAGAGGAATGTACTTGGGAACCAGAAGCCGCAATACGGGATAAATACCCCCACTTGTTTGATGTGTAATTGTATTGAATTTCGTGGACAAAATTCCTTTTTAAGGGAGAGAGGATGTAACACCCACAATTTTTCGATGATTATTTAAATAAAATAAAGATACTTTTTTTTGTCCTAATTGAGAGTTATTTTATTTAAGTATGAAGTTCAAATTTAGGTTTAACTATGTAGATTATTCAAAACTAAAATCTTAAATAAATCAAAATTATAAAATACATTCAGAAGCGAAGCTCAAATTTAGCTTGGGGTTAAATTCAAGCAACAATGAAATTTTAATAAAATGTAGATGAATTTGATGTGGATTTGAATTTCAAACAAATTTGAATTTCACATTTGGGTTTGATTTGCATTTGGATTTAATTTAGAATTTTAAAACCCTATAGAGATGATTTAAGGTTTTTGGAAATTATTTATTAATTAATTAAATAAATTATTTAATTAAGAAGTAGTGAGTGGGCCATCCCCTAGGTGGTCCCATACCCATGCTGGACTTGCTTTCTAAAAAGTAAAGTACAACTCAATGTAAGGAAAAAAATTAAAAAGACTTAGAAAATTTTGGCAAAGTCAAAACTTACCAAAAAAATTTAGTAAGCCTTAACTTGGCATGAGCCATGAGTCAAAGAACTCAATAGCTAAGTTAGGGATTAGAAAGGGACCAGATGGGCTGTCCCTACCCCTTGCCTAAGCTAAGGAGGAATTAAGAATAAGGAAAGTAAGATAAAGGAAAAAAAATAAAAATAAACAAAATAAGCAAGGAAAAATAAAAGTAATAAGGCAAGAATTATTTGCCTTGGTTATTGATTAGAATTAGGAAAGAAGGGGGGGCACGACCCACTTTCCTTCCTCCTTAATTCTAGAGCTAAGCAAGGATTTTAGAAATCCTTGCTCAGCCCTTTGTGAGAAAGAGAGAGAACAAAGAAAATCGACTAGCACTCATCTCCATCTCCATCTCCATCTTCTTCTTCTTGGTGGAGGTTAGTCCAACATCCATTGGTGTTCCAGCCAAGCTTGAAGACATTGGTTGGCAAATTCAAGATGGGAGATGAAGGATTTCATTGATTCGAAAACTCGAACGTGGTATGTTCACCTATCACATAGGCATAAATTGATCTCAACATATGGAATATGCATAGGACCAATTCCCAGATCTTATCCAAGGTGGATCAAACCATAGAATGATTGAAAAATTGAGTTTTCTTAAGTTTTAAAAAACATTTTTTGGAGAAAATACATCACCAATGTATTTTTATAAAAAAACAATTTTTAGAAAAGGGGTTTAATGAAATCAGTTTATATGTTGGAATGTGTATTTTGATCCTTGTAAATAGAGCATATTTAGGATGTTTAGATCTGTGAATGCATGTTACAAATCATGTTAGTATGTGAATGATGTTTGTTTGATTAGGATTTTGTTAAGAGAGCATGCCTAAATTGAATCCTATGTGTTATTTTTATGAATCATGTATGAGTAGTGCTCAAATTGATGTAATTTAGCATAAGAAATCTATGATTAATTATTGTATTGTACTATGATCATGTTATACAGTTTTTGTGCCCTGCTTAACATTGATTAATAAAGGATTTAAGTATTTAAATCCTTGTTATGCTATTCACATTTTTGGTCCTAATATGTTTTAAAAAAAAATGATAACTCAGTGAATACGAGTCCAATAAATATAAATAAGGATACTATCATATTCTACACATTTGGGGCTTGATTTCAGAGCCCTTATTTATTTTATTTGAGTAAGGTTTGAGGCTAAAACAACTTCTACAATATAACATAAGTTTTTTACTCTGACAACAAGACTGACTGTGATACTGTCTCTTTTTAATCTGACAAGTTTTAAAAAAAAAATCCATATCTCCTAGAATATAAATTAGAAAAAGAAAATAAAAATAGTAGGATGTTATACACCTTCGGAGCTTGACTTAAGCCTCTTAACTTGTCCTAATTGAGTCTATTTTGAGGGAGTTCTTTCCTCTATAACAGAACACTGGTTACATGGCTGTTCTTACCAATTATTTTGATAGTTAGGAAAACCAATTCAAAATGGCTTATTTAATTCTTTAAAAAATCTAGGTGAGAGTCTACATACAGAGGAAGACTCGGTAAGAAGGGTTTTTTAAAAAGAGTTAACAGTAGGTCTCAAGAAATTCCCAAAATTGGAGGATTTTTTGTAGATTACAAAAACTAGTTTATAAAATTTTCTGAATAGGGTTCAGTCTTAGAATTTTCTTGATTTTATTATAACTGATTTTAATGTTTTGTTTCTTGTTGTGTCCCTGAATTGTTGGGGCAACCCTAGTTAAATTTTGAGAGCTAAATCAAATTCATGTGAGTCTCAGTGAATTTTCTAAAATCTGTTTAATAGCGACCTAAATTACAATTTGTCATGAATGGTTTGTTTAATTGTTAATTACATATCTTAATTGAGATAAATTGCAATAGGCATGCCAATGAGTTGATATTTGTGCTAATTAGTTGTTGTTTATGTTAATTTATGTATGCTATGAATTTATATCCAATTGTGCAAGTGTATTATGAAACATGAGCAATGAAAAATTAATGAATGAATAGATGCATATGTCATATCATAAATGAATAAAATGAATACAAGTACAATTGTAGGTGTGCATATGACATGGTACATGTGAATGAGTGTAATGAGTATGGTCTTGGTTCATGTGGGAGCCGGGTTGGAAGGACCCAAGGGTACTTGCAAAGCACTAAGCGAGAAACTAGATAAAACATGCCATAGACACTTAAATGCCTCGTGAGGGATGATACTTGAGATGTTACTCCATGAGGAGTTGAACAACAAGCAATTTGGATGGGTTAAAATGATCACATGATACAGGATCTCTCTGGGTGAGGCTTGGGCAAAATTGGTCCGTGTGTGCTGAGTGCACTTGTAATTAAAATAAATGAGCCTAATAACTAATAACACCTATAATTCATTCAAATTCAGATGAACACCTTAGAGAGGGTGAGTGATACACACGACCAGATGACCGTATTTTGGTTTTGGAGAGCATGGTGTCTCCGTGGTCCCAAAGTCGTCGGTTGTAGGGGGCTAGACTACACTGTGGCATAGGTGGTATGCCCAAAATCTCCGAAGAGAAATCAATTTCGTGTTGCACTATTAGGAGATTCTCTCAGTCACAGACTGCTCCAGTGGTACGATAAAGGCGTTCAGAGTTTTCAATTCAATGAGGTTAATAAAATACATAGCATAATATACCTTACATTGAATTGGTTGAGTCAGAGTTAGGAATGGTATGAGCGTCTACCCTTATAGGTTAGGAAAGAGTAACAATAATAATGAGTTGAAATCACTTACAAAATAAACAATAGTTAACTAAATTTTTATGTTATTTTCCTGCTTTATCAGTGTATTATCTCTGAACTTAACTGCCAGCATGAGTGGGTATAGCAATGATAACTAATTATATGTCATGATGCATGTTTGGGTATAGCAATGATAACTAATTATATGTCATGATGCATGTTTTAATTTACATATGTGATTGTGTCAATGCGTATTTCTTGCTTTGAGTGATATTTGTGTTTATGTGATTGGTGCAATCTATTGGTTTGATGCTCATATTTTAACATTTTAAAAGTAACACTTAAGTTGGGGTGATAGATGATTGCTCGACCGCAGTCAGGCGGATAATCAAGTTCTTCTTTCTCGAGGAATCTAACAATATTTTTGGACTGCTTTGTCTTTTTCATATTGAAATATAAACACTGAATTATTTAAGCATGAAATGATACTAAATCTAAAAGTTAATGCTTAGATTTAGTGTAAGTGGAGTTGAGTTATTGTAGCCCGTCCAAAATTGATTCAGATTTCAAAAGAATTTATTTTGCTGTGGTGTTGATATTAACAAAAAAAATCTTAAAAATTCTAATATAATATTGGGGCATTACACCTTTACAAACATTGTACCTCGAGAACAAGTAACCCACAAAGTGAATGAAGTAAAAAAACTTTTGTTTGTCCATCTATCGCAAATGATTATGCAACCCGTGTACCCTAAGAAAGCATGAAACGTGTTACTCGAAGAAGCTCACTGGTTTTTTCAAAATTATGATTGAATTTGTTGATATTCACAATAAATCCCTAAGAAATCAAGCATGCTTCTTAGGACTAAGGGGTAAGCCACGATAGTGGAAGAGGGTCTTAAGTTGTTAAAATTATATGTGGGTCCTCCTCACCTTCGTAGGAAAAACCTGATGAAACACGATTGTTCGAATGAGAGAGATGTCTTTTGAACTTCTGAAGAGAGATGTGCACGTAGTTTGCACGAACCTCAAGACATCCGCAGGTACACCTTATAAAACTGTGAATCCATGATGCAGGTTCGGGTATATGGAAGATAAACTACAAATTGGTGCGATTGTCAGAGGTCCATGTGAAACACGTGAAGTGTAAAATGGTTCAAAAAAGTTGAGAATCGACATTTTCTGATAGACAAAGAATTTTGGCACATAGTAGATATTTGCGACAACGTGCCAAATTTCCAGGATAATATGGTCATTTTCTGTTGAATAAAATAAATGACATTATACTTTGCCAAACCCTAGTACAAGAATTGTAATTCAAATCTAATTTTAAGGAACATTTGGATCTTAATCTAGGGATCCATATGCGTGTATGATGTATAGGTACAAGTATCCACTCTGTTCACATGATCCATTGATAACGAAGATCAGTACTAGGGCTGCAAAACGGGACAGATCCTAACTATTTTGAATCAAAATAGAAACTTTTGTACTATAGATCCAAATCCAAATGATCCAACAATGTAAAATTGAATTTGGATATGGAATTATATAGGGTAATACTGGATCCGGTTAAAGAAGGTCCAAAATAAGGATTTTCATGTAAAATATTCAAAATGGATTGGATCATATCCAAATCTAGATGCAAATCCAAATTAGAATGTTGATCCAAATCCCACCCGGATCTCAAAAGAACTGGAATGGGTAAATCCAAATCCGATCCAGATACCATTCCCGCTCTTGCTTTGAGAGTCTGTATACAGAAATATAGTGTCGGGTTCGGATCAGAGGTTCAATCGAACCCTATTCATTTTCACCCTGTACACCCGTTTTACTATGAAAATGCGGAACCCAACCCAACGCCCTTGATAAAATTCTCACGAGAGAGAGAGGGAGATCTGCAATCCAAACTTTTATATATATATATATATATATATATATATATATAGAGAGAGAGAGAGAGAGAGAGAGAGAGAGAGAGAGAGAGACATGAAAAGTGATCAACATTACTTAAAAGTAGGGGTGGCAAAATCTGACCCGACCCTCCAACCTGACCCGCCAACCCGCTTCTTAGTCAGGTTGGGGTTTGGCTTAAACGGGTTCGTGTCGTAAACGGGTTGACCCGCCTAACCCGTTTATTAAACGGGTCATGTTCGTGTTTAGGGGTATGCCAACCCGCCAACCCGTTTGACCCGTTTAATAAATGGGTTAGGCGGGCAGGTCAATTTGTTTATACGAACCCGTCAACCCGCAACCCATTTTTGTGTTTCTAATTATGTTATTCGGGACAATCTATTAATAATATATGAGACTTGATCTAGAATTTTTGAAAATTTTCAACACCAAAACTGAAATTATTTATTTTAAATAAATGCTTACAAGTAAAAATGAAAAGGAAACCCTAATCGGGTTCCCCTTTTAGTTTCTTTGAGAAAATGAGAGAGAGGGAGAAGAGTAGTCGAAGCTGCGAGTGATCTCCGATGAACGAGATGGACCGAACCCTCTCCAGCTCAGAGGAGCGACGATGACGACGATGTCCTTATCAGTTGTTGCCTCTCACGGCTCCTTCTCGACAAAGCAATGACAAAGACATTGAGGGTTTCTCACCTCCTGCAGTGGCTTACTTTCGGCAATGCGGGTAGCCCTGTTGCCAATATGCTTCTCTATTATGTCAGCATCCATGGCTGCCGTCTTTTGATCGGGTGATTTTCTCATCGAATTCGACTCCTGCTGAGTTATCAACATGATCAAGAGCTCCTACGTCTACCTCCATCGTCTGATTCATTAGAGGATCCTCCTTACCGTCGCCAATCTCCTCATCCACCAACTAGACAGGTTATTCGGGTTGGTTATCGTGTCTATGTTATCGGGTTGACCCGTTTAATAAACGGGTCACCATATTGTGTAATCTTGTCGAGTCGACCCGACCTGTTTATTAAACGGGTTAACCGTGTCGTGTCGGGTTACCCGTTTAATAAATGGGTCGTGTTAGTGTTTGCCACATCCGACCCGTTTAATAAACGAATCATGTTCGTGTTGAGGTATTCTGACCCGCCAACCTGGCAGACCCGACCCGATTGCCACCCCTAATTAGAAGTGAAACTCAACAAAGCGTTGAGTCCCACGAGCACAAACACAACAGCAAAACATGAAACCATTTACACGAAAACAGAAGAGAGAGAGAGAGAGAGAGAGAGAGAGAGAGAGAGAGAGAGAGAGAGAGTAGCAATCAATCAAACAATGTGTGCAATCCAAATCTCATAGGCTGAGATAAAACGAATCCAAATCTTGTAGAGGCACCAAGGATCAATTAGAGAGAAAATCCTTTGTTTTTTAGCTGATCCCTTTTTGATATTTGGTGGAGAATCCGATCGATTTTGATGCGTAGTGGGTGAGTAGGAGATGCCGCCGAAGCAGCAACCGTCGAAAACAGAGTTAGCGAAGAAGCAGAAGATCGTCGAGGATAAGACCTTCGGTCTCAAGAACAAGAACAAGAGTAAGAATGTCCAGAAGTACGTCCAGTCGCTCCAGCAGTCCGTGCAGCCGAAGCCCGATCCCTCTAAGATTGCTGCAAAGGCATCCCCACCAACCTACTCCCTCTCTTCTCTCTATAAACCCGTCACCAACAAATTATTTCCCCCTATTTTTGTTAATAGTTTGTGATTCAGGCGTTGTTTTTCCTTTTTTTTGTTGTTCAGAAAAAGAAAGAGGAGGAGAAGGTTAGAGAGAAGGAGCTGAATGATCTCTTCAAGATTGCCGTGAGTCAGCCCAAAGTTCCTGTTGGTATGCTTTCATTTTGCATAGGTGTTTCTCATTTTTGTCGTTTTTTATTGGGGTCTTGCATTTGATGTGGTTTTCTCGGGATGTGAATGGTGAAGGGGTTGATCCCAAGTCCATATTGTGTGAGTTTTACAAAGTGGGTCAGTGCGCAAAGGGTTTCAAGTGCAAGTTCTCGCATGATTTGAACGTTCAGCGAAAAGGAGAGAAGATCGATATCTATAGCGATAAGCGTGATCAAGGTGAGGTGAATGGAATTGGTGAATTGGATGTGATTTTTTGTTTTATAGATTCTAACAAGATTTGTTTTTTTTAGAAACGATGGAGGATTGGGACCAGGAGATGTTGGAGAAGGTTGTGGAGTCGAAGAAGGAGGAGTACAACCAAAATAAACCAACCGAAATTGTACGTGCTCTGTAATGCCCCAAAATTTTAACCCAAATTTAAGAGGATTTTTTTTTTTCATATGAGCAGAAACAAGAAAGAATATAGGGTTGAGTATTTTGAGACATTACGGTGGAGAAAAACTCAACACATTTAATTCATTTCAATATCAATGAAAATCATCAGAGTTAAAATCATAAAAGAAACCCAAGCGATCCCTGAAACAATAAATTCAAAAATCTCGATCCGATGCCTCATCCCGCAGCCGCTCATAAACCCTATTCTTTACCTGAAAAATAGTAAATTGATTGGAATTAGACTACCACGTCTAAGTAGGAAAACTGTAACTCTTAATGCAAGTATATCATGAGTCCAGTATGAGATGTGGGTGTCATGGGTGATTTTTCAACATATACATAAGCAAGTAAGCAACAACAGAAATCAACAGTAATATACAGGAGCAGGTAAACAATTATGCAATAACAATAACTGAGCAGGTAAACAATTATGCAATAACAATAACTGAGCAGGTAAGGCATAGTATGCAACATTAATAAGCAAGTGAGGTAGGCGATGCAACAACAATAACAATAACATGCATAACTTTCATGTAATAGTTCAATCACCTCGTATTTACCCATTTCAGGATTTCAGATCATTACAATTTCACAATATAAAGCATGCTGAAAAATATGCAAATGTCTCTTTAATGACTCCATCACAGTGATACCTAACTGTTCTAATTTATGTTTATCTTTTCTTATCCCACGGGTACACGTGGGCCAAGGCAACCATGTCAGAAGAAAACGTTCGAGGGTATATTATTCAAGGGTATTTTATTAACCCGAACATTTTAACTGAGACTGAAATCCCAAGGGAGCGGCCAGTGACCGAGAGAAACTCCCAAAGGCCAAAACCAAAACAGGATGCATCCCTAACTTCTGCAGAAGAACAAAGAGCTACCACCTAGGACATATTGGTAGTCCGGGTCCCCCCAATTCCGAGGATTGGGGACCATCGAGTCACTTTAGCTCGAAACAGTTAAACACATGTCCCCGGAGTTTGTACCACCTACCCTCTCCAAGGTAAGCCCGAATATGAGTGGGTTAATCTTTTCATTTAATTATTTTCCCAAAGTATGGGGCATTTCCCCCAACTTCCTTCTACTATCATAGCAGTAGAATCCCAACCTTAGTCATTTTACCAAGGTGAATAAACCATTCAAATCCTGTTTCCATATTGATTGCTTAAACCCACTCAAAGTGGTCCGGTGCCTTTAAACCAGTCAAGCACACAAGCCTCGGTACCTTTAAACCAGTCAGGCCATAGAAATTAAATTTAAGTTTCTCATTAATGTTATGGTTATTACCCAAAGTGCTTCGGTGCCTTTAAACCAGTTGAGCACGAATGCCCCAGTGCCTTTAAACCAGTCAGGCAACAATATTATATTTTCATTTTCATGTGGATTCACATCATAACTTTGATGGTCTATGCATGACCCTCAACACACTGGCTTGACATTCATATGTCCACAACCAACCGACCCATAGGTTCGGTTACCAGATCATCATTAATCATCATTATTATTATTTATTTATTCTTCGATAACAAATTGCCTCAACGTACCATTAGGTTTTGACTTGTGACATACCAACACAGGGTGGCATGTATTAAAAGCTCCGCTATACAAGTAGAGACACTGTTGGTGTCCTTTATTGAGCATGCAGAGTAATCTTAGAGATTTGGTAATACAACTATATACATTTCTCCAAACACATTCTCATTTGAACATTCCACAAGATATACAGCTTAGTTGGCGTTTGATACTTCCAGCAAATATGTAGTGTTAGGCAATAGTACTTCAGAAAAATATACAGCTTAACATGCATAAGAACATTGGAGAATAAACATCTTAATGGCCATTTGAACCTTATAGATGATATACACTTAATGGGCATTGGATCATGAGTATCTACATATCATAAGTATTTTCATAATATAACCTAGCAGCATACCCCATATGTCTGAACCAAACACGCAGTTAAACGAAACGGTGCAACATAATACAAAACTTATAGTCAATGCTGCTGTAATCAAGTGAAGTTAAATTCCTACTGATTCAAGAACTCTGAACTGTGAAAGTAAACCATAATAGTACACTAACAATCAGTATGGTGAAAACAGGCCATACCGTTGCAATAAAAGAAAACAGTGCTCTGAATAGGTTAACGACATCTATCCAGAAGATAACAAGATATGTTAGTCAAGGTATAACAGGATACAAAATCAATATTAATTGATCAGTCGATAACATGGTGGTCAGTTAACATTAACAGGACTTCAATTAACACTAAGTGTTCAGCACCTAACAAGGTAGTAAGTTAACTCTAACTTATCAGCAATTTACAAGGCATGCTATTCCAGTTACCCTATGTACAGAAAATCACAGGGAATGACAGAAATAGAAACAGTATATGGCGTACAGCTTGTGCCCAGAATTTAACATTGAAACATAGTTTTGCCATGGAGCAATTTAATTTCTGCTAATAACCTACCCCGTCTAAGTCATTCAACCCTTACGTTTACCCCTATTTATCAATTGAGAACATGTAGGGCACTTCCTCCAGTCCTATTTAATTGGGTTCAGGAAGTCCCAGCAACCAACCCAACATTCCATACAACTATATCTTTTTCTTTCAAAGGTCACCTCTTCGGACCGTTATAATTTCAAAAGAAACTCCCTAATTGAGTTTTGTATGCAGTTTTGATAAGACCTTACCACATCTTTTGGCTACTTACAATAATGCAGTGATTGATTTTAACAAGAGGAACAACAACGGAATGGTAGCTGCCCTGTACCCAACAAAACAATATTTCCTGCATCATTTAGTTCAAACAGAATTCGATTGAAACCAGTGCATTCAAACTTCATTGTCATCAAACCCCATCCGCACCAGTTTCTGTCGAAATCCATACCTCCCACAATCCATGTTAAGATCAGGCTAACAATGAAAAATGTATTAATTTTTTTTTCTAATGTCACTCTACAGATTCAACATATGTGTATGATACAGATTTTGTATTATATGTGAGCAAGCATATCAGTAAGCCGTATGGCATATTTTGTAGACTATTGTTCAAAACTCAGTCCACCCGAATGACTGGATAATTTCTCATAAAGTACTTGAGATAATCGTTCTACTGAATCATGGAAACATCGACAGGAAAATCGAAATCCCATAAAGAAACTTTTCACATCACAATACCATGCATACGGGACATCCACACATGAAAAACACCGAAACCCTTTACCTAAATTCCAAAGATTTGATTTGGGGGTTTTCCTTTTTTGGTTTTCCCATGCACACATCCGAGCATATGTATAGCTACAGGAAAAGCTACAGAGATCCTACCTGTTCCGGCGAGAGGGAGGAGGCTGCCACGATTGGGATGTCGCCGGTGTTCACTGCTCCACTATCGAGCACGGACAAGAGGAACGGGGAGAAGAGAGAGACAGTGGGTGTAAAGCAAAGAGGGTGACAAGAGCAGGAGGCTGACGCTGTTGGGGGTCGCTGGCAAGGCTACCGGAGAAGGGAACGTCGGCAGCGGCTGTTGGGGAGGGATTGCGCAAGGCTCATCGGAGATGCAGCAAAGAGGGGGAACGAGAGAGAAAGTGGAGGAGGAGAGGGGCTGCGAGGTGAGAAGAGAAAGGACTTAAGTAGGAGGGTGTGCCTTCGAAAAGGAAGGAGGTGGTTACCTCCTTCACCCTCTCGGCTGCGCATCATCGTTCCCCAGCCACCCCTCACGACGAGTTAGGGTTCAAAAAAATGAACCCTAACACTTGATTTATCGGGTAGGGGCCCTTTTTTTTTTTTTTTTAACGCTCAGTAAGGTGCGGGGCGCGGATCGACCGGATCCATGACCCGTGATCTAGCCACGGTTTGGATATGTGGCCCATCGATAGTTTGGGTCTGTTATTTGGACCCATACTGATGCATATATTTTTATTTATACTTATTATTATTATTACTATCTTATATATATATATATATATATATATATATATATATATATATATATATATTACACCCCAATTGGGTACGGTTTCGGTTTGGCCACCACCGAGACCCGCCACTCAATCTTTTAATGAACGCACCTAGTTGGGCAATTTGGATCCGTCTGAGGATTCAAAATATTACAAGTTTTAAATTACTATATTCTTAATACATTTGGTTTATTCTTCGATATGATCTTGTGGGTCTTTTATAGGTTAATATAGGTCCATTTATGTTATCCAAAAATTGACATAAATTAATATGGATCCAAGATCCATTGTGCTTCGTCAATCCTTTTAATAAATTCGGATCCAGAAATCTGAAGTTTTGATCATACTCTGGTTTCGAACTATGGATCCAAATGAATTATTATGGATCCAGCTAAATGTACATTGATCTCTATGGTTTCAATACAAGGATCCAGATTAATATTGAAATTCTGATATCGAAGATCCAAATGCAATTTTGTGGATCTGAACATCGCCTTAAGCTATACCAATTCCCACTAAAGTGTTGTAGAAATTTTCTCATTAAAATCTGATTTACTTCAAGGATCCAAATAGGTTATCCAAGATCCAATTACGACTAAATAATTAAAACAATAAAATATTCGTGTATCACCTTAATGACTTAAAATCTAAATTTATTTATCTAATAAAAATGATGGGTATTACATGCTCCCTCCGTCTCTGTTATCATGTTTCATTTGATCCGCTCTTACGCATTACATTACTTTTAGGTATGAGGAAGAAATGTTAAATTTGGTATTCTGCAGTCCGGAAGTTGCTCTTTCTTTATTTATTCATGAAGTTGGATGGCAAAAACAATTGGAAGTTTGTGAAAAAAACTGTGTAATCCTGTATAAACTCTGTAACTAGAGTAAAACCTGGAGCATGGTACCCGTTTGGCACATCGCATTATGATCAGATTGAACTGCTATAACTCTCCATCAATGAGATGCCTTTGCATGATCAGAGTAATAGGTATTTCATTTACAAAGCTAAAGTTTCAACTCTATCGAGAGAGACCTAGGAAGAGATATTATAGGGATAATATTTGATCGTGTCATTAGTACCATACTATCTGGTGGAACCTACTAGTTGGTTAACCTTCTTTTGCTTTGTGGATCAAGCCATACATATGTGATCTGTATAGTGTCTTAAGTGAGAAATGTGCTTTAAATTGTGTGATCATCATGCGTAAACAGATTTCTTAACTTCAAAAATCAACCAGATTTCTTAAGAACTTCAAATATCAATGGGTCACAAATGCACAAAAATTTTTATGATTAAAAAAATCAAAATTTTCAGTCGATGTCACTTGATCCAAAGTGTATTTCCTACTAAACAGATGATGTTGAATGCGTCTATGGGGCATATTGAGCAAATTAATCTCAGACCTATGAGATCTCACTGGATAATAGGATACATAACATGACCAAATAGTATTCCGTTACCTCCCAACCACACTCCCCCCAAAGTTTTTTTTTTCACACACGCACTTACACATTTACACCCTTGCAGATACATGCACACACACAAAATATGTATTGATGTAATTGTGGTTGTTTGTTGGGAGGCAGGGGTAGAGGGTGGAACATGGTTTCTAGCCTTAGTCTTCTACATCTTGACGAGGAAATTCTTAGACTAGTTCTTTTTTGATAAATCTGAAGAAAATTTGAGAAAACTACCTTTTTTAAAAGCAGGAAAAAATAAAAAGTACGGAGAAATAAAAGTTAACCGAAGAGCCTTTAATATGATAAAGAATGAGGTTGTCCAACCTGAATTTTCATTAATTTGCAGATGTAGGTATTGTGTTTAAAATGAATGAAGAATTAGCATTAAAAAAAATAAAGCAATTATGCACAAGTAAATCAACAAGAACGGTAGTGGAGATTAACCATTAAGTATTAAAAATATCAATGCTATTAATAGTAGATAAATTGGCTATAGGAGTCCTAATATCTATCCCAATTTCATAACATCATTACAGCCCCCAACAAGAATGAAAGGAAATAAAAATTCAACATTATCAAGAATATTGACTAGAGAGTATTCATCGGTTTCGCATTGTCAAGCATCCCTGTTTTCTTCACTTTGATCGACTCAATCAAACATTAGCAAGATCGTTTTCTAGAGAGTATTCATCGCTTTCTCATTGTCAAGCATCACTGTTTTCTTCACTTTCATAAACTCCTCTGCCTCGGTTTATTCTCTCAACCAAATCTATTTTGTCAATATCAATTGAATTTGCATTGATCTATCTTTGAGACCTTGTTGTTCATGTGCTTATTCATGTCCATATATTTTCTTATTTCGTCAAAGGTGGGTTATCTTCCTTCTATTGGCTGCAGCAAATGTACTCCAGTTCCTCTCACAAGCTAACGAATGACAAGGTTGACTTAAATTTTATATGGCTAAATTTTTTGCCTTAGAAAAAGTTGAAGCGGGAGCTTAAGACACTACTGACAAATGCATTCCCCAAAGCCGAGGAATTGAGAACATCTTGAAAATTTGGATCCTCAATTCCCTTGAAATGAAGATTGGCTCTTGGAATTTGAACAGCATCAAGGAGTCTGAGAGGAGCCATCATGCACACAAAATTTAGAAAACAACATACATTCAATATTTTTGTGTTTGAAACAAAAATTGAGACGTGGACCACCGGACTGTGGTGGAGATTTGAAGGGGCTACAATTTCTTCGACAAAGCAACAAACATGCGATCACTGTGAAAACAAAATCTAGTGGGCTCTTTGCAGAAGGTGAAAAATTACATGTCCATCATTTTCGATAATAGCTTTTAGGGAGGACAACTGCCTATCTCACAGTGACATGAGTCAGACACGCTATGACACACTAACATAACCTTGACACGTGTGGACATTATTTTAATATTATTTTGATAAAAATATATTTGTATATGCTAAAATATAAAAAATGATAGTTTTTTTACTAATTTAAAAATAAAAAATCCATGTTTCTGTATCCTACTTTTCAATAAATTTTTGAACTTGTGTGTCGAACGAGTTGGGTGTCGGGTTATGCCTATATCTTTGTGACATAGACAATTGCTATATACATTCACCTATGTGCCTATGATGAGTATGAAGAAGGAGCTTTGGATTGAAATGGATGATTTGAGGTATGATTATTGTCTCTCGTGGTGCATTGGTGGTGATTTTGGCTCAATGCTGAACCTCACAAACAATAATTTTCAACTCTGTTAGTCCTCTAATATGGTTAGCTTTAGGAATTTTGTTGACTGTTGGGAACTGGTGGACAATCCTTTATATGGCGACCGATACACCGGGTCTAAGTATAGGAAGCACTGTTTCCTGAAAAACTTGATCTCTTTTTGGTTTCTGACAACACCACTAGCTTCCTTCATGATCTCAGAGGGAAGGTCTAACAGAGGAATCTCTCATACTATTATGGATTTCAGACTATGTCACATGGGTGAGGGTGCGGGTGTGGGGGTGTGGCAAAAATATAAAAAATTATATATATAAAGTCCAAAAGTTGGACATAAATGACCCTGGGTGCGTTGACTGCACCCATGGTCAGGTTGACCGCATCGGGTGCGGGTGCGACACGGGTGCAACACCTAGTTGAAGAGTCCCTGTGACATAGATTTCAGATTAATCATGGAGGAAGCTTTAATAGACAAAGCCTCTTCCATTCAGAACTCTGGTGGCTTAGAGTTTCATGTTTTAGCAACTGATACAAGAATGCTGGAAGCTGAACAATTTTGGAAATGGGCTTCATATAGGCTCACACACGAATTAGACTTCATTAAGAAGACATTTTTCTCTGGAGGAAAACATTTGGGATAGAAGAATTTAAGTAGATCGAGGATTGGGACTGTAAATTACAAGACTAAAAAAGAAAAATCACCTCCATTGAAGTCTCATAATGGGATAAACTCTACAATTACATGAACTCACTCAGCAAAAAGATTAATGGATAAAGGGAAATTCACTGGAAATAGAGTTCAAGGATTGCTTGGCTGTTGGCAATGATTTAAATACTAAAGTTTCCACCAAAATGCCTCAGTGAGGTCAGAAATTAACTATATAACTTTATCCCTTGGAAATCGGTGCTTGGCAGAACCAAATTTACTTATGGCCACAGTAGAATACTTCAGAACAAATTTCGAAGGCAACCTATTGTAGCAGACCTGGATCGGTTGCTTTTACAAAGTTATCAAATCTGGACAGAAATAACCTGGTTGCACCCTTTCTAGAGGAGGAGATTAAAGGTGCGATATGAAGCATGTCGGGGAACAAATTCTTAGGTCTGGATGAATTACCCATGGAGCTCTACCACACCTTCTGGACTGTTTTCAGAAGTGACATTGTGGACATCTTTCTACATTTTCAAGTGAATGGGAGGGTGCTGAAGGAATTTAGTAGGTTGATCATAAATCTTCCTCAAAACAAAGGTGCTGATAGCATTGACAAATTCATCTCTTTTATATAGCTGCTTCAAGATTGTCAGGAAGACCCTCACGAAAAGGCTGAAAACTACGCTACCAAAACGTGTCGTTCACAAATGCTTTATTTTGTGAATGAAATGACCCACCTATCTGCAAAACGAAAGTGAAAACCCTTATGCTCAAGGTTGACTTCCATAAGGCTTTACTTTGTTTAGTGGAGTTATGGTCTGAAGCATCATCTAAATCAAGCTCTTACTTCTTGATGTGTAGTGGGTTGTGGCAAGGAGATCCTCTATCACCCTTGCTTTTTGATATTGTATGTGAAGCTATGTCACAGGGATTCGGCTAGCAGGGTGCCGCACCCGCGTCGATGCGACTCGACGCGGGTGCGGGTGCGGTCAACCCGATCCTGGGTGCGTTGATCGCACCCAGGGTCATTTTTGTCCAATTTTTTTTTGGATTTAAAATTTTTTTTTTGCCCTATGAAATAGGCTGCGGAATTTAAAAAAAAATCCCGCGCCGGGGGGAGCCCCCGGACCCCCCTTTCTGCAAGGGCAAAAACAATGAATCAGGCTCCACAACTCATCACTTTCATCTTTGGGGACAACCATATAAGATAAAAAAATGGTAAAAAGTAAGTTGGGCATAAATGTCATGGACCTTAACAGCTACCATACATTCATACATATAGACTATATATATATACATATATATATATATATATATATATATATATATATATATATATATATATATATATATATATTTTTTTTTTTTTACATTTTTGCCCCTGCCGCACCCCCGCACCCGGGTTTTTTGGAAGTGCCGAATCCCCGCACTCGCACCCGCACCCGCACCCGCACCCATGTGACATAGATGTGAAGGGTTGAGTGTTCTCTTGAAAACTGTGATGAAATGTAATTTTACTAGAGTCAAGATATTGAGCTTTCCTCCACTCGTTCACATCTTCTTAGTGAATGACCTAATGGTTTCTGGTGAAACTGAAGAAGTCCTGAATTGATTTAGTTGTTATGGTTACTGTTTGAGTGCTTCTCTTTATTGTCCAATCTACCCAAATGAAAATAAAAGTGAGCTAATTTTGTTAGATGTATCAGACTCATTCAAATCATTGGCTGCTGATATCTTTGAGTGTAAAATAGGTTTATTACCTATGAATTACCAGGGTGTGAGTCTCATTAGTGGAATCTTGCCTTATAGATATTCAAGAAGCTATAGTCATTAAAACCAAGGTTGTAAGTATTGTGTAATTACCCATATCGGTCGGCCCAAAAATAAGATACGTATCATATCGTATCATAAAAATCACAATTTTTTAATAAAAAATTCTAAAAAAACCATGAAAAATCTAGCAAAAAATCTAAAAAATTTATCACACATAAAACAATGATGAATTGTACAAAATACAACCGTAAAATCACATATGAAGCATTTATGTCTCTATGAGCTGCATAAGACATCATCAAACATCAACTATCTCACAAGAACAATGTAAAATATTAAATATCTTGCAATTAAGAACATGCCACAATACTACATAAAAAAATATTATGTCAATAATTGCACTCGATTTTCAATCGGTTTTCACTCATTACTTGAGTGCCCCATTGCCATGTTGAATTATCTGATGCCATATTTGTTGGAAGAGTGTGGAGCCTGATTTCTATCTTGATAGAAATCGTTTTTTTTTGCGGATCCAACTTTGTGGTAAGTTGGCGGGGGATTGCAAGGAGTAGTGCCCCCGAGGTGAAAATTTTTTGGAGGGTAACTTTGTAATTTTACTCATAATAAAGATTTTTTTACCTTAATCCACTTCCTTAAGTGAAAAAATGGTGGAAATGCACTTTTACTTTAGCAAACCGCAAAAACCATCTCCATTGCGTACATATCGACCCCTAAATTGCTCTCACGAGTCTTAGAGTGTGTGAATACCTCTCTAATGACTTTTACACAAATGAGGGAGTCGGCCCTCAAGAGGTCTTTAAAACCCAAAATTTAAAAATTACGATTAGACTCCTTTTTAAATTTGTTGAACCTATATCGTACGATACATCCTATATCGTACTATACACCCCGTATTGAACTATACACCCCATATCGTACTATACAGGCGTGTATGACTGTATCGTACGATACATATGATACAACTATGATACACACTCGTATCGTGATACGAGTGCGTATCGTATCAATATTCCTTATAGTAACGATACAACATTGATCAAAACCACAATATCGATCTCTAGCTGCAAAATCACGATGGTTAAACATGTTCTCAACAATTTCTTGCCTGCCTTTTCACTCTCCTTGAGACACAAAAGAAAATAAAAGACACCCAAACTTTCTTGGCATTCTTTTGAAATGGTGTGGGGGATGAGAATATGATGCACCTAGCTGACTGGAATACAATCAACTTGCGGGCTGAAAGAGGAGATCTTGGACTAGGCACCCCTAATAAGGCTTTTTTTATTAAAATGGTGGTGAAAACTTTTTCATAAAATCGACTGGTGGTCAGAGATGGTGAAAATAAATATGAAGTAAAAGAGATGGTTATAATTGGCATTGAAATTCGGTTGGTAAGAAATACTCTAGTTTATGGAAGAAGGTGCAAGGTTATGGCTGACTTCAAGGAGAGGATCAGTCTAAAGCTAGGAAATGGGGAAAAATCAACATTTTGGTTGGATCCATGGCAGATGGAAAAGTTTTGAAGACAACTTTCTTAGGGCTGTAACTTTTGGCAAATAATAGAGGACCCGTCACCATTTGTTGGTTGGAAGGTTGGATATGGGGCATCATGTTTCACAGGAAGCTATCTTCACATGAACTTCATGACTCAGCCCTTCTCATTCATGTACTCACTTCCATACACCTAAATCCTTCAGAAGATTCTATTGTTTGGAAATGCTTGAAGATGGGTAGTTTCAATATCAATTCATGCTAGCTCTCCCTATTTGTAATTTTGTACCTTTGAATAACCCCTCCCCCAAAACATGTATGGGGATCTCATCTGAATCTGAAATCTATAATTTCTTGCTGGCTGGTATCTCAGGAAAGAATTGTAATGCACACTAACCTTAAAAGTAGAGGCTTTCAAATGACTTCTTGGTGCTATATGTGTGGTGCAGCTGAGGAAACACCTGGCACCTTCTTTGGACCTGTTCAACCTTCCAAATCCTCCTTAATCTAGCCTGGTCAGATTGGTTTCTTGACCAATGAGATATATCCTCCTTTAGGCGTATTATTTTGGCTCCTTCAGCGAGGAGGAAAAGGAAAATTGGCAGTCTTACGTGGAAATGGTGGATCTTTTTCTCATGGTGGCTGATTTGGTGTGAGAGGAATAGGAGGTTATTCAAGGGAGAAGGCACGTATGTTCTGGTGATATGTAGTTGCATCCAGTTCCAATTCTTCTTAATATGCTAAGTAGAAATGGGCTTGAGGTAATATTGACAGACAGGGTCCTTCAGCAGCAATTGACTTGGGTCAAGGGCACTCAAGTTAGAAGAATATCTTGACTTCATTATCAGCTTTATATTTCTGTTTTTCTAATATTTACATTTTAATACTAACTACTGTATCCTTTAGACAGGGACGTCTCGTCATTGTATTCCTTCCTAATTTTTTAATGGAAGTTTTGTCTTTCCATTCAAAAGGTTTTTTGCTATACTTCAACTTTTATGATTTAATTTCATCCCATGCGTGATCCTTCGTTTTTCATTTTCTCATATATCTCTTTTTTAAAATTTTTGCAGATTTTTATTTTATCGACTTTTTATTATGAATTTTTTCTAAATCAACTCAATCCTATCCAATTCAATCCAATATAGGGGTCACTTGAGAAAATGATTTGCTCTTTAAATCGGTTTTAGTGGCATTGTTATAAACATTGTACTAGCTAAGTGTACAAAAGCCACTTGTTGCCTATGTTTCCATCCTACGGTACACACGAACAGGATTTGATGCTATGGGTCTGGGCTAGATGGCCTATAAATCTGGGTCATGCTTAGCAAAAAATTGATTTTCCTTGGATAGGTGGAGCACATTGCAGATTTACAGACTGAGAACCAACTAGCCTTAGGAAATCACCTGGCTCTATGGAATAAACTAAAATTCTAAATTTGTTTTTTGAGGAAGGCACCAGCCTCATACTTGACAGCATCCTTTAACAAGTAGCAATCACCTGGCACTAAGGGATAAATTAAAATTCCATGTTACCTTTTTCGTTAATGCTCCAACCTTTTACTTGACACCATCCATAGAAAATAGCAATCACAAGTGAGGCTGATCCCATATAACCTTCATTTGGAAGTCATTTGTGCTGGAGACAACTATAAGTGAGTCAATATGTCCGACCACGATAGAACCTATAAAGGGAGCCTCTTTTTGGATGATTCTGTTCATGCTGGATGGTCAATCAAAGGGAATGTACTCAACAATATGTAAATTAAATAGTTTTTTGCCAACTGGATTGGGGCTGGAATTTAGTGGACTGTTGGCAATCACATAAACCAGAGTTACCGGAAGAGTCATATGGAGTGGGGAAGCACACATCCCATTTAGGGGAAGCACCCTTCCCAATTTAGGGGAAGCACGCTTCCCCCTCGCTTCCCCCTTTTATTTTATTTTATTTATTTATTTATTTTTCTCTTTTTTTCGCTTCCCCTTCGCTTCCGGTTCGCTTCTTAGGTCGCTTCGGAGACGATTCCTAGTTTGCTTCTAAGTCTTCTCACGCTTCCCGCTTCATAAAATTTTGAAAGTGCTTCGGTTCCCGTATCGCTTCCCGCTCCCACTTCCTTGACTGGCAACTCTGGCATAAACCCTGGCTGAACTGGAATTTAGTCAGCTTCCAACACCTGAAACTTATAATGGATTTATCGGAGTACAAGGGGCACACCAGCACCTCTAGAATGCTACCTAGCTTTTGTGGAATAAGTATATAAAGCAAAACTGCATATTGTTTTGAAGCTTAGGGCTTATCTACCCTTTCACATACTGTTCATAATTTTGTCTGTTGTTTGACATGTTAGTTCTTAGATACTCTATGCCTTTTCAAAAAAAAAGTTTTTAGATACTCATTACCACACTAGTCATCATACCTCTTTGCATGTCAACCAAGAAAGAGTTTCCATGTTTGTATCTTTTGGTAGACCCATTTTAGATGACACTGCTGCATTTCATTCATCTGGATGGGCACAGTTTTTTGATCACTTATAGAGTTGATTGCAGGTCTGTAAATACTTTTTGGAAGCAGTTGAGAAGAAACAGTATGGTTGGTTCTGGGTTTGTCCAAATGGTGGTAAAGACTGCCATTATAGGCATGCTCTTCCTCCTGGATATGTGTTGAAATCCCAGATGAAGGCTCTATTGGAGGCGGAGACTGAGAAGATATCAGTAGAAGAAGAGATTGAAAACCAGGTGATCATTCCCTTCATTCATTATAGTTTTGATGTATGCTGTTTTGTTGTGGCATGCTGTAAAATTTGTGTATTTGAAAAGAGTTGATCCTATTACTGGAGTTTCCTGGAGTCATAATTAGACATTAGTTAGTTGGCAGTTGAACTACATTGCAAGTGTAAATAACTTCTTACATACTAAGTGGTACACTTTTGCAAGAAAGGCTCCTGATTAATAAATTTTAGCATTGGTGACTGATGCTCGGTCAAAAATGTATATTATAGTTAATCCTCTGTTGCATAATTAAATTTTTTTTGTGTTAAATAGCGTGCAAAATTGACTGCCTCTACACCACTCACTCCGGAGCTGTTCATGCAATGGAAAGAGAAAAAGGTGGAGGAAAGAGAAGCTGGGTTAGCTGCTTTGCGAGCTGAGAGAGCTAAAAATGATCGTTTGAGGTGATTGTAGTTCCTTTTCTCTTTCTCTTCATCTTTTCTATTTTCCCCCTTTATCATTTCTACTTTGCTCTTGGCTGTGCATTTGATAATCTGGCTTCCTTGTAGTGGCCGTGAGTTGTTTCTGTCAGATGCTAGCTTGTTTGTGGATGATGCTGAGGCTTATGAGAAGTATCAGAGAGAGGAAGAATCTGATGCAAATGAAGAGTCGGTAAGATTGTTAGCTGCTGGTCCTTGCTGAACTTTAGCTTGTGAATGTGTTGTGTAAAAGGATTGAGTTTTAGGGCATGTTTGTTTTGATCACAGGTTACTGTAGCTGTAAAAGTTTTGCCCCTGTGAAAGTGATTTATGTGGTTCACATTCTCAATCATTAACTTTCTCATGTTCACTTTTAGGTTGTGAATTTGACTTGTGTGAAAATCTATCATGTAAGAATGTGTCATGTTATGTCATGTCATTACTTTGAACACATTCACAGCTAAGCTTTAATGCTTGTGAATGTTTTATACACCGTCAGACTTGTCTAAAACTTGCACAAGTTTTAAGGCTTCAACGTTCACATATGGGAATCACATTCACAGGTTGCATTTTTGCATGTTTGCAATGCCCCTGTGAAAGTTCTAAAATGTGATTCATAATCACAAGAAACCTGTGAAAGCTACAAAATCACAGGTGTTGCAAGTAGGGGTGGGAATCGGGTCGGGTTGGCGGGTCGACCCGCCGGGTCAGCATACCTCAACCCGAACCCGACCCGTTTAATAAACGGGTCGGCTGTGGCAAACACGAACCCGACCCGTTTATTAAACGGGTAACCCGACACGACCCACCAACCCGTTTAATAAACGGGTTGGGTCGGGTAAATGGGTTGGCGGGTTAGCGGGCGGGTTGGCGGGCGGGTCGGGGTCGGGTAAACAGGTTGGCGGGTCGGGTTCGGGTAAACGGGTTGACCCGCCCGCCTAACCCGTTTATTAAACGGGTCAGCCGGGTTGGCATACCCCTAACATGAACCCGACCCGTTTAATAAACAGGTTAGGTGGGTCGACCCGTTTATTAAACGGGTTAGTTTAAGTCAAACCCGAACCCGCCTAAGAGGCGGGTTGGCGGGTCGTGTCAGGTTTTGCCACCCCTAGTTGCAAGCATACCCTTAGTTTTTTCCACTTGGAGCTCCTTGTGTGCGGGCATTCTCTGTTACCCTTTTGGTAATATTCCAACACTTGAAATTTTTTTAACCTGAGTATACAATTTATGGATATCTTTATCACTTATTTTCTAGTTTTGTTTGACCTATGCTATACATAGGTTTGATTTTTTTCCTGCATCTCATATTAAAAGGGTCACTTCGTCATTTTTTTTTCTTATTCAGCAAAAGATCTCTTTCACATTTCTTTTGTTGATGAGGTCAAACTGTTCTTTCTACTGGTATTTCATAACTAGTTTTTAGCTGTATCACTATCATAGTGGATGTATCATGCTTTCATCAGCATTGGGAAGTTCTGAAGGGATTCAAAGATGAGAGATGAGTGAATTTTCTGATGTAAAATGGGAAGAAAAGTGAAGAGATACAGCAATTGGACCATTTTTTTGCATCAGATGTAGTATTTGAACTTGACAATTTTGCATCTAATGGGAGGAAAAAAACCTCAGAAAGAAAAAGTGCAAGAGATCTAATGGCAGTTATGAGCATAGTTACCAGTGGGAATTGGAATCGGGAAGCGGTACAAGAATCAGAATTGAGAAGTGGTCATTTCAAAATTTTAAAGGATTCAGGAAATGGGAAGTGAGTAGGAAGCAGTATGGGGAGTCATTTAGGAAGCAGTAAACAATATTGTACGAGCATAAGAGTCGGGATTCCTGAAAGAATCAGAATTCTAGAGGGAATTGCTTTTTGTGAACAAAGGAATGGGGATTCTTAAGGGAATCAGGATTCTCATGTAAAGGAATCAGGATTTCATCTTATGAGAACCGGGATTCTTGAAGGAATCAGGATTTCCAGTCATGGGAATTGGTATTCCCATATCATGGGAATCAAGATTTCCCTGTATGAGAATCACGATTCCTACGTGATTCCCATTACTAGGAATCACAATTCCTGACCGATTGACTGATTCTGATTCCTCTTCCTGGGAATCGTGATTCCCAAGTTGCATAAGCGATTCCGGTGACTATGATTATGAGATACTTAGAACAATCCTGCTAACATGTTAAAGTTTGGGAATCTTGAGAAAGACAATGATTGCATTCAGTCAGAAATAGAGACACAGTTTTTGTGCATAATTTATGCTGCATACTGTGGTCGGTGTTTTTTTAGGGAAAACACAAGATAAAATTTACCAAATAATGGCTGAACCTTTGAGCATATACTGCAGTTTGTTATTGGACTAAGCTGAAGGTTAGTAGTAAAGGTGTTCTAAAAAGACAACTAATTATTACCAACACTTCTGAGGATAATAATTTTAAACAACTGACATTATACTAGCGTTGAAACTAGGATAACATATAATTTCATTGCTGTGCAGAAAGTATTATGTACATGTATATATTCTGTTGAACCATATGTTGATAATTGCTTTCCCATGTTTGGACCTACTTTCTCTTCTTGTTAACTGCTCTATAACATCATTATTATATTGTTATGCAGGTGGCTTTAGCTCCATATTTGGTTGTATTTACGAATCTGACATATTGCTTGTGTTAAATATCCAGATTACCATGGTACTCTGTTTAAATTGCCGAGGTGTAATTCCCTACTCACAATAATGAATACCAGGTGAAGGAAAACGAGAAGGAAAGAATAGGTAGAAAGAGAAATGGAATCATAGGTGAAGAAGAAAAAGAGGAATAGGGCTCAATCTATGTCACATAGGTACGGGCGTGGGTACAGGGTACGACTCCGGAATTTCTGAAATGATGGATACAGAGGTACAGCCATATATATACATATATATATATATATATATATATAACTGTACTATATTTGGCAAAATGCTTTACACATGAAGTTGGAGTGTAAATACAAACTAAAGATTTAAAACATGTTAACGAAATATAACTAACAATTCATAGTGAAAAAGTATATAGTTAACATTAGACTCATTTGATTCCGAGTGTGAACTACATATTCGTTAAATAATTAAATGGATAAAATGGGTTGAATCAAGTCTGAAACTCAGTTGACCCATACCCAAAGTAACCAAGTACCAGTGTGGGTACAACTAGAGTATGAAGGGCTGGTAGAAGTACCCATGTTACATAGGGCCCATTAGATTCTTTCATTCATGCTATTTGTGGCTATTTAAATCTCCCCTTTATAAAACTATACAATGGACTATTTACCACTTTAATTAATAAGGACAAGAATGCACCTAATACAACAAAATATGGCAACTGTGTTCTTTAACATACTTTTTAACACCCACCTCAAGTTGGGCAGAAAATGTCTAACATCCTGAACTTGATGATAATCTCCTGTAATCCTGTCTTCTTTACTCCTTTGTCAAAATATCAGCTAGTTGAAGTTGTGTAGGAACATGACACATGAAAAAGAGTTTTTCCTCAATTTTTTCTCTAATAAAGTGGCAATCCATCTGTATGTCCTTGGTTCTCTCATGGCATACCCGATCTAATGTAATTTGAATGTCAGCCTTGTTGTCACAAAATAAACGAATGAGGTTTTTAACACCATTGCTCAATTCTGTGTGGATATCTCAACCACAAGCCTTCACATATACCACGGGCAATAGTTCGTTACTTGGTCTTTGCACTTGACCTTGCCAACTTCGTTTTTTCTCTTTCACAAAAGTAATTTCCCACCAATTAATGCACAATACCCATAAGTGCATCTTTTATTTCCACTGCTCCTGTCCAATCGGTATCCACATACAGTTGCATATCAAAATGTTCATGGTCAGCATAAAGAATTTCTTTTCCTGGGTTCAGCTTCAAATATCTCAAGATATGGTGCAGTGTTCATATGGGTTGTGGAAGGTGAATGCATGAAATGGCTCTCCATGCTCTCAACATATGCAATGTCATCCCTAGTTATAGTCAGGTATAGTAGTTTTCCCACAAGCCTTTTATATTTTTCTGTATCTTCTATTGTATTAGCTTTAGGTGACCCCAATTTATGATTTTTCTCAATGGGGTGTCAGTTATTTCACGTCTTGATATTCCTACTTCAGCAAGTAGATCTGAGACCTATGTCACATGGGTGCGGGTGCGGGTGCGGCACTTTCAAAAACCTTGGGTGCGGGGTTGAGGCAAAAAAAAAAATATATATATATATAATTTTTAAGTTTTAACAGTTAACAACATTAACATTAATGAATGTTCATCTTGGGCATGACCGAGTCAAGCTAGGTCAATTCGGGTTGGGTCAGGTCTACCCAACCCCACTTTCATCCCCATACTGCAGGGCGTAAAACATAAGTGGACATGATATTTTACCGGTCAAAGCAATTAACTTTTCTAATGCATTTATTGATTACTTATATATAGAGAGAGATAGAGTAATTAATGGGAACTGAGCAGTCTGTTCCTTTGTACAATTAATTCCCGAGATAAAAGTAACTAAAAATCATGTAAAATTAATTCTTCTTTCATTTTCTATGAAACTCCTTTAAGTAACCATTAGTGGTAACATCCTTATTTTTTCCATGATGCATAGGAACATGTATCGGCTAGTATTTACCAACCAAACACAAGTTACAAGAAGAAAACACAAGTTACGTTAAAAAATTGGATGAAAACAACCCTAGGTGCGTTGACCACACCCAGAATCGTGTTGACCGCACTGGGTGCCGCACCCGCATGCGCACCCGCGTCGCGTCGACGCAGGTGCAGCACCTGCTTTGCCGAGTCCCTGTGACTTAGTCTGAGACATATTTCTTTGAGATAGAAGTATGCCCTTCTTTGACCTCAATACTTCTAAACCTAAAAAATATTGCAATGATCCAATGTCTTTGATGTCAAACACTTCATGTAAGTATTACTTCAACCTTTGTATTTCTTCTTCATTATCAATTGTGATAACAATGTCATCCACATAAACAATTAATGTTGATGTTTTCTTACCTCTCTTAACAAAGGGCATATGATCACTTATACTTTTTTTTTCAGCCAAAGTGTATAATGGCTTCCCTAAGCCTTTCAAACCAAGCTCTTGGTGAATAGCCATAGGGAGCAGGATAAAGGTTCCTGGGACAAAATAAGATGGAAAGTCTTCCGGGCAGGCATAAGCAGTTGTTTCAAATCCTACTCTCATTCTCCTTGGTGCTTTTTATCATTTGACCAGATGGTTCCTGTCGCTACAGAGACGACATACTGTTGAAGCGACAAACAACTAGAGGTTTGGATTCTATTCGGGTATCAAGGCTTTGTGAGGGATCCTTCAGATTCAAAGGGAGTGTGGATTCTCAGTAGAAGGGCATGATTCAAACATTCATTCCATAAATATAGTAGTAGAGTTTGAAGGGTAGGTCGTCCCTCCCTCTTAGAAAGGCTCTTGTCGAGTCTTTTGCTTCCAAGGTGAGATGGGGAGAGGAAGAGGTGGCAAGAAGAATGGAAAAAAGGTAAAGTTGATCAACGAATGTATCTTCACCTAAGAATTGTGGCTCTTTTGACGGTTGGTTTTCAAAGAAAGGCATGGGCATTCAATTCCTCATATTCGAAGAAAATGCCAAAGTCTCTTTCTTCACTCGCTTGGTCTCTCTTCTCTTTTAGATAGAGGAAAGATCGCCTTGTAGACGATAGGATGCTCTGATGATCAAGACATTCCAACATGGGGAGATAGGGAGGACATTCTTCCCTTTTCCGTTAGGAGGGGATTCCTTTTGGAAGTTTTTTTTTCTATTGGAACATGATCTGGAAGCCGATTGGATGTAAGAGGGACAACTCCATGTGTGTAATGCCCCAAAATTTTCAACTTGTAAATTTTGCAAACATTTAGAGAAAACCTTTCAAAGTTAAGGATTTTGATCTTTCAAATCGTAAGCGGAAACAATTTTCTTTTAGAGAGGAAAACAAGTTGACAATTATGGGCACGTTAGCTTACAAATCAATTTTACTTACAAAGAATAGCCAGGATGTCAGCAGAAAGAGGATGATCTCGAGCCATGTTGCATCGCACCATCGACCGTCTGAAAAGTACTACTCATCACCTGCCCATGAAATAGGTCAGTTTTATGACTAACTGGTAGGTGTACAGATAGACAATATAAAATAAATAAAGCAGGAGATTCATAAGATAAACAATTTATTTCATTAAAGACAATGATAACATGTATAATTGAATTGCGAGAAATTACATCTATTCTAGCATGAGCACCATAAGCAAAGAGCAACTAAACTGAAGGGAATGTCCAACACAAGGTGTAAGCATCATTATAAGCAGTTAGCTAGCCTGAATAGCTAGTTATTATAAGTAAAGAACGACGTTAGTAGTTTAACTAACAAGTGTAATGCCACAACAGGCATAAACAGTTCGACTAGCAATGAGAATAAATTAATTTTATGTTTCGATATTAGCTGGCCTTGAGGGTACGCATAAGGCACAAATCGTAGAAACAACTGTTAAAATGTATCATTCAACAATTGTAATATTATATATATTTTATATATATAAAGGATAATACATATTCATATATGGTATATATGCATATGTATTATCCTAATTATATATATATATATATATATATATAATATATATTTATCTATTTATAGGCATAGGGGTAGTTTAGACATTTCACAGTTTTTATGCATATTCCATTTGGAATATGTTTGTAATTTTATTTTTAATTTTTCCCTTTTTTGTGGTTTGCGCCACCTAGGGAGGCTCCCCAAAGAGTCGTTGGGGAGCCCCCAACGGTCACAAATGTGACCGTTGGGGGCTCCCAACGACTCCTTTGGGAGCCCCCTTGGTGGCCCCTCTCTTGAGTTATAAATAGGGGTCTCCCCCTTTGTATTCTTTACTCTCCTTAGAGGAGCTTATGCTCCATTGTATGGGGTTTATACCCCCTTCCTTCTTCTTCAATAATATTCAACTTATGACTTTATGTCATATTTTTGCCCCTTGTGTGGGTTTATGTGTTAGCACATTATGTGCTTGTGTTGTTCCCTTTAATGGGTTTATTCGCACTTCATGTGCATGTATATGGGTTCTTTATTGAACCTAATGTATTCAAAGCCACTTTCTAACATGGTATCAAAGCCAAGTTGAGATTGAGTTGCTCTTTGGTGCATCGGGAAGCGTGGTATTCAAGAAATTTTTAAAGAAAAATGGTGAAGTATTTATTTCTCTCTCTTTTCTTTCTTAAAGTTATTAGGTATGCATTCTATTTCCTTAAGTATTGTATGAAGAATTTAATGTGTTTTTTTTATGTGTACTCTTTGTCATTATGTCTTTTTATAAAAATTTGAGTTACTTGATACTCTATTGAATCTTTTTCGTATACATACTTTTTCGTATGTTTTTCTTTGAAAAATTTGAAAATGATAACTTGTTTGGCGAAAAAAAATTAGATATATGATTGATCAAAACTTAATGGGTCGGTAAAGATTTATGACCGTTGGAGCCTTGAATTTATATTTTAAATCTAACTTTGTTTATAAGAATACCTTTTATATATGGTAAGTCTTTAAAGAAAGGTATGTTAAGATTAAAATGTTTGTGAGATGTAGTTTTTCGAAAAATGCTAAATTCCTTAATAAGTTTTGATTCACTTACCCAATGTGTCCTTTTTATATGAGCAATATTTAATTAAGAAAGTTTTTTTTTTATATAATTCTGGTTGAATTAAGTTTTAAAATAGTCTTATGGAATATGGTGATTTTTTTTGCATCTTTATACTCTTAAAAGATTTTTCAATTTGATTTAAAGAGCTTGTCTCATTATAAAATTTATGGTCTTCACTAATGTTTGTTGCGTACTTATTACATTAGGAGTTCGTAATAATCTATTAAGTCATGTTTTTTGATAAAACTTAAAAGCTTTTGAATTTTTCCTCAATAAATGTTTAATTTTATAGATTTATGCCATAGTACAATCTTACTTTATCATAAGGTTTTTTTAACAAATCTATTATTCTTCTTTGTTGGAATTTCTCTCACTTTAGTGGAGTTTCCCCCTTCTTTAGGAATTTTGTGTGTTTTGAGCTCTCTTTAAGGAGCCTTTCAGTCCTTATAATCTTCTTGTGAGTATATACTCTTTTATGAAGATTTCATGGTTGTTGTGAGAAGATTGTTTGTGAGTATCTTTTTCCTTGCATAATATCCTTCAACGATTCATTAATACTTGTAACCCTTTGTGGATCTTTTGAGATTGGTTGTGAGCATCATTTTTTAAGTTACAATAGTGGATTTCATAAGATTTTTCAAACTTCACCATCTTTATGAATGTCTATATTGGCCTAAGTTTGTTATTTGCTTATTCAAGATTATTGTCATTTAAAAATCTTGCATTGCATAAAAGTGCATCTATTATCATTTGGTGTGTATTTAATTGCACTTTATATCTATCATAGTTGAGGCTTGTTTTTGATTATTTGATTATTCCAAATCGGTTCTTACGCATGATGTTGCTTAATATTTCATAATTGTGTTAGTTGCATAATAAGTCTTTTTTGTATAAATGACTTCTTTTTAGGATTAAGCATAATTCATGTTTATGCAAAATTGTTGTTATAAAGCATATTATTGTGATGGATTATATTGGACCTTTGATTCAATTTTTAATCGGTCCTCTTTTCTTTGAAAAATGATTCCTAAAGTGTTTATTGCCTTTTTGTGGCATTTATATTTGTCCATCACATGTTTCTTTAATGCATCATTGTTTTGGCCTTATTATTGTTTTATTAGAAATGTTTGTTGAGGTGAGTTATGGGCACCTCGTGTTATATCATTTTAGATTGTCCAAATTGCCATATTATAGATGGTGGTTGAGGTGAGTTATGGGCACCTTGGGACTCTAAAATGATTTGGTATATGATCTCTAATTATGAGTGTGACACTCGTTGTTATGTCTTTTTAGATTGTCCACTTACCATATTATAGATGGGGGTTGAGGTGAGTTATGGGCACCTTGAGACTCTAGAATGATTTGGTATATGAGTGTGTCACTAGTTTGATGTTGGCCATTGATCTTATGGATGCTCTTATTTATATATAAATGTGATGGATATATGATATTTGAAACCTTAAAATGTTTTAAGGTATATTGAAATCAAGGTTTTAGGGATTATTGCCCAACCTTCCATTGTTTATGAAAATTATGAGTGCATTTGCACATTTGTGATTTTGTGCTTTTGTGCACAAGTGTTCCATATGTTCTTGGTGTGCGTATGTTCACACATTTATTTTCAAGAATATTTAACTATCGGTTATTGTATCTTGTTGAAGATAGTTTTACATAGTTTATTCCAAAATGTTGTTTTTATGGGTATTCTTTTTTGAAGAATATTGTTTTATTGATTCAAGGTTTGATTTATATATATATGTTTGTCATTACAAGTTTGATTACCTCAAAAGTCTTCTCCTTTTATGCCCCTTATCTAAGTGTCATCATATGTAGACAAGAATTTTATTATACCTTCGTGTGTTGGTAGCCCTTTGTTGGCTTTTGCTCTCTTGGTCTAGTAGCTGAACACACTTGTCTTGAGTGTTATTTTATGTAGACAAGGCACGTTGATTCACACCATGGTGTGTGATTTTAGTCCATGTTGGCGTTTGTGTCATTGCTCTAGTCGCTGAGATGTATGCCCATGGTTGACTTATTTCACTCATTTCAAGTGCCATCTTATGTAGACAAGAGATGTATTGTGTTTTAGCCCATGGTTGGCTTGTTACTCTTGTTCTAGTAGCTGAACATACTTGGTTTTGAGTGTATTTTTACGTAGACAAGCGATGCTTTTGGTCTATGTTGGCGTGTATTCTCTTGTTCTTGTCGTACATGCACTCATTTCAAGTATTATTATATTATAGACAAGAGATTCTTTTGCACACCTTTGTTTGTGTCTTTGGCCTTTAATAACATTATATTTATATTCTTGATCTAGTAGCTTATACACTTGATTTATGGGTTTTGGAGGACTAATGAGGTAGTTGTTTGTAATGGATGAACTATTGTTGAAATTTGCAAAATTTCATTCATGACTTGTGTTTTAAAGATATTCAAGTGAATCATATTTTTGATATGCATATTTTAAAATCAAGTTGATTTTTTGGCATTTAATCTATATACTAAGTGCTTATGGTATTTTGGCCACTTTTGTATGCAAAATATGTCCTTTTTTGTCAATTGAGTGAGATTTTCCTAAATGGGTAAGATTCTCTACTCAAATAACACTATTCGTTTTGTCTCGTAAATGGATTTAAAACCTTGTGAACTCTTGTGTTTATTTTTTGTCTAATGTATGCTTGGAGACTTCGTTTCTCTTGTTTGGCACTTCATTACATGTTTGAAGCATGTTCATTAATGATTCCTTTACGTATTAATTCATTTCATGATAATATATGCATATGCTCTTTATGGCCTTTTAGGATCTCATTCAATAAAGTATATGTTGCTTATGCCTCTTCGTAGGATTATTGTGGTGTCCCTTAGTGGGCTATTTTGTTATTCTCCCATTATGGGGTTGTGTTTGTACCTTATGAATGCATTATGCATTCTTGCAATATGTTTCCGCTCACTCTTTAAACATGATATATGATTTTGAAAACTTTGGTTTTCTAAATTTTCTTTTCATGCTAAAGTAATTAATCCTATTATGCATAAATTTTGCACCTTGTTAGGAATGTTCCTTTTTGAGTAAAGTGCAAAGATATTTTTTACTTGTTCTTTGTTGTTGTTCCTCAGGATCTTGAAGATAAGAGGAAAAGAAGTACCTTGGATAGATCATGGAAGGTGCTCATCGTTAAAGACATTGGAGGGAGACATTTACAATGGCATTCGTCCTGAAGGCTCTTGAAGCCTTGAGATTCTTCCTCTTGCTTTCTTCAATCTTTTCGTTCCCCCACGCAAAGCTTGAGGGGGGGTGTTAAAATGTATCATTCGACAATTGTAATATTATATATATTTTATATATATATAAATGATAATACATATTCATATATGGTATATATGCATATGTATTATCCTAATTATATATATATATATAATATATATTTATCTATTTATAGGCATAGGGGTAGTTTAGACATTTCACAGTTTTTACGCATATTCCATTTGGAATATGTTTGTAATTTTATTTTTAATTTTCTTTTTTATTTTTCCCTTTTTTGTGGTTTGCGCCACCTAGGGAGGCTCCCCAAAGAGTCATTGGGGAGCCCCCAACGGTCACAAATGTGACCGTTGGGGGCTCCCAACGACTCCTTTGGGAGCCCCCTTGGTGGCCCCTCTCTTGTGTTATAAATAGGGGTCTCCCCCTTTGTATTCTTTACTCTCCTTAGAGGAGCTTATGCTCCATTGTATGGGCTTTATACCCCCTTCTTCCTTCTTTTTCAATAATATTCAACTTATGACTTTATGTCATATTTTTGCCCCTTGTGTGGGTTTATGTGTTAGCACATTATGTGCTTGTGTTGTTCCCTTTAATGGGTTTATTCGCACTTCATGTGCATGTGTATGGGTTCTTTATTGAACCTAATGTATTCAAAGCCACTTTCTAACAACAACTGAGACTAGTTCAGGGGTCTATTATGCCATGTATTTTCAATACCCCAAATAGCTAGTTCAGTCATCTCTTAAGGGGATGATCAGTGGCCAAGAGAGAATTCCCCAAAGGCCACTCGTTCCACTTGTTTCAAAGGATGCATCAAACTTCTGTAGAAGTGTTGAGCTAACTTTTATAGCCCCTTTCCCCTAACTTCGATGATTGGGGAAGCCAAGTCTTTTGCCTGTAAATGTCATTAATGGCCTGTCCATCAGAGTTTTATACCTTCCCGTCTTCTCTTTTAATGGGAGTCAGCGGTTCGAATGAGTACGTATGCTTTGGTCTTCAACCAACTCGAGCATCTTGCCTGTGAAGGCGAATCATCACCATTTATGTGATCTCAACATTGTGTTATTTACACGTTTCGAGGTTGCCACAACCCCATCATCCAATCATCGTAACACAAACTAGATATACCTCTTCAAAGGTACGATCGTACCTGTCCAAAGGTACGACTACGATGAAAGGATAACATTTAATATATTGCAATTCATTTAGTTCAAACTTGACATGCATTATTCTTTGAGCATTTGGCCTGTAGAGACGAACATCATTATTTTTATTTATTTCAACAGAGACACAACTCGAGGTGCTCAACAACATCTGATACTACTCTTTGTAATGAATATACCGTACCAGTAAAAAAGGTTTAACGATAATAGTAGGTCATGGGTTTCTCGAAGGATAACCCCACACAATGTTTCGTATAACTTAAAAGTAGTAATATACTTGGCATGCTCAATCACTACGAAACAAAAAATCTCAAACTAAGTCTTGGGATTGTCGTGGATCCAATCATTCCTTTCGAGTAATCGACTCAGGGTACAATTAGTTGCATCTAGCAACGCACAGATGGAACACAAGCTAGAACTAATACTAGCAAATCTAAGCATGTGCAGTATGACGACAACAAGAAGCAATTAAAGGAAAGTAATGACAGAAGACTAACTGCAGAACTAAACTATAAGAAAACATGTAATTTCAGAAAAATAAAGGCAAGTAAAGAACAAGCAATTATAAGTCATATTCATCTATATGAACACATGCATGAAAATATCAATTGTTCTTATCTCAGGGTTTAACTACTTTATTTAATTCATCCAAAGTCCCTGTGCGACTTTCCCCTACCTCAGAAGGTTGCGTCACTGTGTGCGCCTACACGTGTAGGTGATGTAGAGCTCGGATCGTGGAGCACGAGCGGGATCCGTCGTGCAAGCTGCAAAAAGGTAAATAGTTAGCAATTTGTAAAGAAACGAGAGGGGCAGGGCGATCTCGTCTGTGAGCCCGACCCAACCTGGCATTCATTAAGGGAGGCAGAGATAGCGGCTTCGCCGCTGCCGACCTACTGAAGCTATAGAGGGTGTCGGAGAACGACAGGGGACCCAACCCTTGCCATTCTGTAGGGAAGACAGAAGGCAACAGGGGCTAAGTCTCCTATCGACCTTCTGTTATCGCAAACAGGGGCAGAGGCTTGGCCCCCTGCCGACCTGCTGAAAGGCAAAAAAACGACAGGGCTCAGCCCCTACCATCTTGCAGAAGACAAGAAGGACTCGGCTCCTGCCGACCTACCGCAAGCAAGAAGGTGACAGCAGCGGCAGGGGCATTGCCCCTGCCTGCCGACCGGTCAAGGGGGAACAGGGGACGACAGGCCTTGATCTTGCTGACCCATCGAGACAAGCACAGGAGACAGGGGCTTGGCCCCTGCCAACCTTGCCAAGAGACGACTGGCAAGGCAAAAGCCCCTACCCGACCAAGGTGAGCCAGGGCTTCGCCCCGCCCACCGAGAATCTCAAGCGGCAAGGGCGAAACCCCTGCTAGAAAGAGACTCAAGAGGTAGGGGCGAAGCCCCTGCCGAAAAATCGATAGAGGCAGGCCCCCACCCTGCTTGCCCTAAAGGTTTGATTGGCCGGGGTTGCGGCCCCCTGTCGGATGGGGAAGGGGCAGGGCTTGACTCTGCCTGCCAGAGTGCGTTAATGGCAGGGCCAAGGCCTCTGCCTAAACGAAGAGGCAGGGCCTCACCCTGCCTACAGAAAGGAACCCCAGGGGGCCGCAACCCCGGTCGATCGGACCTTTAGGGCAGGCACGGCGGGGGCCTGCCTCTATCGATTTTTTGGTAGGGGCTTCACCCCTGCCTCTTGAGTCTCTTTCTAGCAGGGGTTTTGCCCTTGCCGCTTGAGATTCTCGGTGGGCGGGGCGAAGCCCTGGCTCACCTTGGTCGGGTAGGGGCTTTTGCCTTGCCAGTCGTCTCTTGGCAAGGTTGGCAGGGGCCAAGCCCCTGTCTCCTGTGCTTGTCTCGATGGGTCAGCAAGATCAAGGCCTGTCGTCCCCTGTTCCCCCTTGACCGGTCGGCAGGCAGGGGCAATGCCCCTGCCGCTGCTGTCACCTTCTTGCTTGCGGTAGGTCGGCAGGAGCCGAGTCCTTCTTGTCTTCTGCAAGATGGTAGGGGCTGAGCCCTGTCGTTTTTCTACCTCTCAGCAGGTCGGCAAGGGGCCAAGCCCCTGCCCCTGTTTGCTATAACAAAAGGTCGGCAGGGGACTTAGCCCCTGCTGCCTTCTGTCTTCCCTACAGAACGGCAAGGGCTGGGTCCCCTATCGTGCTTCACCACTAATAGAGAGCACAAACACTCTACAAAATGAGCACCACCAATCTTTTTTCTTGAAACACAATCGCTATACTCTTTCAAAACTTGAGTAGTATGCTTACCAATGCACTAAAAATGAAATCATCTTGATCAGAAAGCTCTTCTACCATGTAAGAAAATGAGTTCCTCCGAAGATGTTCACCAAATCATCGAAGTGAACACTCAAAAAGAGTTCCACCAAAGCACCAAAAGAACACACAAAGCCATAAATGGGCTCACACACAACCCACCAAAGGTCGCTGAAACAAGCTTAAAAAATAATATTTTATTAACTAAAATATGCAAGAAGCATTACTTAAGTGAGGGGGTTTCACCCCTTTATATACACATTCCAAAGAGCCTCCAAAGAGAGCCGTTGGACCCTCCCAACGTCCCTTAAGTTTGACTAGTCAACATTTGTTGACTAGTTGGAATCAAACAAAAAAAGTAAAAACCTAAACTAACCTAGTTATATATATATTTAACACATTGGAACATACGTTAGTAGAGGTTTACAGTCGCACATACCTGTCTTACGGAAGAGATCCACAATATACTAATATTAAGTTAGGATCAACCCATCTTTTTTTTTTATCAACCTCAATTCCCAAGAATTTTTTCAACTCACCAAGATCCTTCATCTTAAAACGTTTGTTCAACACTTCTTTTATTTCTTGAATATGCTTATCTGAGTTCCATGTAACAATGATATCAGCGATGTATATAAGCAAAACAATCATGTATCCTTTGCCTTTGTGGATAAATAGTGAATGATCAAGAGAAGATTTGTAGAAGCCATATTTTTGTATTTTTAAGGAGAAACTCTTAAGCCACGAACGTGAAGCCTGATTTAACCCATATATTGCCCTCTTAAGTTTACAAACATATTTACGCGGATTATTTTCACTGTATCTCTGTGGTTGTTCCATGTAAACTTCTTTTTTCAAGTCTCCATGTAAGAATGCATTCTTGACATAAGTTGATTCAGGGCCATGATCCACTGCTAGAGATAAAATGATTCTTATTGTTCCCATTTTAACCACAGGATTGAAAGTCTCTTCATATTTGATCTTCTGAATTTCGGTTGTCACCCATTTTAACCATTTCATTATGTTGGTTGGCTGCGATTTCATCATTGCTCATCTGCCCTCTCTAGCTGCATTTTCTTCAATAGTAGAGATCTCCCCTTGCTACCCAAGACTATCCGAGGCTCTTTTTGTTGTGAGATATCATCAATGGGTGTTGAAATTTGCTTCTTTTTTTCCTTTTGAACCCGTTCTGCACCAAGATCATATTCAAAAGAACTCTCATCAAATACTACATTTCTAGAAATCCGTAGATATTTATTTTTGACATCATAGCATCTAAAACCTTTATAATTATTATCTTAACCAACGAATTTACAATAGGTTTAAATTTATTCCTCAGAGACTTGTCTATGTGAACATAGTAAATGCATCCATAGGCCCGTAAAGAATTATAGTCAGGGTGCTTCCCACTTGTAATTCAAAATATTCAAGTGCAACATATTTATAATGTGAAAACAGAGTGTAGTATTTCAACTAAAAAATGATGACCCTAGCAATGTTTTCAGTTCTAACTCAAAATAGAAGAGTTTCAACTCAGATCTTAGCTTTCCAATGGCTGTGAAAACGTCGATTTTCCAAATCGGAGTGCTGAGATATGGTTCAAAGAACAAAAGCAGGTCAATAGAAAACAATCAGACAACTAACTGTTTTCTTGATTTTCGTACATTTTCAGAGGCCTTAGAGTCAAAATTCGAATCCATGCCGAAAATGAGAAACATAGTGATGGCCGTCTATTTTCTAATGGCTAAATGCAACTTACAGATAAAAGGATATAGATAGGAAAATGAAACAGAATTAGATTTTGGATTCGGGTCTTCGAAAATATAAAGAAATTAGTAAAACTAACCTCGCAGTGCTAATATCCTGAAGATACTGATTTTGATGTCTAAGCGAGCGGTCCCACCATGATCACCATTTTGTTGATCCAGAAATTTTGAAAACCAAAAGAGGGTTTTATCCGAAAAAGTTTTGATTAGAAAACCAGATTTGAATATAAGATGAAAGAATTGTGGGGTCTGCTCTTCAAGTTGCACATCTTTTATTCTCCGTTGAGCAGGGATCAGCTGTACTAGAAGCTCGAAATCTTCAACGTTGGGCTTTATCTTGCGAGTGGTCGTACCTTGTATATGGATCCTAAAAAGAAGAGGAGTTGCTGTTGCACTGATTCCCAATAGGGAAATCATGGGGTTTAGGGATGCACAATGAGCCGAGCTAGCTCGGCTTAGACTTGATTCGTTTAAGCTCGACTCGAGCTCGTTCGTGAATATAAATGAGCCAAGCTTGAATACAAGTCCAGGCTCGGTGTGCATAAATGAACCGAGCCTGATCAATCTGCTAAATTCATCTGGGCTCGAAAAGCTCGATTAAGCTCGTGTTAATGTATGCATATAATATATTTGCAAAAATAATCGACAAGCTATTGTTACCTTAATGGGTAGGGCGCTTACCTTTTCTTCAACAGGTGCGGAGTTCGAATACTGCAGTGTAACACGCTTTTTTTCCTGCATGATAATCTACGGAATTTTTAATTTTTTATAATTTTTTTGGGCTGTTAGAATAAAAAAAAATATCTAGCGTAGTGGCGCATTGTTTGTGCAATGTTTGGAGAGGTCAGGGATCGAAACCCAGCTTCTCAAATATTGTTTACAATTTACTTTTTGGAATATACTGTTTAAGCTCGGCTCAGCTCGAGCTTGGAACCGAGCAGAGCCTGGACAGTACCATTCAAACTCGGCTCCGAGATCGAGTCGAGCTTGAACATAGTAACTTTGAAATGAGCTGAGTTGGAACAGCCCAGGCTCGGCTCATGTGCATCCCTAATGGGGTTTAATGCTCTATTTATAAAGCACAACATTACAATATTCTTTACATAGGAGTCCTTAAGGAAGCAATAAAGAAGAGTACAAAATAGGAAAGAATACAAAGTAGGAAAGTAACACACAACGTCTGATTTTGTTTTCTTATCATTGGATCTGGATGAAACTGAGATAAAAGGAATCAATAAAGAAGAGTACAAAATAGGAAAGCAACACACACATAACGTCTGATTCTGTTTTCTTATCATTGGATCTGAATACTGGATCCAGATATGGATCTGGATCCAATATCCAGATCCAACTGACATTATCTATTAATACAAAGCACTCGCAACATAGCATCTCATGGTCATGCAAATAATCAAAATAATGAACAATTTAAGATCAGCCGTCTCTGTTTTCTTGAACCTATATGTGCACTGTGAGAATAATCTACTGGTCCACTTGGCAGTCAGTATCGGTTTATTTATTTTGTGGTTTTTTTCAGCAGGCACTGTTCTGTTTTCTGTTAGTACAGCTTTTTGGTAGACTACTGATTTGTCATATTTCTTGGTGCTGCATTCATTCTTTGATGAACCAATTGTAGGTAGTGTAGCACAGCCTTAACCTAACTGAACAGTCTTGAATTTTTCATTACACTTTGACACTATCCCTAATGAGTTTACCATTTATTTGATAATGAATGAATTATGGAGGAACACTGAATTAATTGCAAGCAGTGGAGCATACTGTCCACATGAATCAGTGGAGTCCGTGATAGCTTGACCTAAATGATCGACCTGCACTCTGCATCAACCATTGACATCATCCCTTGCTACTCATTTTATCTTTGGTGGATAGGTCAGGAATATGCTGCCTATTTTTTATGGTTTGTGTCAAGTTCCATAAATTAATATTTTCGAAATTTATGATAACCCATTTTGATCTTGAGTACTGTCTAAGGATATGAATCTTGTTCATTTTCGCAGTGAATGCGAGCATGTTCATTACTATGTATCATATATATATTAAATGCATTTGGTGAATCTTTGTTAAGGTTAAGGATGGTCCAGCCCCAGAGGGACAAAGTACATCAATTGCTGATGAAGATGAAGTGCTTCCTGATGATGATGATGATGATGAATTGGACATGGATGAGCTAAATGAGCTCGAAGCCAGCTTATCAAGAACTTCAATCCAGATTTGTGAACCAGGCATAAAAACATCGTCTTGACCCTGTTTGTATTAGACCCTGGTCTGTCTCAATAACACTGGCAGCAAGCTGGAAAACACAATCTTTATCAGTGATCATGGTTGATTGTCCTTTCTCGGACATATAGCTTGATTCTTGATCTTGATGTCATCAACATTTTTTGGTGAATTGTCTAGTATTTTAGGTATCTTTTGTAGACAATGTGTCTTGTGTGGTAATTGCAAACAAAACTGCACTGCGGATACTCTTGATTAAGCTTAATGTGGATGAGTGCAGCTTTGCAATTATTGAGTTTACTTTTGCCCATTTTCAATCAGTTATTGTTGTGTCCAATTTAGGAGTGTTGGTTTAATTCTCTTGTCCAGATGTCTATCCTAACATATCATCTAGGCAAAGTTAATTTTGGAGTTCTGCAATTGATTTGGTTTGAAAATCTAGGTAAATTTTGAATGTACTTGGTTTATATTTATATTGTTTATTTGGAACAGAATAGTTGTTTGGATGAACTTTGTTGTTTTTTCTGTTCAACAAAGAAACACAAGTAGGAAGCCCTAATTTTTATAAATAAGGGGAGATGTTTTCTTTTGTGTTTTTTTTAATTGTAGTATTATCGTAAAATCAATTCATTTTTTTTCAATAAAGGGTTAAGAAGAGCTCACATGGGTTATCACACAACTATTTAGGTTTTAACTTGAAAACGTTGTGATCCATGTTTCAATCAGATCCCAACTGTAAATCGTATAAAAATTCCTATATAGCTTTTGATAACATGTTTAGTTCCTTCGTGAATTTAATAAAATCCAACAAAGACTCCACAAGGTGAATCGGATTCTTTTGAGCTTAAGTGTTGCTAATAAATAGTGATTCTATTTAAACATAAACAACATCTAATCATGGTTACAAATGAGTGAATTCAAAGAAAAATCTGTGCCAAATTGACTTGGTCTGCAGTAGGTTGATGCAGAGCTGTTAAGGGGCTATGAAATAATCAAACAAAATTTTGCTGGCATGTTCACTCTGAGAAATTTGTTTGGTTTGTGTTTTTTTCTCATTACCAAACCATCAGTCTTGGACAACAATCACAAAAGGCGCTATTCTAGCGCGAGTTGAGGAGGGTTCAGGTTCTTCTGTGAACTTTGGTGTCTTGAACGCACCCGAACATTTAGAATGCTCATACCAAAACTAGCTTGGATATGCTTTCATTTTATTAAGGGTGGTGGCAATTTCTTCAGGGGTTAAATAAAATGGCACATTTCATGGGGATCACTCTCACTAAGATTCACAGGTGTTGAAGGCGTCCGTCTTCCATGGACAAACTTGTTCTGACAAGGAAAATGAACATCTGGCCTGCACAATCAACATTGATCTACGGCATACTAGAAAACAACTGCCATACAATTGGAGATTTTTTCCTTAAGGTATTTTACTGTGGTGGATGTTTGCTGCTTGAGTCTGTTTATTTTCCAGTCGAAATCGATCCCCCGTTAATTGTAATATTAGAGCTCAGCATGTCTGAAAGCATGGAATTGCTGATGTTACCAGTATTCCGTGCTAGGTTGGCCATTGCATAGCTGCTGAGAATATGACAGGCGTTCAACTCCTCAACCCCAGGGAAAAAAAATAAAAGGTTTGGTAGTTGGAGGGCATAATCTTTGTTATCAAGGGCACAAAGCTGCAGCTTCAAATGCACTGCTTATCATGACATTGAGCATGATGCTGGAGCTAAAAGTATCTCACAATGTTTCTAAAATGGAAATGATAACTGGACCAACCGTTAGTTTGGAAAGTAATTGTTGACGGCGGTCTGGTGCAACCTCCCTCCAAGTTGATTAATCTCCTTTCTAAAACCTAGCGCAGCCCAGTCCTGCCTCCCGAAACAGTTAATTTTTTTTTTTTTTTTTAAAGCCCAGCCCTGACTGCAGCAAATAGTTTGATTTGTCCATATGAAATAGATTTTTATTAATAATTGTAGCCATTTTTTATTTTATCTCAAAATTTTTTTTTCCGGGGGCGCTGCCCCCGAACCCCCGACTACCGCACAAATAACATTTTTTTTGCTACACCCCTGTTTGCCCCCCCCCCCTCCCCCTCACATGAATCCTAGC